>NW_024582374.1:794089-865304 GCF_018398535.1 Haplochromis burtoni
TATAAAATTATATTTTGGAATATATTAACTAAAAGAAATTTATTGTTTTCTATGTGTGTACGTACTGTGAATGGTGGATTTGCTCATACATAACACACATTTGCGGGAGGATTTATTTACACTATTTGTTTAAACGTTATACCATTCTTTAAGACACTTTAATGAAAATGAAATAGTAGTATTTATAGTCAGAAAGGGACTAATATTTTTGAAAAAAAATGTAAAAAATATGTCATGATTATTTTCTTAATTCTTTCTGTTACTCGATGGGATGATGTGTCTTATTGACTTCATAAAGAATACAATAGAAAGAGATTGTTATTATTATCATATGTAAACAAATCTGGAATACAAATCTTTTGTTTAAGCATGATATTATTTTGTCAGATAGTGTTTGGGTTCAATTTTCCATGTGCCGCTTCTCGCTTTTTTATATAAATTGTGTCAGATATGAAGTAATGAAATCAGATGTTGTGCATCTTAAGTATAAAGTTTATTTCACTAAAGATAAGCTGTAGCTATAGATGTAAAAATATATATTTTTCCACATAAAATTAGTAAAGGATGGAGTCCTCCCCATTGTTATATAAAATAACCCAGATACCCAACTTGTTTTGGTTCTTTGGTTGTCACAACAGCGACATATACCCTCTTTTAAGATAATGAAAAAAATATGAAATCATGCCTAAACCCCTGATGGAACAGTGGGAAAAAAAATCAACCTTCAGTTATTTTGATAGTGGAAACCCAACTGTTTTCAATAACACCCGAGAAATATTTTTTATTAAGCTGTATTAGAAACACTCGGTTTGGAGCAACCTTCACAGCTTGTTTGTTTTATCGGGCTTCCTGCCATGTGTGTCCACAGCCAAAATCCAGCTAAAAGCTTTATTTGGTAAAGCTAAGTTATGCATATATGCAGCAGTCCTTTTGCAGAGCACTGTTGCTGTTAGCAATTAGCATAATTGTAAAAAAACAATATCCCACTGCAGGGTACAGTGATCATCCTCAGTGAAAGATCCATGCGCTGCAGAGTTGAAATGTGCCGCAGCCTATAATCAGCAGCCGTAGCGGGATTAACGCTTTTGGCATTCCTGTACTTTTGTGGTTTCTCTTATCGAGTGTGGCGAAGCCATTTTAAACATATAATTATCCCCCTCACCCCCCACCCGCCCTCATCCACTCATGCTATTAAGCGCCCGAGCCTCGAGTTATGTTCTGGATCTAATCTTCTCATTTGAGATAATTTGGGGATATTTTTCACTCAAACTAACAATTCAATACAATTTGTGAGAGTCACTTTTCAAATACCAACATTCCTCCCTGAGTTGTGCCCCAGTGCAAGCTGGGAAAAACTTCAAAACTTCCCCCCCCTCATGAACAGGTATGGATAATGTCGGGTTTTTAATAAATACGAAATAATGCTGTGCCACACCAAACGTGTTACTGTAGCAGTAAAAGATGTGGCTTCGCTGAGAGACAGTAAATGCTGAATTCAGAACAGCTGAAAATTGGAGCATAAATCCATAGATTAGTTATGGATTACTAGTTACTGATTGTATTTTTTTTTAACCATTTGACTACCTCATGTTTTTCTATGAATGTGTTATTTGTGTGTCTGTATCTATGTGAGTGTTTGCTTTGCTATGGATTATTTTTCTGGGGCCCCATTATGGTTTGAAAGCATTTTCCCATTTGATTTTTGAAAGCAACCAATGGCAAATTACAACTTCCCCTTAATGCCAAGACGGCCTTTTATTGGTGTTTGTACATGTGTCAAGCGTAAGTTAGCCGTTATTGTTCCCTTTGGTTTATAAAACTTTTTATATGCTGTAAATATGCACGACATTTGTATTCCCATTATGACCAATAAATGTTCATGATAACTCACGAAATTGTCATGACTGTTCATTTTGCTGCCATTTTTTTAGGTATTTAGTTGAGTCTTATTTGTGAGTGTACGTAAATGTGGGTAACTCCTATAAGGATGCAGTTTGGAACAATGAGCTGCAATAATGATGTGTTAGGCTTGGCTCTTTGGCGCTAAAGCCATGACTCGCCACTGGTGAGCTCATAGCGTGATATAGACCATGTGGACCTCTGCCTTGAGGATTCCGTAGGGGGGATGGGGGTGACCATTGAGATGAGTGCAATGTGAGTCCTTACCCTTTTTTGTTTTTGATTAGGGCTCCTTAGAGACAGCTGTAAGCAGCCTGCCTTGGAGTAAACTGAAAAGGGAAAGAGGCCAAGGGCGAAGAGTAAAGCAGCTCTTTTGCCAGCTCTGTTTTGGCTCAGTACGTCCACATGTCCCAAATCCTTCAGACCCCTTTCAAGTTTTTGTTTCTGTATCTGTAATTTTTTCCCCCCAAAAGTGGCCCCACCGAGGCATCCTCAGGCTGCAACACTCTTGTCCAACTGATGACTAATTTATTGAATTTTTCAACAAACGAATCAGCCTGTAGATTATGATGTCATTATTTTTATTTCCAACTTTCCCTTTCTGGGTACCTGGAACACACATTTGTTGTTCTGTAGCTAATCTGTTTAGTCACTGATTGCATGTGGCCCAGACAATATAGCATGACAAATGCAGGATGAAATTAAAAAGAGATGTTTTTTTTCTTTTCTTTTCTGGCTTTTTTTTATTTTTTATTTTAAAAGCTGACAAGACTCCAAACACTGACGCTGGGGAGGCCAGACTAATTTAGACCAGACATCTGGTCCTAAAGTTGATTATGTGAAGCAAGTTAAGTGAGAAGATTGGGAAATTTTTGGCTGTTATACAACAACAGAGGGGGATGAGACCAGATTAACAGTCTGTGGACCTACGCAGAGCTTTAGCAGCTACAGCACCTCTTCCTTTCTCAGGGCACAAAACTATATTGCGGCAGGAAAAAGAACACATTATTCATAGATGAAAAGCAGACTTGTTGTGCGTTTGCTAACAAACCTTGCACTGAAAAAAGCAGGTCCTTAGTGTCAAATGAAATCTGATCTCATTTGAGAAAACACAGTTCTAAGAAAATCTCAACTGGTGCATCTCTGCCGGATCTGATCCACACAGTCACACTCATTGTAATATATTCGGTGCATCTTTTATATTATGTACCGATGATAATAAAGCCAACACAGTCTATGGTGCAAATACTTGGGGGCAGAAGAGCTTGAAACGTTTTCAGGGAGTTTTGACTCGATTACTAAGTTTATTTTCAAGCAGCGTTGTTGGTGAATAAACGTGAATGAAACAACTGAAAATTCATTTAGATTTGCCACTAATGTAAGAGTGGAACTGGGCCTCTGTGTTGAGTGTCATATCATGTTTGTGCGGACTCCTCTGATTTCCACAGGTCCTGCAATAGCACATATGGTCTCAATCAACTAATCATCGAACTCCAGAATATATATCCCCGGTCCTGCCACTCATTCTTACCATATTGTTCTGTCAACAGTGAGGCATTCCTTTGCTCACTGTTGGTTACTCCCTGTTGCTCATGACAAATGCGATCTCTGGCTCACCTCCCCTCCACACAATAAACCTTTTGTTAAATCTTGCAAACCTTTCCCATGTTAATACAACCTGTTGCCATTTGTTACTTTTAGTAAAGGGGTCATTTTTACTGCTTCTGCAGCTAAAAATCATCAGTGTTTATTGGTACACTGAAGAAGCTATTAGTATATCGGATGGAGAGCTCAGGTTGGGCAGTTTGGAGAGGCAAGGCTGAGATGGTTTGGACATGTGCAGAGGAGGGACATAATTGACAAAGGATGTTGAACAGCTGCCATGGAGTAAAAGAGCAAGACCTCAGAGAAGAAGAAAGGTGTGTGTCACAGTTGATGATGACAGATATAGCGTGAGACAACAGCAGATGATCTTTTTAGATGAACTTTAGAATTATCTGTTGGCCACCGTACCCAAGGTTGTTCATTTTCAAGTTTTGAGGCAGTTAACTGAGAGTGGAAAATGCTTAGGTGCTGAAAAAAGATCAAACTTATGAAACTACTAAAAAAAATGTGAAGTCACAACAAAATGAGATAAAATTACTTCAACAAAACAACTCATGACCCAAAAAAAGACTCAAAATAAACACAAGAAGATGTTAAACCAGCCTCTGAGAGACCAAAATGACCGCAAGGAGAATCAAAATGACAACACAAACAACGCCCTGCTTTCAGTTTGGGTGTCTCACTAACATGAGTGAGTCAGTAGGGGGCTTTGACACATCTCTGCCCTGGGACCCATTGTCACACAGTTCTTCCATGAGGTTAACATTACTCACTAACATCAGCCAAAGGGTTCCCACTGCACTTCATGTACACACACGGTGATATTTTCAAAATCTCCTTGCAGGTCTCTGCTGAGATATCCCTCAAATCTGCGTTTCAACAAGTTCAACATATTGAGCAATAAAAGTGTTTATTTGGTCCAGTTAGCATACCATTCCTATTGGAGGTAATCTTTTCTCAGCCATGCTAAAACTATAGCCCCTGTCTGAGGTCCACTAACTTTAACCTCACATCACAGCTGGTTCTTATACTGCGCAAAAATATGACTAGGCTACATTTCATTTTGCTGCCAGAATCCATAAAACAGGACTCATTTTGCTGAATTGCAAGTTCTGCTTTGATTGTGGCACATGGGTACTGCATGTGCTTTTTTTCCTTTTTTTTTCTTTGTAGAGATTGGAGGCCCTCGTGCTTATTGCTGGAAAATGGAAAAGAGTGATTCCAGTTGGAAGACGAGTAAAAAGTTCTGTAGCTTGAAATTACACTCCTCCTCATAATGACAAACCTCAATTATAACTAGTTTTATACCACAAACATCTCCCAGTCAATTAATGTTAACATCTTTTCTTTTTTCTCTCTCTCTGCGCTCATTTCTTCATCTCCAAGCTGGACCTCTGCATGCATGTGTGCAATGTGCGTATTCATGCATGATACGCACGCACGAGCCAAACAGGGTCCTTCCTCCCTGCGTTTAATTTCACCAAGCGGTTTGCTGCCCAAGCCGCAATCCAAGCTGAAAACAAAAACAAACTGGAAAAACTGAGCCAGCACTCGTCGATTCTTCCAGTTCATAAGTCTGTACTGTTTGGACAAACTTTCCTGTTTGAAAAAGCTGTTCTCTCTATCCACATGCTTCTCTAATGAAGGAGTCTGGGGACCACAAAAAACCTGCTAGACTCATCATATTCGCCTCATCTAGTGTTCACTTCATCGTGATCTACATGTGTCTGCATTATACTCGCACCTGGCAGCACCTTCCCTTGCACAGGAGAAGTCAGATTGCATAAACCCAACAGTTTCCTGTGAAAATAACTCTATTTTCATTTGAGGCAGGCGGCAGTTTATGTTTCTGCTAGTGTGGTCGAAGTCGTAATTTCTTAGGAGGAGCCTAGGGGCGCACGTGGCTCGTGCAGACACATCATTCATTTACACTTGACCAAATTGTGGCCTCAGCCCCAAAGCAACTTTAACCGCTCTGGGAGGTGGTTTTGAGTGGATGACACATAAACAGATTAGAATCCCGAACCACAATCTGTTGGTTGTTTTATGCGTTACTTGTCGTTTTTGATAGATCCAAAAAGCGGCTCTCTAAACGAGCAAACAGATATGTTTATGTTTTTGTGAGACTAATTCATAGACTGAATTGGAGGTTTTTAACCTTTGCGAGTGACTGTTATTGCTCTAAAACTCACAGAGCGCAGGACCATCACTGATTATTGTCAACAGAAGGAACTTTTGTTGAGCTCGTTTGGATTTGTGCCACAGCAATCATATCATCTGCGGTGCAGATGCCATTAATGCAACAGATGGTGCCTGCTTTTATGTTTGCGGATGTGTGTTTAGAATACCATTTTCTGCCTGTTGCTTTTTATTCAGTTTACCGAAAATACCTTGTTAAATAAATCTTTAACAAACTACCACAACGCCAATGTCACATGACTTGCACAGAGTAGAGAAAAGAATCACAAGTCGGTAAATATTTTTAACAATTTACTCTTATTTTGTCAAGTATGATCAATCATCTTTGGTTAGTCGAAGTCAAATTAAGGACGTAGGCATTTTTTTTCCCTCTTGTTTTCCTCTGGCCATAAAATTTGGTAAAACCAAAATCAAATCTAGATGAAGTGGAAAAGTAATGCTTTGTTATACTGAACATACTATAGTACATAAGACAGATTTTATATAAGATTTCATATCTTTATAAGAAAGCCAAATGTATCCTGATCCAAAAGAGAATATTGGCTTTGACTTTGGAGTCATTGGTGTTAAACTGATATTTGTTAGTTTGGGATTTACTGTGTTAGTTTTGGTTTTTAAGTGTCATTGGTTCTAACCATTTTTGTTGTTGTTGTTGTTGTTGTTGTTGTTTTAACTGTAGCACTGACTTGAAAATTAATGTCTTGGGAGATGTAGGTTTTGAACTTGTTATGCTAAAGCCGAATGTGACAGGAACAGATTCTGATGAGCGCCAGTTACCTTTTGAGACAATAATTAGCAGCTTTTCCTGTTCCTGTTAACACATTAAAGTTTTAACTCTTACACACAGTCTCACCTGCAGATGCCTTACTGTATGTGTGTTCATTGGTGTAAGACAACACTGCTTGTCTTACACCTGCTTGTAGGGCAGAGTGTATTGTTGAGGAGAAAGGTGCCAGAAGGAATGGCACCTTGTTATATTAGTGTTTGTATATTAAAAGCTTTAAAAACAATCTTCTGAAACCCCTAGAACTGAATCACAAAACTTGGGACGTGTCAAACTTAGGAACTTACTAGGAACTTCATCACCTGGCCTTGATGCTTAATGCGAAGTTCCAGTTATCTCTGAAATAAAATAATTTGAGCTTAGTTAGGTTTATTAGGTTTATTTTTGACACACAAACACACACACAAAAAAAACCTGACTTATGGGACATTAATCTTCTTTTCAGTTTAACTACACAGAATCTGATTCCTGAAAAAACAGCTTTTACTTACTGCCCGGGCCTACAAGTGACACGCAGCAAAAGTTGCACGAGGAAAGGCCAGACTTCATTAAGATCTGTTTTTCCATCCAGGATCCGGCAAAATGCCTCGCCATCCCTCAAGAGTTCAAATCTATGCTGTAACCAAACCAAATACACTAGGTCCAAGTACCCTCTACTAAGCACAACCAGATGCCTGCCCCCTTCTGAAAGAGAAAGAGAAAATACACACCTTTCCTGTGATTGGTCCAGTGGAAGCCCCAGCTGATCAGTGAAATCTGTCATCCAGAAAACAGATGTGCAGAAATTATGTTTGCTGCCCGAGGCAGCACTGAAAGGTGAACGAGGCAGAGGTGTAATTTAAGAATAGTAAAATAGTGCATGGAAAGGGAAAGCTGCTGCAGCTGACACACCGAGAGGCCAATGCCAAATTTTCAGTGGGTTTAGTGGTGAAAACCGCTGGAATCAGAAAACTGATTGCCTTCATTTTAGGCATGAGTAACTACGTTCATGCATAATTTTATCATTTGATTAATTCAGTTTTTCTGGTCAATAACAAATGCTTTGTGGATAAGGGCTCCTACTATATTAAATTATAATATAATAATCAGAAATACAGTTTTCTGTTTACTGCAGAAACGAAAGTGAGATGAAATCCACCTGAAGATCACAAATAGCCTGAGGCACTGACCCAACCTTCAAACTCCCCAGATTCTTATTCAATTGAGCATCCATGGGATGCCCCAGAGCAAGTTTGATCCAAGGAGACCCTCCAATTCAACCCACGGGATCTAAGATAACCCACTCCCAATGTTCTGTGTCAATGCCTCTCTGGTCAGAGTTGTTTTAGTTGTTTAGGTGGCTATAATGTGTTGTTGATCAGTGTATGCTGACTTTACTTTAAATGGCCTCAATAACATCATCAAATTCATTGATAACTGATCACATATCCGGCCGGCATGACAGATCAGAAAAACAATAGCAGTGTGGATCAGGTGGGAGTCTGTTTCACAAACTAGTCCTCAAAGCCTGGAGCAGCCCTGAGGCTGAGAGACATGTTCTCAAATAAAGGCCATAATGCAGGCTCTCAATTTAGTTTCTGGCATTTGTCACTATAGATGATGAAGAAACGTCATACCACTCATCTTTTTTTTTTTAATTGGACAAATCATTAAAAATCAGCCTTTGACCCCTTGCCTTTGAGTCATTTTCCATGAAAATAACAAAAAAGAACATATGACATGAAAAAATGAATGTGTACATATGCCAGAGTTAAATTGTGGTGATGACTGTGAGAACGGCAAAGGCGTTGATTCCAAAAGGTTTTAACTGAAAAAACAGAAAATGCAATTCGACCGTCATTATAAAACCAGTATGTCACGACATAACTATTGCCCATTAAGTTCATAGCACCCACATTGAACATTATAACTGCAAAAGTGTGCAGTAAATCATCTCCTGTCTTATCCTAACAGTGTGATCCAGTGCAGCAACAGCTAACCAGCAGAGCGGGCAGATAGGAAAGGTGTGTTTATATTAAGAACCAGCAGACAGATAACAACTGCTATTTTGGATTTTCATGTGCGGATTTAACACCTGCAACACGAAGGAACAATTTTGACTCCGAAATAAATTAAATAATTAGAAACAATCGAATCATGACTGTTTAGTCTGATAACATCTTGAATCTGTTGGTCTTGGAATTAGGCTCGGCTCTTAACGTCATATCCAGACTTACTTGAAAACATGAGGTAATTGCTGATGGCTCTGTTTTGTAATATTTCACAAAAAAGGAGGAAAAAGGATCTCATGTATCTTGTTGGCATTAGAGTAAGCTAGGAGTCTAATAAGCTTGCAGCAAGTGGTACCGATCAGCCTTAAATTGTCATGGTTCTGGCAGGCACTGCTGCTTTTTTCACCCTGTTTTTCTCCTGCTTTCAGGTGGAGTGTGGGCAGTGCCCTGACTTGCTTGTTCCACCCATGGGCAGGTCCACATTAAGTTGTAATTCTGCCCTTGAAAGAGACCTAAGTAAGAATTTAATCAAAATACTGTGTGTACAATTCACTCCTCAAATTCCATTAAACACCACTAACCAGTTTTCTCCTCTCTCGTAAACTGAAAACCTGACTGCAATAAAAGCTGCATTGGGCTCTTTGGGGCTCCCTCCTCACTTCCACTCGTTCCTGTTAATATGACACAAAGAGGAAAACTGGCATCTGTTTTAAGGTACCTCAAGGACAAATATGGAATATTTTCTCCTAATTGTGGTCATGTTACTGGCAAAGAAAAACAGCAGAATACAATTACCAAGGTATCCTATAATGGGGCCCTCTATGTTGGCTGGACTGAGTTAAATTCCAGAGGCACGTCACCAAAAAGACTCCCCGAGGAGTTCTCATCTCTTCTCCTTCTCACAATCTTAAAAACAGACACCGTGCAACCCAGTCAAGCTTAGGTTACACCTGGCTGTGGTTTGTCCTCTTCTTCTTTACTCCTGCTACTGCAAGAGAGTTTTTAAATTCTGTTTTTAAATGTGTTCTGCATTACTTTGGTTGTACAGAGCTCTCACAGAATGTGACGTTATTGCAAATCTGCTAATTTATACATTTCAAAAGCTTGGCTTGACATGCTCTTCAATTCATCTAAAGATCAATAATGCCTGTAGACAGCAGTGATTAATTAAAGAGCTCACGTCATGAGGGCCCCACACAACAGTCTCACAGCTTTGTAGATTTCGAGACCGTTCACACTGAGATATCTGCTCCTTATACTCTGCAGGCTGTCAGGAGCAGAAGGGCAGCAGGCTGTTAATTTATTAAAACTTGCTGATTCTTATAAAAGTCCTGCTGGCCTGATTGCTCTGATGTAAACAGTGCTCTCCCAACTCTGAGGATCCAGTCATGCAGTGCTACCACGAGAGTCTACTTTACACCCTATATGGTCAGCATAGTAAAACCACTCAGGGTTAGGTCCCAAAACAAATTATTCACATGGACCTCTGTTTATGGAAGTGTCACACATCTCCAGGATTCACATTTTTGTGAAGGTTCTTGTCCTGTTCTGGAGCCCAGCTGTGCAAAGATTCACCATGAAAAACATGGGGAAAATAAGCATTACGCCCTGCCGTAACGGTGCACTTTAACAACACGATGTTATAAATCTCTATGAACAATATTCTACAAACACACGATTAATACTGACATCCATGAAAACGCCACACATTGCTCTGCATCTGAGAGACCTCTGCAGGCCAGCAGATGCTGACTTCCATCGGTTTACATCAGCTGTTCAGCTTATTAGGTATGCACATGTGTTGCATTTGTTCAGCATTTTTTCTAATAATGAGGGGAATTTATTGGAGTGCTAACACCTCAGTACTGGGATAAATCACAAGTAGATATGATGCAGAGCAGAGTGCTCTGCCCTTAGTGAGCAGTGCTGAGAGTTTCTAGGCACACAGTATTTTGGTTGATCTACTAATGCATTACCCAGATGCATTTTCCCCCACTCTGTTATTATGGAGGTCCTGGATGAGCGTCCCTGCAAGGCAGGTCTGGGGCTTATCATGAAACAAACAAATGAAAAACAAACAAATAAACAATATTTTCAAGCTCAGCCATATCCATCCATTGTTTTCTGCTTAACTGATTCAAGATTGTGGTTAGGGAGGAGCCTATCACAGCTGTGACCAGGCAACAGGTTGCCAGTGTATGCAAGGCTAACACATCAAAATGATTTTGACACAACAGAAATTCTTGCATGGATGGATGGATATATATATTTTGGGCATTAAAACTGCAAAGATATATATGTATGTATATGTATGTGTGTTTGTCACTTGTAGTTATTACTGCCTGTTACCTGTGGTAATGCAATTTATAATTTATATATTCTGTATTCAGTTATGAAGGCTCTAATTGTTGTTTGCGAGCTGCCGTTTAGATGCTTGTATGTGCCCGGGGCTGTTGATGGGTCTGTATGCAATGATGGGCGTAGCTGCGGGAGGTTTATTGGTTTTTTTTGTTGATGAGTGAGTATAGGGGTGGGATTTAATAAGTTTTCTTCGTCCCACTCCTTTTTCAGGCAATTTTTGTTTTTTGTTTTGTGCATTTTATGTTCAATATAGGTATTTGTTGTGCCTGAAAATGAACAAATAAATGAAAATGAAAATGAATGAATGCATGCATGCGATTGTGTAAATCCTGTTAGCAGTGCTGAATGGCATTTAATATTTTGAGCAACGACCGTATATAAAAGATGGTTGTATCCACTGTAACATCATTGGTTACTGCATCATTGGCTAGCAGGCCTTTTTAGCAAGGTATATTCATTATTCATTGGGATATTGTATAGGGTGCAAACTTTGTTTAGACTTGTAATAAATGTAAATGTAAAGCTTTAGAGTGTCTTACTACCAGCAAACACTGTGAAAAATACAATACTAGCCATGCTCCCTAATGATGCATAACTTTAAGCTACTTCACTTTAAGTGACCAAGTTACAGAAAAAAACCCTTCATGAACACAAGGATACTGAAGGGGTGATCTAATTATAGCGACGATTTTTCACTAAAATGTTTATTTCTTCTTTATTTTATCATGAGAGTCTAGGATAATCCTTTTTTTTAACCAAACTCAATTGGCCATTTGAGAAACTAAATTTTTGAGAAATTCAACATAGGGTTTAATTTCTAGAATGAAGCGGTTACTTCATTGTTACCCCATATTCCCTGTGGCAGAAATGAACGACTAAAACAGGGCAATGAAGTACTAAAACCAAAGTGATACACAGAATAATATAAGACTCCAGAGAGAAGCTTTGCTTATGCTTAATAAATCACTATTTATCACATAAATGGTCAAATATTTCAGAATTAAGTGAATATTTTATGTCATTAGTTATCAAAATTGCACCTATAATCATAGCCTTTTAGCCAAAGAAGCCCAAGAGACATTAGTTAATTACCTTGCAAGGGCTAGTTAAGCTTTCATGGAAGCCTTCCTAGAAATTACAAAGCCCCATCAAAGGGCAGAGCTATTTTACATCAGATTCTTTACTGCAGAATGTAATATTTAAATGATAATATTCATTATTAAAAGTCATTCAGACCTGTACAAAAAATCGAGAATTGTCTAAAAAAATATAATAATTTTTTGATCTTGCATGAACGCTGCTGTTTTAAAATAATCTGTTCTGCAGTCGTTGTTCCTTCCCTCTGATGATGAACCCACATGTAAACCTTTCTTGCTGCCGTGAAACAGATGGCTCACCTGGTTTTTAGTGTTTGAGACTCATGTTCTTTTTGCCCCATAACCAGGGATCCCTCCTTTCCTCCCAGTTTGGCTGGTGACCAAATAAATATCCTTCTTCATTCTGCAGTGCTAACAGAGCAACCTCGTTGTGTGAAAAACTGACTGTGCCTTATGTATCAGTGCTGATTGAATGGACTTCTTGAGTTCTTCGCCACTTATGGGTCTGTTGAACCTGTCAGCATCATCTCCAGCTGAGCTCTTCTATCTTCTATAAGTTTCCATACAAGATTTCAGCTCTTCCTTTTTATGTTTTTCCTTGTTTTCTTTGCTCTTTGGTGCTGCTTGAAGGGCGAGGATGAAACAGCCATCGGGGGTCTTAATTTAGACATTTAATGTGATCTTGGACTTGACTTCTCGAAAACCTTTATTTGTGCAAAACTCAACTGGATCTGATCATTTAGACTGTGCTTGTTTATTTAATAATTACCTCGTTTAGTACTGCCAAATAAAAACCACACTTCCTGCTACATTATATGTCTCTACATGATGTTATTAAGCAGTAAAAATGGGATATTACTATTGACATAAAAAATATCCCACTTTGGCACTCCCTATTGGTAGCCATGGAAATAACTGGGCGTAAGTATAACAATGCCAGAAGAGTAATGTAAAATGATAATAGTATTTTATATTTTAATTGGTAATTTGCATGATGGTTTCCAGACACTAACAATTACATTTATGGTACGAATCGTTTTATTGTTTTAAAAAACATTGATATCTGATAGTCAAATAACCATAACCTAACCGTATGCAATCAAAAACTAAATAAGCTCAGCATTCACCAGTTTATGATTTAACATGTCAGTTTGTGGGCTTTTTATTATTATTATTATTGTTATGGGTCTCAATGTATGCATGATGTGTACTTGAGAATTCAAAGCAGCCCTTTGAGGCAACACACTAAACCATGGGCTCTGTGGTCCCTGCCACTGGAGAGATAGCTGGTCCACTTTGATTTGATTTCACTGCTGAGTGTCTGGACTCCTTCAAGAGATCAACTGGTGCCCTCCAGGAGCTAAATGTATCACTGCTGCTCTTCATCTCTCTCAGTGCTGCTGATCCAGAGGCATTAGTGGTCACATACTCACAGAGGGAAAACCGCTTTCATGGAGAGCATCAAACATTCAATGAATAGTCCCTCAAATCTATGTGAACTTTAGACTTTTGCTGAACCTGTGGTCCCTTATTGTGCTTTTTTTTTTTTGCTGTCACTATGATTTCAGTTTGTGATTTTCTTAAATATTCTTTTTTTTTTAAATTTTCCTTTTTCCTCTGTCTGTTTTCATGTTTGTGGTGTCCTATATTTAACCTGTATTTACTGTTCTCTATATTCTTCAGTTGTTAACACATATGCTTTGAGTAGGGAGCACTTTGATTGTTGTACTGTTGAGTGCTTAAAAAGAATGCAACTGGACTTCTTTGGGGTTTTTTTGAAGATGCTTCTTCAGCTCTAGAACAACTGGTGGAGATTCCCAGGTAAGAATGTCAGACATCAGCCATGGAGGAGCAGAATGACAGAAAAAACAACACTGTCATCCCTTATGCAGCAGGCTCTAAAAAACTCCAAAGACCCTTCTGGTGTATTTCAGCAGCACCCTCAGACAAAAACTGTTTAATTCCAAGGGAAAAAAACACTCAAGTAGAAGCTAAACAAGGTAATGTGGTGCAGCTCAGTGAGGTGTGCTCAGACTTCTGGATAGAAGAAACCACTTTCTGAAGGTCTTTCAAAGTTTTTCTTTGGATATTGGTTGTTTTTTCCTTGTACTTGACCATTTTCAAATTTCCTTTTTTGTTTGTTAACCCACTTAAAGGCTAATCTACAATCAGGTCTGCAGTGGGACAGAAAAAAACCAGCCCTTGCATTTTTGTAGTGGTTGGTTTATTTCTTAGTTGCTATTTAAAGAAATCACAAGAAGCTTCCTTAAGAGAGTTCAGGCTGTGCTGAAGAATAAAGGTGGTCATAAAAATACTGACTGTTTTTGCTATTTCGATGTGTATTTGCATGTTTCAATAAATCTCTGCATGTGTTTTATATTTTCGCAGCAAAATATAAAGAAATGAAGGATGGCTCAAGACTTTTGCCCAGTATTAAATATAAATAAATCACTTGGAGTCAACTTTTTACCTGACACTTCAATGTTAATCCTTACATTTCTTTAAGTAATCCAGTTATAGAAGGGTTTCGATGTGAATATTATGCATATTTAAAATTATTAATCTACTCAGTGGACATTAAAGAAATAGGCTGGGATGAATAGTGATTGTTTTTCTTCTGTTTGGGATAACAATCATATCCCCAGTTTTCTGTGTTATTTGCATGCCTGCAGAGCACTGAGCCAAGAAAAGAAAATAGTGGAAAGATGCTATCTGCACAATGTGGTCACATTCAGAAATAAACAGTATTTAAGAGCAACTGATAAAACGTATTCGTGACAATAACAGGATTTAGTGTAAAACCCTTACATTAAGCCAGTTTAGCTCAGGTCTGTCTCACAGATTGAACCCCGATAACAACATCTGATAAGCTGTGGTGCCAAGGAAATGTAGTGTGTTGTGTAAAAATGCAGACCACATGCTTGCGGTGGCCACAAAGCGGATAGGGACCTTCTTTGCTATAAACTGCACGGTTAATGGTGCCAGCGTATAGCTCGTGCGGTATCCGGGTTGCACCAAATCTCCGTTCCCAGGGGTAAACGTAATCACGTGGGCAATCATTAAAATTCAGACTCTGTTGTGATCAAAACTGCAGCGTACACACAAAAAGCTCTCCCTGCACTTATAAAGCATATTTAGACCATTAGACTCGCCACAACTGACAATTAGGCTGTTGGCTGGCTCTACCACATAGATTTTCCCTGAGCCTTTGCTCGAATTTTAAACGCAATCTTTGCACGGAGCAAGGAAGGAGCTACCTTATCAAACACTGTTAAAAAAAATGTTGATTTGTTGAGGGAAAATAGGCCTCTTCACACACTAAATGTTCTTTATTTTCTTTGTGGGCTGAGATTTGAATGTGCTTGTGAAGTACATCTTATCTGAGCCAGATGTTTCCAGGTTGAGGCCACTTTAGCGCATGTGAGTTAAGGGGTGTTAAATGTAGGAAATTACATCAGCTGTCTTGAGTTTCACAGACAGACTACTGTCACATGTATCCTCATTTTCCGCCTGTAAACAGGAAATGGTAGGAGAGGAACGCTTAAAGTTGATCCACGAGCTGCCGAAAAGCACACGAAAGCGTGTGGTTTTTATGTATCAGTGTGCGTGTTTTTAATCAATCTACCAATACTACGTTTTTAAAAATGAAGATCTTAAGAATACCCCTGGAAAAATGTTTTTGAGTATTAACACACTGCATTTTTGACTCTAGTGTTTGTTTTACCTTGCTTTGAAATAGTACAAAGCCTCTTGCCAGAGCTCTCCTCTTCAGGAAGCTGTGGTCTACCTGCTGTCCGGCAGCCACCTGCTCTTTCGTGCAGAGCAGCAAAAAACATCTGCAGCTCGGAGAGAGTTGGCTGCCTCCTGTAAGCCCAGTGAGTAGACACCATATCATCGAGGGGAGAAGAAGAAAAAGTACGGGGGAATAAAGATCAGCTCACAGATGTTGAATTGCAGATGAATGCTAATAATCCTAGAGCATGAACAAATTAAAGAAAAAGATCAGGGATCCAGATGTGTAGAGGAAGTGACTCCCTAGAGTGAAAATCCTGGCAGCAGAGCAGCGTCTCCTCCAGACGGGACAGAAAGGAATAACTCATCCTGGCATAAGGGCTGCAGACTCCTGCTTGTGTTGTGTTTGGGCCAAAGGGTCGCTGTGGATGTTTGCTGACTAGCCTCAGATGAACCTAGCCGTGCTCTCCATCCTTCCACTATCACCTCATTTAATAAGAGTAAGAACAAATGAAAGGAAATGATCCGCATCACAACTTCCAATTTTGTGTTTTTTTTTCTTTTCCAAATTGAAAATCAGAATAGTAAAACTGCAGAAATAGATTAAACAGTGTATTTATACTATCTAACACAAATATTAGCATTTATAACTAAAAAGCTAATTACCCAGCATATTGAAAATATGATACTTCAAATTAATTATTAAGCGTTAAAATGTTATACCCAAAAAACTCTTTTCATATCTAGCACATTAACTGTGTCTTATTTCCTTGATGTATCCAAGAGCCTAGAGGGTATCAGGCTATTTTTATTAGCTTTGGAGAGGTTTACTCTCCTGCAGCCCTAGTCAGCATTACCTTAGATACTTCTGCATTTGCCAAACACAACAGTTAGTTCTCAATCCCCAAACCTTTTATGCTGTAATAATAAAGACAATGTTTTTTGGTTATTCTTGCAACAGTTACTACACCGATTCTATCTGCACAATGCAAAACAGCCTGTTTATTAATGTTTTACACATGGATTCGCTGGTGAGGATTAACTTTTAGCCTCTGCCTTTCAGCATATTATATTCACAATTTGCTTAATTAAGCAGTAAACTTTTCAGTAAATAGTGACTTTAATTGGCAAAAAGAAAGAAAGAAAAAGATCTAGAAAGCATGAGTGCACTTTACCTAACAAAAGCACACTTGCATGCTGGGAGATGTAGTCCTGGCTTAGCAGTATCATTTCCATCCATCAAGTGTGCTTGGTTGACCTACAAAAAAGAAAATAAACCTCAACAACAACAAAGGAGTGTCATCATTCAGCACCTCAAAAGGTCCAATATTTTTTAATAAAACTACAGTTGGCAGTCAGGATTCAGCAGCATACAAAGGGTTCAGGGAGGAGCATGGCTGGAGTGCCAGCAAAAACAAATGTAAGTTTCTTTTATTGATCATTTAAATCTGTTCATTAAAAGGCAGCAGTGAAGCCATTGCATGTTCTTGCTCTTGCTCAAAGAAACTTCCCCGCAGGATTACAGGGATGGCATAAATTGTAGTTTCTGCTGCTGCCCGAGATGTGTTCATTGGCACAGCAGAGGGCCGTGGTAACACTCTGGAGGCAGAAAACATTTGTGTTGGATAAGAACCAGGAGAGTGGATTGCGCAACGTTAATATGAGCTCTGTGCAGTATCTGCCATGGGGAGGGAAAGAGGCAAACCATCAGACTAAAGAAGCTGTCCCAAAGGACGACTGGCCTCTCTAATAAAAGGTGATGAGTGGAATTTTACTCAGACTTTGTCACAGAGGCTCAGCCAGGCTGCAGATGTGTGACCACGTATCTTAGTGCGCAAGAAAAAGAGCGACTGCCAGGAGCTCACTTTTAGCTTTTCAGTCAATACAAGCTGTGAGATAACACACAAAACATCATATGTCAATTTGAGGTCGAAGTGCTGAGGTCATTGAAGGCACACTGTGCAGCAGTGTCATCGCTACAAAATTCAGATGTCTGCACACCCACTGGCAGAAACTCAGTTCTTTGCAGACTGACACACATGCTTACCAGATGAATAAAGTGGACCATAAAGCATACATTTTGCAGACGATATGAAAGGGCATGCAAGCACGCACATAAAATTCAGATGAATCCCTGCATGTTCTTAAATGCCTTTAAAAAATTTTTTTTTTAAAAATCTACGTTTCAGTCTGTTTATTCATAGTTAACATATGAATCTTATGTTTTATGTCCAAGTTTATCTAATAAATTATGGGATGTCTTCCTTTTAAAGACCACAGTCATGCTTTTAGTTTAATAAATAAATACATCCATCAACAACATGCCACAATTTGTTTCTTCAGGCTACCCGGCTGTCTCATGTAAACATGAAATAGAAAGTTAGCAAAATGAAGCCACTAACATTTGCTCATCTGCAGCGCCCTCTGGTGGAAATAAAATGCCATGAGCTGGACAACAAAATGTTTCCTAGATCCTGGCAGGATCAGAAATATTTCTTTCTTTCTTTCTTTCTTTCTTTCTTTCTTTCAAAGTAGTATATTGTTAATACAATAACATAAAATTAAATATTAAGACATTGTTTGGGTGAGTATCAGTGTGAATGTGGGAGTGTGTGCATACAATGGTTAAAATAATCATTTTCACTGAATTAAAGTTTTTATAACTGGTTGAGGTCACCGCTTAGAACTTTGCTAATCTAAACTGAGTAACATAATTACATTTGTGCGTGCAGTTATCAAAGCTTCTTAATGAGGCCCTCTGACCCTCTTCCTCTTTCTCTCTGTTGTGTTGTCAAAACCTCAAACACATCAGAAGATTGATCAACAGGCTGTAAGAACTTTTATGTATTTTTAGGCTGATTAATTTACCTAAAAGCCAAACTGCCACCGGACACACACAGAGATCCTGCACTGCTTTCATACGACCTTCTGCTGTGTTTACCAATAAATAGTTCAGTTGCATCTTTAGTTTTAAACACAATTCATAGATTTCACTTTCAAATCTGAAATTGAAATATGTGTATTAAAAAGAAATCTATCAAAACAGGATGGTAGCTATTATTATTTATTTATTTTTATTTAGGTAAAGACAACGTGGGAAAAAAATCCGACAGAATTAAGCTTTACTTTTGATTTCTGAGCAGATGGATTTTACTTGATATAACGCTTCAGCTCTGTAGTTAGCTGCCACTCTGAAACAGAGTGCAGTGAATGCGGCCTGGGGAAATCCCATATTTCCATGGTCTGTACTTACTTGTATAATAAAACAGAAGTTAGAAAGTAAGATATATGATCATATACTGTAGAACTATATGTTAAAAAGTATGTGACAACTCATTTATAAATGAGGGTTACTTTAAAACTCTCAACTATGCCAGTCATAATCACCATAAAGCTTTAATTTCAGGTATGTGGATGTACTAGACCCACTGTTGTTTTGTGCTATTTTGACCTAGCCATTTTTTTTGACTACATCATACATTCAGAATAACATGGACCAATGTGAGAAGAAAATATTGTTGGGTTAGAGAAAAGAACAAATCTATAAATTCATACATCCACTTTCTTACTTTTAGATGATTCATAAGAAAAAATAATAATTCTAGGTATGGCACATCTTAGGTAATTGTATTTTCTGGTGCAAATTTAAGCCGAAAATAATTAAAACGTCATCAAAAAGAGCCGGTAACATGCAGTATTTATTATTAAGGACAGACAGACTCATGACTGGAGCTAGTTCCTCCTGTATCCGTACCCAGTGGTAGTACTATCCTTTGAATTCATGCACAAAGTACACTTAGCCCTCTCTGACTGAAATGAAAAAATAGTGCAGTATACTTTGAGATGCATCTGAACCTGACTGAACCCCTCCAGCACAGACAGACACTTCTGCAGTGAGAGAGATGAGTATGTGGAGGAGTGCAGACTGCAACCCTGAGCCAAAGTCTGCATTCCACAGCAGTACAGTACAGACCAGCATACTGTAGCACATTTATTACAGCAGCCGGATGTGCAGGAAGCTGCTTGGCTCGTTGCATGCGCTCATCGTGCCAAAGTTTGGGGGAATAACTGGCCGAGGCCTCAGAGCAGAAAAAGTACATGGTATGCTGCCACACTCCCACTAAAAACAAGCGAAACTCCTGCACCACTACTGTCTGGAAAACAAAAGAATTCATTTGTGATATTGAAACTGACACAGAGTTGCCAGCGTCACATGCTGAATACATTTCCAACTGGGATGGGACTTCACAGAATAGATGATCACTATCAACAATAAAAATCACTATAGTGTACAGTCATTGCGAGATCAGAGTGCAGAGAGACTCAGTTGACTGTGGATCTAACTTTTCTGGAGGGGGAATCATTAAAACAGTCCCATCGCTTGATACCCCCCATGGCAGCGTTGCCCTTATACCCAATTGTTTCTCAATTAAATTGAAAGAGTTTGCAGCATGCAAGTGCAACAGTAAATAATACAGCTGCATGAAAGCTCAAAGACTGTCAATCAATTATCCCATTAGTGGAAAACTTTACAGAAGAGTGCTGTTTGTCTTGTGTGATTAATAACTGAAGCATGTTCCAGAGGGCCACACTCTGCTGCGGACTCATCGAGTCCATTTCAGGCCGATAACAAGGCAGATGGGGAGGAGGGGGGGTCCTGCCGTAACCTCACTGTTATCCAAACCAGCATCTCTTATTCCTTTGTGCAAAAACATTAACTTAACAACAGAACCGAGGTCATCCACTATTCTCTTTATGGAGCAATCACAGGAGGCAAAATGGGCTTTATTGAAATAATGAGCATGCACATACAACATCTGACACAGACTCACAAGATTTCTCTGTGCTTTGAAGAGAACAAACACATCGGTGAAACTTTAAGCATTCTCTTTATTTCTCTTCCTCAGATATCTTGTGAAAAGAAAACAAATATCATCGCAGACTCCAAAGCACTTCTCGTCTCCCGTGTACAGAACTAATCAGCCTGTGTTACTCGCCCAAGGTCTTCCCATTTTTTATTAGCAACATTCAGCCCCCAGAGTGAGGCAACATGAAAGAGAAAGAAGAGCGCTCAAAAGATGGCTTCGTCTGTGCAATTTATGTCAATCTCACTTGCTTTAGCGTGTTTACAGAGAGATCAATTCCCAAACTCCGAGGGCCAACATTGTCAGAAATGAATAATTTACTAATGATAACCTTAAACTTTCTGTTTTTGCCATAATTGCCTCTGTAATACTCTTCCTGATTTTTTCTGCGCCAAACAGACATGACGAGAATCAAAGCAGCGCTGCTTGTTTTTTTCACAGCGGTGACAAAAAAAATAATCACTTTGACCTTCTGCTGTTAACAGACTTGGAAAAGTAGCTTTCAAAGCGCTAACTGTGAAGTTATGATGTCTTCTAATTTCTTCGAATGTCTACACATGTTCCAAATAACTTATCTGGATTTTTAAAAGCATTTTTGATAAATACAAAGCTCGCACTGATCAGTTTTCCTCGCCCTCTACTTAGCCCTTGAAACTAGTCTGAGGCCAACAGCTCAGCGCTCTGTTATATCCATTCCACAACTGAGAACTGTTTAAGATCTTGCATAAGCATTAGGGCGTGAATATCTGCGCTCCACGCATGGCTCATCAATGAATTATGGCCCACTGCTTTCTAAAAGATACCGCTGTGTGAGATCTGCTTAGCAGATGAAAAATTACATCTACATCAAAGGGCTACTCTTAAAAGTCCAAGTTTAGAAAAATTAATATTTGATAATGCTCAAAGTCTGCATAAGCACACAGGCAACGAGCGCCTGATAATCTCTTAAGAATACTAAAAGCCCTAATATGCCATATTTACTGATATTACGGATTAAAACAGCATATAATATGCGTTTAAAAATCGTTTTGCATATCAAACTACAATTTGTGAGCAGTGATTTAATGGTAGTTAATAAGACTCATTTCAAAAGGCACAGTACAGATGGACACACTAAGTTTCTCTCTGCCACCTTGTGGTCATTTTCTCCAACTGCAGGGTTGAAGTGGAAATGAAAAGGGTGTGCAAAACATTTTTTTTATTACTATCTTACAATATACCTGACATTTTAGAACCTGATACGGACACATGTGAGGTGCGCATAATATACAGCTGTTATTAAAGCCACAAATATCATGAATTCAGCTTTGAGCCACTTGGACTCTTCCACATTATGATGATAAAACCTGATTTATTGCTATCATTAAAAAATAATCAAATAATATAATGTATATTCATACACAGACAAAGCTAACATGCAACACAGACTGATTCAGTACAAAGCGATGCACAGGCTGCATTACTCAAAAGCTGAACTGCACCTTCAGAGTGTGTCTGAGTGTGATAAGTGGTGCTCAGCCGAAGGCTTAACAGCACTCCTTCTTTCTTTCTGCCCTACATTATGAGACTTCTGGTCTGTAATTTTCAAATGTCATTCAGAGAAACGAGGCTCAGCCATGACCTGGCCATCTTTGGGTGCTCCGAAGATACTTTTAAACTTTCATTTGATGTGCAGCTCTCAGTAGTGAGGTCTAAAAAGTTATTCTTCCTCCTTTTTCCCCAGTATATAAACAGCAAAATGTAAATTTCTTGTATTAATATATTGACATTTCTCCCATTGAAACAAGTAAATAAGACACTGAATAATGGTTACTGTTTATAATGTCAGGCTGCGGTGCTGTAGTTGCTGTTTCCTTTTCATTTTAAAATCTGTTTTATGATGCTCCTGCTCTTTCACCTGCAATATCTGCAGCTTGTGTGCAGAACTGGGAAAAGTTTCTATACTCTGGCTTTATCTGCGTCACCGTGTCCACTTTAAATCACTAATAAATCACAATTTTCTCGGAAATACTGCCTTTAACGACGTGTCGCAGCAATAACAGCGCAGGTGTAAATAACGTATTAATAAATGTCTGGGAAAAAGGTCATCGCTGGTTCTGAGCTGATGCAGACGTGTGACTCACGTTTCAACTCGAGCTTGATTTATAATTGAAAAAAATAGAATTTAAAATGCCGCAGAGTGGTCAGGTGCTGACCTTGAATTCAGACTGAGGTGTGAAGCAGTTGTCATTAGCGAGCCAGTTCACCTGCGCTGCTGGAGAGAGAATATATGAATTTGCTGCATCTGACGTGGTGAACTTGGTAATTCGCATACTGTCTTGTGCCCCGTGATTTAAACTGGTTGTCTGCCTCTCTTTGTTAACCAGCTTCAGCATAATGATGTAGTTTTCTGTGATGTTCCAACACCATGGCTGGAGGCAGGAGTTTAGTCAGCAGCGTGCAGGATCAAGAAAAAAAAAAGTGAGCCACTGAAAATGGAGAAAAATGGCTCGCAGTACCCCAAGGTAGGAAATAAATTGCAGACGATAACTAGCGAAGCGAGGCACAAACAGCATAATAAATTGTTCGAGATTTTTGCTCTCATTTTGCAGAGCAAAATCAAACTTTGGAGTGCGCAGTTGGCAGGCCATTAAAAGAATTACTTCATGCTCTGAAAACAGAGGGATTGTGTCAATCCCTATATCTCACACAAAAAGACAACACGCTCCTCGGAATTGCTTTGTGTTTTCTGCCATCTAGGTGGGTGCAATGACGAGCTCAGATCACAGCGAGGCAAGCACAAATACAGTAAGTGACTTGGAAATATCTCTGAAAGAAACATATCTCTGTTGAATAAGGCGCTAAACCAAAAGTTAATACACACTGGCATGGAGTAGATAAATATTTATGCACAAATATTTATGTCTTACAGTTTCGCAATATATCAATATTAATGATTAATGATCTGCATTCCACACTTTTAATAATTTAGCAAAGATAAATAAGTCATATTTCGCCCACTCTATAAATATGCAACAGATCTGGAGAAATTTCTGTTGTCTGCAGACTATCTCTTGTTGATAATAGCAATCACTGGAGCAATGTACACTGAAAGATTTGTTAGTTGTTTGCTTAATCCAATTAATATTTCATAAGTTTGTGAACATGAGAATTACCACTCCAGCAGTGATGCAGGCACCACACGCAGGCTGGGTTTCCCCAAATGCAATGGTCAAAGACATTACTTCACACAATAAAAACAGTAAGTTTTAAAATCCACTATTAAGTCTGAGCTTTTGCTATGAAGCAAAATCATAATATTCAGACTGAGGTGTTTTTTAGACTCTAGAGTTAAGTTAAGTGAAATTTATGCAGTAAGATTGCACCAGTCTTTTGGATATGTTTGCTAAAATCTTCTGCACGCCATCCAGAGATCTTCTTCAGCGTCTGAGGTTCGTTAATCACACGCCCTGGATTGTCTAAAAGGAACCATGTGGAGTAAGGCAACATTAACAAAAATGTTAATAAATACCACCACACTTCTCTGAAGCACGTGATGACACGCTTTTCTTCCCCCTGACTCATGAAGTTTGATAAGCTTCGTGGTTTTCCAGTGGAAACATGGAAATAACACTTGAGAAAACATGAGACGGTATTAATAATGCATTCTGCGTCATTATGCTACAATTTAAATGAGGGTTAAAGCTCACTGCTTTACTTGTACAAGACCAATTGGACATTAAATATACAACAGAAGCATTTTTCCTCCACCATATTCACTCATTCATTGGATGCATTTTCAAATGCAGTTCAAGGTCACATACACTATGAGACATTTAACCCCTTCTGTCCTGTCCTGCTTGCACTTCAAGTTTTTATTTCAGCTTGGGGAAGCACAGTGTATCAAAGGATACGTGCATCTCGATTAAAAATGTAATGCAAAATTTAATCTAATGCGACTAAAACGTCTTGAGCTTATTACTATTATTATTATTATTATTATTATAAAGTGCGTGTTTCTGTAAGAGCAGGTAAGCTCAAAAATATTCATAATCAGGTCAAGGTCATTTATGCCATTCACTAATTGTTACAATGTCAAATTCGAGGACGTTTGATAATCTAACAGTGCAAATGCGCCGTTTTCTTTGGACTAAGGTGGACACAAGGTGTAGGTGTGCAGTTCGGATGACGCTCGTTTCTCTACCTCCTACCGTGAACACCCCTCTCCTGCAGTCCAGAGTGCAACCTGCGTGCTTTTACAGCAAAATGGCGACAGTCTAATAGAGGGAGAGAAGACGGTGTCAGGCGCAGTGACAAACTTGAAGACATGAGCGCTCGTCCTGAGGTAGGTGTTACAGATGCGCGCAGGGATACGTCGTAGCAGGTGCGGCCATTAGTCGGTGATGTGTCACTTATGTCGTAGGTCGCTGTGAAGGCAAAACACCGCAGTGAGTGATAACAGGCGGCAGCTTTGTAGTCTTACCTTAACTTAAGTTGCTTCACTATTGCGACACTCACTCTTTGTCCAAGATATCGCTGCTGGAGTTTCTCCGTCTGTGGGAAGAGCAGCAAGCTCGCTGTCGCATAGCCAGTCAAAGTAAAGTCACGGCTCTTAGCTAGGGAGCTTTTTGCTGAAAAGAACAAGACATAGCAAACTGAGTGATGCAGGACACTAAGAAAGTTTTATGCTGCCAGAATTGCCAGTGGCTAAAATAGAATTTAATTCAAAGAGCATGCAGGGTTTAGACCCTAAGTTGGGCTTTTAGTGGCTGAGCTGGCAATACAGTGGAAAAACACTACTGGAGAAGCATTCGTTAAGGGAATAGATGAACGCATGAGTGAGGTTGCATTTGACCTTGAGTCATAGCAGTGGCTATGAACTAAATGCATGTAGTGTACTTGGAACGATACAGCATCCTGTAGCAGAAGCCTGTACTAGCTGTCACTGGGTGAGAGGTGAGGAAGTTCTGTTAATCAGTTAACCCACAACACCCAGTCAAGATGAACATACAGTAAGAAAACTCTTTCCTGAAAAGCAACAATGAACTTATCAAGAGGGCGCCTCATGTGGCGTTTGGAGAAACATTGCTTTATTATAATTTTGTTTAGTTATGAGCTCAGATTTATATTTATAATGAGTGTTTCCTGTGATTTTAGGGTTTTACAATTTTTTGCTGTGAGTGTGCATCACATTCCTGTTATCACCTTTATGCTGGAGGTTTAGTCAAATCAAAGTGTAGACCTACATAAGTGAGTCCATCACTCCCTGCAGGTGTCTAAGGAGGAGCTTAAACAGCTATAGAAAGAAGGCAGCTGCAGCTTAACAGCCTAGTGTTGGTTTTACCGCATTAGTATACCGCAGAGAGTAAAGGAGTCAACTGCTCGACTAAATAAATCAGATGGTTGAGGCATGTTATCCACAAATTGATTATATGTCACTTGACAAGGTCAAATATTTTAACCAAGATGCCTGAAGTCCCTGAATGCACAGCATAGCAAACAGTTACGTGTTCTCTGTTGGCCTGGCTGGCTGCTTACACAGCTATAAATGAAGACACGTGGGACTTCTTAAATGGGAGTACACTGGCCTGAATTAGCAACTCAGCTGAGGAACAGCTGCAGAGATGAGATATTTTAGTAATCAGATGCTCCGACCAAGAATTTGCAGGAATATATCAGACGGGAGGTTTTCATAGAACCACATTGACTGGACCACTGTAGTGTTTCTCTTGGTGGTGAACATTTCAAGCCCAGTTCAGTTTCCACTGGGCCTGAAACCAGATATTGTTTCATTATTCTAAACCACATAAAATGGTGAAAATGTCCAACCCAGTTTTTCAGAGTCCAAGATGACGTCAGTGAGGGCTTGTTTTAGCCACTCAGCAGTGCAAATGCTCAACTACTGCATAAAACAGTGAAAAGCAGGAAATCATTACATTTAAAGCTTGAGACAAAATATTTTTTTTTAGCATTTTTGTCCAATATTTTATGTAATGTGGTGCAAAATATTTTGTTAAACTAGTAACTGCTTAACTGACTAAGGACATTTTAGCTCCAGTTGACATATTTCTTAAATTTTAATCCTCTTTGACAAAGCTTTTCCTGATTTTTGGTAAATGGTGAAAGGACTGATTCTTATATAGCGCTTTTCTACTCTCCCGGAGTACTCAAAGCACTCTATACAACATGCCTCATTCACCCATTCATACAAGCACTTCTAAACACAAGTGCAAAGTAATCTACATTCACACGCATTCACACTCCGATGAACGCATCGGAGGGCAACTTGGGGTTAGTATCTTGCCCAAGGATATTTGACATGTAGACTGGGGAAGCCAAGGATCGAACCACCGACCTTCCAATCAGTAGCTGATCTGCTCTACCATTTTTGTGTTCAATTTAAAAATAACGAGGGAACGCGTGGATATCGCCTGTTCCTGATAACTGTGGTGATGCTTAAGTGTGATTTCTACCCACAAGGAAGTCTAGCGAATTATACCAAAGCTATACAGCCATGCCTTGACAATATATCGGGGTTGTGACTAATTATTTTCATCACTGATTAGTGTAAAAATTATGTTTTTTTTCTTGCCTACAAATTTTCCGAAACCAGTAAATAATGAACTTGATTTGTGCTTGATATTGTAAATATTGCTCTATCATTTTCTGTTGGGGCCCCAGAGAGTCAAAACCCTCTTTAACAGGTTAAAACAAATACTTGATTTATTACTTACTATTGATGTATTACCTCGATACTCATGCCTTGTCACATTTTTATAATGAGGATTACGAATCTGATTTTAAACTGATGCTCTGTTTTGAGAGTCACATAAAATGACACGTGATCTGTTTGTCAACAAGAAAATCAGCTCTAAAATATGCTGACAATACTTTTTAGCTTCAGAAAATAATAATTAGCTTCTTTAATATATTTCATAAAACAAGTTTCATAGACTATTTTTTATAGTCTAAAAGGGCGGACAACCCTAATATGGAACATGGGTAGGGCTTTAGCCAAACAGAAGCTCCACCCACCTGCTTTTTAAATCTTTTTGTTTGGGAGAGAGAGCCAATCAGAAAAAGGCGGTTCAATGAGAGGAAGCTGAAACAGCTTGTTTCTCACAATCTGCAGGATTATTTCAAACAAAAAGGCTCCTGTGATATTCATCAAATATGCAAAAGTGAGGTGATCAGACCACTTCACTCAGTTAAATTGCAGAAATACATTTTTACGCTTGCGTTCTCATTACTCTTCCAGTGATTTGATTTTAATATAAATAAATAAGTTAGCTAACCTGGTCTTATTGGTGGATCCCAGGTTAAGAAAAGTGCTGCTTGTACAGTGTGTGTTAGCAGAAAGAGATGGAGTTAGATGATATTTCATTCTGCGTGGTCATTTCTTTTCCTTACATCTGTGTGGATTGCATTTACTGATGACCGAGTGTGGTCAAGTTGGCCCAGTGACATTTGCAGCCTTAATCATTTTTGGTTGCTTGGCTATTGCATTTTTCCAGTAATACTTGATCATAGCAAGTAAAACAGGCAAAAGAGCTGAAACACCAAAGGCAAAAAAATTCTTACAGAAATAAAGTTGGTTAACTTGAAAATTATTATTGCTTAAGTTCGCACAAACAGTGAAGATTTTAACGGCTCCAAAACAATAAGAAAGCTGCTGAGAATGGAGACATATCCCCTCCGGCAGTGTGTGTCAGATGGACTCACAAAATCTTACCAAGGCTTCTCCCCTCATGTGATCCGTTTAGTGTGCAGCTTGTCAGCATAATAATTCTAAAGTTTCTGAACATTTACCTGCTTTTGGCTCTGTTAGAGGTGTTTTAGGAGAACAGTGTGGAGTAATTATTGCCTCAACATACACTGATAAGTTAGGGCGTTCTGATTTGTTCTTTTGTTTTATTTACTGCATGATTATCCATATCAAGCTTTTTTCCATATGACAAAAGACAGGAGCATTAATAGGATATTGTCTTTCTTTAGAAGTCATAATGATCCATTCATGGTTTAGTATTCAGACAAGAATCACAACAAGGTGACATGCAGTGAAGCATACATGTCCATAATTTGTTTCAAAGAGCCGCTGAACTGAAATAAATGTATTTGAGCAGTAAAGGCGAGCTTAAAATGTGTGTTGATTGTGTTTTAATTGTAAAGCAACAAAGTGTGTGTGTGTCTAACTTTCTTCTGCTATCATTATTCTAATCATAATCTCGGAGCATAAACCTAAAATGTGACCCTCTCTGAGAAGGTGTTATCATGCAGAGGCACAGTCGCGTGTCTCCTTACCAGCTTAACACCTGAAACTGTAGCTCAGATGTGTGAAATGCTCTGAAACTATAGCTGGGTGTGATTACCAGTCAAATTAAATCTGAGATGTCAGTTACATGTGTCAGTGCTTCCACTCCTACTCTTGGCAGGTTGCGGGGAGTGACAAGCTGGCTGTTGATTATTTTCCAGTGTGAAACAGAATCACTGACACACAGTTAGTGTTTACAATCCCCGAGTCTTTGTTTAATTTCCTTAAAATATAAGTGACTTTTGTGATTTCTGATGTTGGAATTGCCATGACACTGGCATCGTACCGTCAGTAAATACTCAGCTGACTGCTGGATGCTATGTGCTTCTTCTCTGTTTGTATTAGCGAAATGTCAGTAAACGGTCTAGTAAAATCGAATGAAGCACAGATGTTGCAGAAGCTGTTTGTCTAGAAGTTTTGTCAGCATTCTGGTTTAAAAAGCAACAATTTTGTAACATTACTATTTTTTGACCCAACAGATTAATGAAAAAATATGGCATGGTTTCATTACACCAGGTTTCACCAGCTTTCATACACAATGTCAGTAATCATTTGGCAGCCTATCCTAATGTAATAAGTCAAACTCCCTGCAACATTTTAGCTGTATTTAACAACATTTAGTGATGTGAAATGGCATGCAGTTTATAACAATATGAAATGGGTTGGATGGCATCATAGCTTTAACAATGCCATGTTAAGGTTCCACCTCTTTACATTACCTTTTTACCTTTTGTTATTGGCTCCATCTCTGAAAGTATCCCCGGTTTACGAACCTTATTTTTAATATGAGAAAAGATTGGGTTTCAACCACTTAACGGCAACCACAAGTAGGATTTGTAACAAATCGATTTTATTTTTTCTGTGGTTTTGCATTTGTTTCTGCAATTTAAACTCTTCTTTTGTTTGTCTTTGTCCTGCTTCATTCACTGCTGCCACTTCTGCTGCAAACAGTATGAAGATAATGTGAGAGCTTTTCATTTCCTTGATTTGTGACGGCAGCTCTACTGTGAAGGATTCTTAGAAATGTATTGTAGATGAATACCTGGGGTTAAAGGTGCATGCTCGCATTCTGATTCTTTGACACGTGATACGTTCGGATTATATAAAATGCCTCAAATAAGTCGCTTTTGAACACAGTTAATGTTGACAACTTCCAAACTACTAATTTACTTTCTTTTTTAGCTTCAAGTTTGTAATACTTTTGGTCTTACTAAATCTAAATTTACATATAAATTGAGTGGTACCCCCTTTTAAATAGTCATGGGAGTGACTTCTTCTTGGAGAGGAATTTCTTTTAAAGAAGAGAAGGACTTGAGCTACTTGAATCTTAATTCACTGGCAGGTGAGATTATTGCAGTCCATCAAAGGCTGATTGAAGCACTGAGCTGTCCACAATCCAGTCTGCTGTTCAGCCTTTGCAGATCAAGCCCTCTCTTATCCTGTTTCACTCGGGCTGTGGACCATTTCCTCCACTAAGGGGCAGAATATGATTACTGATACTCTCAGCCCTCACTCTAAGAAATGAGACACTGAAGAGCATCATCAGTTAACGGGGGTCTATGTAGTCAGTGATTAATATAAATAGGAAAACTATAACGAGTTGATGTTGGTACATGTTTTTTTTTCTTTTTTTTGTATGAAACCTTAAGATAAATAACCTAAAGAAAAATCCTTATAAAATTCTAATTATATACAGTTATGACTTACATGTTAGAACATGTACAGAAATTAAATCAGCACAGATCATTAAGTGCACAATCATTCTGTCTTAGTAGGTTGGTTTTAGTATATTTGCATGACTACATCTGAACTACCACAACCTAAAATATACTTATCGCTTATATTCCAAGTTTGATCCAATGCATACAAGTCTGCAAAAATGTCAAATCAGTATGGTCTTGCATTTATCCCTCTGAACATTTCACAAGTCCAAACAACCTCTATCTTTGAGGGTTGGGATTAGCGAGCTTCCATTGTACATGAGCTGCGAGGCAGCTAACCCTTTCTGTGATACCTATCTGAGGTTGAGCTCAGCACTTCCCTCATTAATTTCCCATTTATTCTCTGAGTTGGATGTGATATTTTACAGATTTGAGCATGCGGGGCACAGGTTAGGTGCAATTATGCTGACGGAGGGCTTTTACAGACATGCTCAATGAAATCTGGAGTGTAGGATAATACATGTAGGAAGTTATATAGTGATTAACCTTCATTTCAGTCTCCTCGGCGATCTCTAGGAGGCAAATCCTCCTCCAATCAGCTGTTGCCAGGTATATTATCCAGCCTTTTAAATGACCTTCAAAATAAAAGATAGTGGCAGGCCTGCTTCTTCTAGAGCTTTTGAAGCATTTATTTGCCCTTTTATGTTGTTCAGCAGCATCTCTAAACTACAGCTCACTCCCAAAATCTTTATTGGTAAGGCTATACGACTTTACTGGACAATTTCATGTGGAATCTTTGACCAGTAGCAGTGCAGTGGAGAAATGTTCTGTTTCAGTGTTTGTAGCAGAAATACTGAAATAAGCATAGCAACTCCTCAGGTTGTCATTAGAAGCTTTAACATCGTAGCATCACAATCAATATTTGACAGAAGTAAAATGTTGTATATTAGTTTATGCTTGTTTTTTTATGTTTTCAGCAAGTTTCAGTAGCTGCAGGTGCAATGGTGATGTTGTTAGAGTGGTTTTGGTAATAACTCAAGTAGACCTAAACATGTATATAGTATTGATTTTTGAGTTTTATACCAGATTCAGTGAAAACTATAACCAACCTCTAAAAATGACCTTACTCCAGTTGTTATCTTTAATCTATTTATTTTTAATATGGTGTCAGCAGCTACAGTAAAACGCCACCTTTCTAACAACGCACAGAAAAAATCCTGTTAATCTGCTAATGATATAGAAAATAATGAAAGCTCCAAAGTCACAGTTATTAAGCACCATTAAACTGATTAAATACATGAATGTCATAATTTTCGAGTTATTATGCAAAGATATTTAACACAATTAAGATTTAAACTTCTTATCTGATATCATGACATTATAATAACGTGTAATCGTTTTTCACAAAAGCAGCATGATTGATGAAGACACTTTTAGCTAGCTTGTATTTTTCTGCAATTTTTTTTTAACACTGATGTCGCAGAAAGCCGCCTTTCACAACAATGGCTGTTACCTCCCTCGCCCCTCAAAGAAAGGACATTTTTGAGCCTCTTTGATTTGGTCCGATTTGTTTTGATGTGAGGAGTGAGTGGTTTTTAAAATCTCTTTAACTCCCCAGGCCTGGCCCAGCCTCCCACAGGGCTAATGACCGTAGCCTGGCCTGTGTTGAATAATACAGATGCTTGTGAGGTGCGAGCGGGGAGGAGGGCAAGGGGTTAGACACGGGCCCTCCTCCTACAGTACACTTCCATTGATAAGATTGTATTAATTGGTATGAATAGAGAGGGTTTTCTCCCTCTCCATGTATACATTTACTATTATACTCATTAGCTTCCTGTTGCCTCCCAGCGAGTTTCTCCTTCACATCCCCCGGGGTCTCCTGGGAGGCAATTTGCATCTCTCCATGGTGTCTCTCTGGGGTTATTGAGGAAATATTAGCCTCTTTTCTTCTGTGGCCGACCCTTTGATTTATTTGGAGCTGGGGCTGATAGAGTGGCACTCACATGTTAATGACCGGCGTTGATATAGGGTCTCGGTGCAAGACGACTCATTGATCCGAGTTGAAAAGGTACAATTGACAAGCAGTACTGAATAATCATCTTACACGCATCTGTGCGTGTGTGTCTGTGTATGTGTGTGTGTGGACCTTGAGAAATGACAAGGGATTCCCTCTGCTGTCAAGGCTACTGTGCTCTAGCTGTCCACTTTCCCTGATAGTTAGATAAACAGGCTTCTGTGGGCTTCTGAATTTCTTGCGACTTTTCGACAGGCACAGTTTTGGCTTCTTTGCAGCTCGTGTCATCTCTTTGACCTCACGTGATCACAGTGGCACTTATCTTAGCCGCTTCTAGGACTCTACAACCAATCAAAGGCTGCACGACGCACTTGATCCAGTTTCTGTTTGGAGTCCTGGTCTAATAATAGAATTCAAGGTGACTACTGAGGGATCACTTTGGCTGCCATTAATGAGTGCTGAGCCCCTGCTACCTGCCCCACCCACTCACCCCCTCAGTTTCTGCCATGGAACGCTCATATTATGTGTTAAAGAAAGATAATGAGAGATTTCGTCCTAATACCTGCAATGCTTGACATGCCTCCGAATTTAAGCTCACTGATGTCTGCTCGGCAATGTGGAGCCCGTCCTCAATTGGGAGAGCAGTTTGACACTGACTCGCTTTCATCTGGATGGTCACATTTCTACAGTGAAGCAGCAGCAACAAAGTTTGATATATATGTATATTTCATGTTTTTTTTCTCGTCTCAGCCAGAGTGGAACGCATCGGCCTAATCATAGCAACATCTTCTGTCTTGCTTAGTATTTATATACTTTCAGTCATATGGTAATAATAACATTTAATAAAAGCCAACATCCTAACTGCCACTAAATAAAAATACACACCACCGCCATCGCTGCATCTTCTCTGCATACTTATAACAGATTAGAGGTTATGTATATCAATTGTGCAGCTCATGCATATTGTTATGAAGGAGAAATGCAGGAAATGGAAATGTGCCATTTCAACGCGCCGGCACAGCTTGCCAAAAGCAGGCAAGTGGGTTGTGCTTGCGGTGATGGTCGGGTTTGTTTTCCTCTCAGTGTTGGGAGATGAGAAGTCATGTATCTAAACAGAGCAGATATGATGTTTATGAGAGCCATCTGCTTGGCAGCCCTCCTGTGCCCACTGCCCTCTTCAACGTGAGAGGAGCCTCATTAAAAAAGTCACATGCCTGAGAAATTTCTAAGCGCTGTGTTTTTTTCCCCCCCTTTTAAAAGGAGTGGAGTTTAAAACTAACAAAGCCTTGGGAAATCCCCATCAGACATCCCTCCCTTAATCCATTTAATTTTGAAAGGTATTGTTTAAAGCTTTAAAGTTTATATCGTTTAATCCCTCTCCAACACTACGGGCACCAAATGAGGCCGTGTCAGCAGCTTGAACAGATATAATCTACTCCACACAACAGAAAATCCTCCTTCAAGACAAGGTTGCATGGGTTTCCTGTGAACTCACTGTTTGATGTTTCTACCTGCTATTGAACATGACTTCTGTCTTAACCCAACTGTCACTCGCTCCCTGTCCCCTTTTATCACTCCGAATGTTCTCGCTTCACCTTTCTTCATCAGTAAATCTACCATCACAACCATTTCACTCATTCCCGTTTTTCAGGAGAGGGGGCCGAGGAGAAGTTTGTTGTGGACAGGTTCAAGAGGGTTTTCTGCCTTCTGTTGTTCATATTTTTTTCAGACAGACTCTCGGTTTCTTTTCTTTGAGTCCCATTGTCTCAAAATGAAAACTTTAAATTCTCCACTTATTATTTCTTTGTTTAGGCCTCCCACAAATTTATTTCATTCTATTTAATTACAATAATTAACACAAGAAGAATGATGCATTTCCGTTTGCTAAGCATAGAGTTCCTGCCGGCTAGTTGAAAAGGTTAGCATAGCACAAAGTAAACATCGCTAAAAAACTGTAAGAAATTACACCTGATGTTGCTTTTACAGTGAACTTTTCTGAGCATTAAACAAATTAGATTTATGATGTGTATTAGTGAGCTGCAAACCTGCTGATCGATATTATTAAAACGCTAGAGCTAGGCTAGCAGTCATGCTTCCAGCCCTTATGCTAAGCTACATGTTAACTTTTGTCATTATCATATATGGCCACATCACATGTCACATGATCTAGCTGTAAGTACAATCACAATTACAAACATAAAGGTTGGCACTAGATTGAATCTGCTGGGAAGACATCAAGGATGCTCTAGACTTTCAATAAAGCGTGAACATATTAGTCTAAACTGGAAATACTGAGATCCAGTTAGAGTTTTAGTTGGTGCACAGTGCACTCAGAAGGTTTTATCTTATTACACTGAAACTTACATGGGCTGAGAATATAAAATTGTGCATGTAGAGGGGAAGACATTGTTTTCAAGTCTTGTCTTCGGGTCTGGCTTTAAAAGTCAGATACAGTTAATAAATCCTACCAATTAATTGTTCATTTTTATAGTGTCATCATTATGTCATCATAGTGCTGTACTGACTAGAGAGGATGCAATAAAATAATCGATTTAAGTTTAGTAAACCAAACTTTTATTTTAAATTAATTTGAAAATAAAAAGGAAAAACATTGGGGATCAGTGATTACTTATTTAGGCACAACCACAGCTTACGTGCCCATCTGTCTGGCTGCTTATTGGTTGACGTAACAGGCTGCTGTCTTCTGTCAAATACTGAACACAGGCAGGCCAAAGAGCCATAGTCACTGTAGATGGCTGCCGCTTAACTAAAATGTTGTTTTTAGATCTTAAAAACCATAATCCTTATTTTTTATCAACTCTTCATAGTGAAGTTGTGTTCCAAGACTGGATGTATCCCATATATGCTAACAGTTTTTTTTGTTTATACTTTGCGGGACTAAGAGACAAGCCTCATCTTTAGTTCATAGATGTTAGAGTCCCATCTAACGCCTTGAAAAGAATAAAACTCATTCCTTTGAGTGACGTCTTGCTGTAATACTTACCTGTGAGCTTTTATTCTTGTTTTCAAAGCATGCATTACCATTTAATGTGTTCATACTATAAAGAACGTGATATTCTTTGGAACATACCTTCTGTGGTACTCGTATAACATGTTTTCCTTTAGTTTATAATTTGAGTCGTATAACTCCAATATATATTTTCACTCAAGCAGTAAATTACATTGTTTAGTTATCAAAGGCTTTGTGTAATTACATTTGTGCAATTCAGGATGACAGAGCTGATAGTGTCTGCACAAGACGCTGGCATACATAATCACAGGCGAAATCCCATTAGGGAGGATGGAGACCATTATTATGGAAATGACCTTTGGGTGACAAGAATTCAGGGGGATAAAAGAATACTATGTAATCCTGACAAAGAGGCTGTGTGAAGCCACTTGCTCTTTATTTTCTCTTGTGCAAATTTAAGAAATTTATGGTGTTTTATGAATGTGCAATTGTGTTTTGTAGTGTCACATTCCTTTTTTTTGTGTGCAAGAAGCCAGTTAGTCTGCTTGAGAAGTGAGATTTGGCAGTGCATTGCTAATTTCATCCTGCCTTTCTGGTGTGTGGTACTGTGGGTAACTGCAGGGCCAAGATAGCAGAAGAAAAACTTTACGATGTGTTTGTTTCTCCCTTTTTTTTCCCACCGTGGCACCTTCGTTGAGAACTTGCTCACCTTGGGATTACTGGATTGTCAAGCTGAATCTCCGTCTGTTTGTTTTGAGCCACGCTTTGATACTCTCACACTAAAGAGGCAGCTTCATAAATTCACATTGTGTCAAATAAATCAATAGATCCTATTAACTGAGGAAGTTGTGTAGTGCAGTACTTGAGGGACTGTGCCCCCCCTCGTTCAGGCATTTCTCCAGCAAAGGCAATGGCAGAGGAATGTAAGGTTGGCTCTTGATCCATACAGACAGCTCCAGCAACAGAAATGGTTTGGCTGACTGGTCTCAGTTGGTCTTTAGTGTTGTCTCCACTGTGCTGCCAGCCTGGGTCTTCAGCTGAACAAGAAGAATGAATTTGCTTGGACATTTCCAGCCTTACAGTGCCAACCTCCTGGTCAATCAATTTGTAGTCCTCATGTGACTTAAAGTTTAGTGTTGCAGTATTTTTATTTTATATTTTATTTAATAAATGTCTGCTTTCACAAAAATGATACAACAAATATTCTACACCTATAGCCAGATTTTAATTCTTTACTTCACTGGCATGAGATGAATAACATGGCAATGTCAATTCTAGATGTAGTTTCAGGCAAAAATATGTTAGATCACCAAAACAAATGTCCAAAAATGCACAATGGAAAATACACCAATATTTTTACTGATATTTTTACCACACAGAATCGATCTTCCTGAATACAACTTTAAAAAGAAATAACATGAAAGCTTGCCTGAGAGAGTTCAGGCTGTGCTGAAGAATAAAAGTAGTCAAATATTGACTTCCAAGCTCATTAGAATTGTACAAATGCTGTTTGTGCCTTAAACTGTATATTATATTTCTGTTTGTTTGCACATTTCAATAAATTACTGCACCTACTGTATTTCCCACTGTATTGTACCTGTCTCATCTCAAAGTACAGTCCCTTACTTAAACCATATCTGTTGTGTTATATATTATTAGGCAGCATAAACAAATACATCAACCGTATATAAAAGGCTGCATTCACATGTAGGATAAAGATAAAACTCCCCAATTACTCGTATTGATTTTAGCACGGCTTTTTCCATCACAGCCGGGATAAGTGCACTCTCCTACACCTCCAACACCTACTGTCATCAGCTAGGCACATTCTTTTTGATTTCGCTGGTGTAAAATAAACTCTGTGAAAGACATTATGTAACATACTTTTGCACATAGCCTCTCTCCTGTATTTACCATTTTTAGAAATGATATAAGCTCGGGTTTCTTCATCCGCTGTATGTCTTCCTCCATATTTTCTGTCTTATTAGCCTTTGATTTTCACACTTCACTTGACCTTTTGTTCTAATGATTGTCCAAAACAGCAGAAATGACTGGAAACCTAGACCGTCATCGCACTGCTCCAAGTTCCAGCCTTATAACATAGATGGCTCATGAGATCTAGAGAAAATAATGACAGAATTTAACTAACAACGTGTGACCTTTGCACTCTGTCATTATAATAGAGGCAGGTTTTTGACTCTAGGAATATCTGTCTGCTCTCACAGGAATATTGGAACTTGTCTAAAAGAACATGTAAAATTACTCCTTACCTTGTGTACTAGAACAAGTAATTTACAGTCGAATGTTATGCTATTTTCACGAATTCGGATTGTTCACAGTAGAGAATGACAGGAGGATGAAAGGGAATAGAGCATGACACGTGCTGTAGTTGAAAGCCAGACTCAAAGCTATACCAACGTGAGTACATGGCATGCTTCCCAGCCCACCAAATATCAGAGCGTGCTTCAGGAGATCAAATTAACCGCATAGCTTGAGTTAGCTTGAGTCATTTTTACTGTTAGTGAAGTGAAAATCAGTACTTTTATTTTCTAAATGTGTAGTTTCTGGATGAATGCAATGCAACAGTTTGTAAATAGCAATCATTAATCAATCAGCAATAAAAATAGTTGAATATGGTGCATATAGTATATGAAGTGTTAGTACCAATAATGCTGCATTTATTGTAGTTCTTGGAGGTTTAGCTGTAGTATATAGAGAATTGCATTTGCTAGACATCATTTCGTTCACAAGATGAGATGCACGATCGAAGCTGTAGGTGCTGGAAGAACAAAAAAAATGTTAAAGACTTCACAATAAAAGAGAGGTGTTATATTGTTTTCTATTGTGTAACAGAACACAATGATGAACACAAAAGGGATCATGATATTGCTTCTAAATCTCATTTACCAAACTGAAAATACAAAGTGAGAGTCTTGGGGAAAATAGCAGACAGGGTTAGTAAAAGCTCACAGCAGATTGATCTGTGCATACAGCTTAACTGTATTAAAGCTCATAATCCCTGTAAATATCTTCAGGCAAGGCAAAGTCAGCCTTTTAACATTGACTAAATGAAGTAAATAGAAGCAAATACATTTTTAAAATTTGCTTTTCTGTTGAGCCCCTGTTCTTTATATATAGAAGCGAGTTGTGTGAGTTGGCTGCTAATGAGGCTTGCACATTTTCAACCAAGATATTTTGATGGTTTTGCCACCCTGCCGTTTGGGGGTAACAGTGAAGCTCGCTTTAAATGTAGAGCGTCTGTTCCCCTTTCGAACCTTTAACACCACAACAGATGGGGAGAATATGGAGCTCGGAAGGTTTTACCTCTGAGGTGGTAACAGTGAAGCCACTCATTAACACTGAATTTACCACTTCGTTAGCAATGCAGCTTCCTGTAGAGAGCGACCAGCCCTGGATGTCAAATCCACTGAGCATATGTTTCAGACTAAATCTGCTCTGGACAGCAAAATATAATCTGTTATAAGATCCAAAATGCACATTTTTAGTTGTAGTTATTTTTAATAGCTCAGAGCTATTTGGTTTCATACTGTCCAAATAAATATGGAGTAACTGTGCTTTCAAATCAGCCACTCTTAAACGAATTTGTATGCCTGTCCACGTGTATGCGCCAAAGTGTATGTTTTCTTTGTGTGAGTCTGTGTTTGTATTTCAGACAGATTGTGTGCCTGCCAATTTGTCAGGATTCAAGTAACAACAGTCTCATGCTGGGATCTGTGTTGGCACCATCACAGAGTGATAAGACGCAATATGATCTCATTGGAGGTGTACTTTGTTCCCATGGAAATTGGTCAATTTTAGCAGGCGACTGAGAACTTTAGGTGGAGAAGCAGGAAGGTTGTATCCCAGAGGTACGCTCACATAATTAAGCATCCTCACCAGGGTATTCAAGGCTAACAGCAGGGTTTGTTGTGAATAGAGGTGGCGAAAGAGGGTGTTGGAAAATCATAATGCGGCACAGAATAATACCACTCTCATTTTACAGAGCAGTGGGAATAGCCCAAAAGGAAAAAAAAAGATTTTTTCAACAACACCACATTTTCAGTGAGAATGAGAGAAAAAGAATTACATTTTACTATATTATGTGCAAGAGTTATCTTTTTCTATTTATACTGTGTATACGTGTAGATATGTATAAGACGTTGAACGCTTTATTTGACTTGCTCAAAGTTTGCAGAATAATTTTCTTCTTCATATTTCAGAAAGTATCGCTGCTATGTCTGATCTGAAGCTGAATGCGCAAGAGGACAAAGACGTGGAATCGGTGTCTGACAGCCCAGGTCGTACTCGGGAGCCATTACAGACTCACACATTCTCCCCGAAGAACAATGCTGCAGGTCTGTCCTCAGATGAACACGAAAACCCTTTAAATGGAACCCAGCCGAATCCATTTGTATACAGCAGTGTCCCTGCTGTTCCCCATGCAGACAATTCATTGCCTTCAGGAGCACTTGTTAATGGACCTGGTTCACACCCCAACTCAGAGGTACACTGTGTCCTGAACAAAGGCACTGTTTTATCCAACAGTGTCCTGGATGCCGTGTGGCAAGCGGAGAAGGACACGAGCCCCGAGGTGTTACCACCACCTAGTGAGCTTCAATCAGACGCTTGGAAGAACACAGTGGGACCCGACGTAAAAACACCGGCCACACAGCCAGGTGTCAACACGCCACTGTCTCACTCGGAGGAGAATGAGTCTAAACTGGCCTATTCCACGCTGTCAGGTGACAGTGCAGAGCAAATGCACATTAGCCAACCTTTGACAAAACAGACAATAAAAACAAGATCTCCACGGGACATGGAACGGTCTGGAGTCTCCTTGGATGATTATGATAATACTGAAGTAATCAGGTGGGATTCAACAAGAAAATGCTTTTTGCACAACGACAGAAGGCTGGAGACCAAAGTGATGCCCAAAAGAGACAAGAAGCACAATACATACACAAAAAGCATGTTAGGCTGTCTTGAAAAGGTTAACAACAGCTACAGACATTTCTGCAGTGGTAATGATGTTGAAAGTGTTGACACTGGCAACAAAGATGAATTTTTGGGTACACAATCTGACATTAAATATTCAGTTATGCCATTCAAAGACCTTTCTCGGAACATAGCTTTAGACTCTGAGAGCCATATTTATAGCACAGCGCAGGGAGGCAGTAATGAGGAAAATGACCCTGAAGATGAAAACTGTGTTAGTCCAAAAGTGGAACAGTTGAAGGCAGAGCAACTTGAACGAGATTCACTTTTCTTTTCATGCACAACATGCAATGTTAATTTCAAGGAAAAAAGACATTTCCATAGACATATGATGTATCATTTAGGCAAGCATAATCAGGTGAACAGTGAGAATGATTCACAGCCCTTTATATGCGGAGAGTGTGGGCTTTTGTTCTGTGATAGCAACTCCCTCATGAGGCACATCATTATTCACCAAGATAGGCTGGAAAAACTTATGGAGGAAATTGAAGGTCTCAAAAAGACTGAATTTGAAGATGGGGCCACCGCAGTGCCGTGCTCTCGGTGCACGTTTGGTTGTAACTGCCAAAAAGTCTTTGTCCAGGGTACCAAAACACATGATAATCTGAAGCACTACTACTTTTGTGAGGAATGTAATTACATTTCCTTGACACGGCAGACACTTGTAGCACACTTACATGTTGCACACCTCAACACACACCAGCCTCAAAACAGGAAAATGAGTCATACTAATGATGCAGAGGGAGCACAACATGTTCCGTTTCAGTGTAAAATGAGTTTTTTCCCAAGGAGAGACAAAGTAGTGTTAGGAAAACATTCTGAAATGCCATATGTTGGCAAATATAAAACAATGGCCCGATGTAAACCAAATCTATTTAAATCTACTTTAAAGGAAAAACTCGACCGTTCCACTGAAAAGGGGGATATTCACATTCAAAAAACTGTTGACAACACTGTAAACTGTCATCAGTTTAAACCCAATGCCAGCTGCACTAAAAGCATGCTGTCGCCATATTTGTGGAGAATCGACAAGCATGGAAAGTTACTCTTACAACCAGCAGAAAAATTGGATGTGGAAACCGATCTCACCTGTGTACAAGAAGATGCTGAAAACAATGACCGCAGGGCTTTTGGCAGCTTAAAGCTGGCAAACCGTCCTACAGCCGCTGCTTTTACAGCCAGGAAGCTTAAATTGGACCAGATGTTCTGTCAGGGAAGCAAAAATGACCCCGTAAACGGGAGTTTACAAGTACAAGTAAGCCAAAATTCTCCATCAATGGGAAAAATGACTACACCTTTGCATAACACTACTGAAAGAATGAATGGTAATATATTGCCTGGGCTTAGCCAGAGGCTTAAGAAACAGTGTGCAGTTAGGGAGTTAAAGAAAGGCTGTGAGGGTGATGATAACTTCAGTGATGACACCAGCGAAGCTACAGGCAGCTCCTTGGAAAGCAGCGAGAATGAAAGGAACTCATATGCTCGGAGGTATTTGAAAAAGAGGCAGAGCTTTACAGCCAAACACCAAAGCCCCCACGCACTCAAGGTTGAAGATGATGGAGATGAAGACTGCAGTGACATAGAACAGCTCATAATCAAAGAGGAGCACATTGAAACGACAGTGAGTGATGATTCCACAGAATTGCCTAATACATCTCCAAGTGATAGTTTTGATATGTCCCCCACACCATCAGTAAAACATAAGCCCTGTCCTTACTGTCCCGCCACGTTTGAGTCCGGAGTGGGTCTGTCCAATCACGTGCGAGGACATCTTCACAGAGCTGGGGTGAGCTACAATGCCCGGCACATGGTTTCACCGGAGCAAGTGGCGTTGTGGGACTATCAGCCAAGAATCCGCAGAAAGATTTCTACTGGCATGAGAAAAAAAGGTATGATTATTTTAACAAATAATAAATACAAACCGAGTCTGAATGGACTGTGTGCCAAAACTAATATCCCTAACACCGATTACCTCATTATAGCCTAGCTTGTACAATATTAGGTGCCTGCACATACTGTAGAATTTTAGTGTAAGCGTGCCACCTATCAGATGTGTTCTGTATGTCCTTAAATGCTATCAAAAGATGAATAACATTATATTTTGTAATTTAGTAAGAAAATCATTTTGCATTTTTGATAGGAGAAAGAAATGGAGCCAGGGATGTGTTGGAGCAAGCATCTATAATCTTAGTCAGTGGGATTGCATATTGCGCACCTCTATAGAAGCTTTGGTTAATTACTCCATGACAGAAGTCAAAGTTCTTCAAAGCTCCACAACCATTTCAAAGTGGCACTTCAGGATATGGTATAGGGTTTACGATTTAGTATTTCTGTGATCGGCAGTAGGGTCTATTATATGACTTACATATAAAAGCAGCTATAGAAAATCTATATCTATAAAGTTTCACATTCCAAAATGTACACTAAAAATAGCTTTTTTCTTTCCTTAAATTGTGACACACTGTTCTTATATTACAGCTGTTAAGCCAGAAACTCGAGGACAACACACGTGTCCTGTGTGTTTGGAATGTTTTGATAGCAAAACTGGCATTGCTAACCATGTGAGGGGACACCTGAAACGAATAGGTACAAAGGTTACCAGCAGCAGTAAGTCTCCGCTGTGCGCACTAAATGAATTGCTACAGAACAAAACGGAACATTGGAACAACCTTCTGACTAAGAGTCAGTTCTCCTCTCAACCTTTAGCCCCTCAGAAGTTCATCTGCAGCAATGGCCTCTTTCTGATGCAGACAAGCATCCCAGGGAAACTCCAACATGTCAAAAGGAGTCTGCATCCCATAAAGAAAAGCCTTGTGTGTAAACACCTGGTAGATAATCTCTCAGAAAGGAAGAAGCTACATGGGGAAGCAGAAAGAGGCACTACAGCCACATCAAGCACTTTAGTTGAACTCCTCAAAGCCAAACAGGAAAGTGTGGAGCTTGCAGTGAGCCAAGAAGCCTATGCAACCAGGATGATCTGTGAGATGACCAACGCTTATATGGCCAAAACAGAGATGACCAGTCGGGAACCAAACTGGTCTGCTGGTATGGAATCTTTAAGTCTAGATTTGGACAGCCATCATACTGTATGTAAAATACATCATTTTTAAATGTTATGCAAAACCAGCCAAAGCAGAAAAACAAAAATTGAGGTATCATTATCATGCATTTAATAAATCATATGTAAGACAAGCTACTGTATGCAAGCTATTATATCATTAAGTGTGATTTATTGTTGTGTTTTAATAGTTTTTTATTTAATTGTCTTTTTATTTCTCAATTAATTATCAGTAGAGGAATAGCATGTTGACCCAGGCAAACGCTAGGCTTGCATAAAACATAACCGCATCCATATCAACAACAACTTTATATCTTTTAAATTCAGAGTGTGCCCTGTTTTTGAGCTGCCTTCACTTGCGTCGAAGTCAACTAATTCTCAGATTTTAATTCATATTTTATTACAAATTTACCATGTCTCATCCCAGATAACGTGTTTATTGCCGACAGAATACAGTTAAACAGTGTGAGAATTGTTCACAGTCATTTGATTTGTGGGAAAAACACATTCTCTGCATAGAATGCCACCAAAGTGCTTTTGAAGTTGATATTAAAAAAACATGAAATCCTCTTGATGTTGTGTCACAAGCCCATCATCCACGAATCCACAATTTTGTTTAATGTCTGTCCAAATCAAATTTTCAGTGAGGTACTAAGGAGGACAAAGCTGCAGTGTACTTCCCAAAGACGTTTTATCCCATGTCTTCTGTCCTAAAGACTGATTTAATGGCAATTTGTAGAATAACATTTGGGTATTAACGTAAATGCACCACCGAGTTCATTTCTTCTCACCTCAAGGTCAAGATGACTCTCAAATCATGTGTTACTCACATTTTTGGGATATTTTTCTTTGACATACAAATACACTGAAAAGTAAAATCAGGTTCTTTAATTTTTGAAAGATCGTTTGGGATATCTACTGAACTATGCCAGATATCATTAATCATTAACATGCAGTCTAGTGTACAGCATCATTGTTGCCAGTTTTCCTGTAAAATGAATATATCTGTGATTTTGTGTGTGTGTCTCTGCGTGTGTAGTTTAGGAATCCTTTGTGACTCCCTCGAGGTGGTGAATTGTATGTGAAAAAAGTCCCCCTGAAGACACAAGATTGTGTTAAACTTTACCAGTAACACTTTCCAAACAGGAGAGTGCAAATAAGATGCTTAGAATGCAGCCAGGTGGAAGAAGACTTTAGCGCACACTGGGACTAACAGTTTATCTGATAATAAAATTACTGCATGAACTCAAATATATTCTATATTTCTTCGTAAATATTCAACTTCTAATGTTTGTAAACTTGGATTTGTCACATTTGGTATCATGTGCAGGCTAAACTGTATAAAATTAATATATAACCTAAATATTAGGGAAATGTAAAATACACTCACATCATTTATTTTATTTTTCAGGGGAATGTGACTCAAAAAAGATTTATATTCAGTGTGACAGCACCTTCCCCACTGTTTCCCAGCTTCCTGGTCATATTCAAGCAAATGCACACAGGAAGAGGATTGCAATTTTTGAAGAAGCAGGTAATTTCTGTTGAAGTAAAATGAAAAGCAGATGATATTTACTGTATTTAGAGACAAAATGTTGCAAAATGTGCATTTAGAAGTTCATGTCAAGGATAAACGGATGTATTTCTTGAGATAAAGAATTCTGGTGCTTTTTTTTCTAGACTATGATTTTAGGAAGAAGAAACCAAGACTAAGGCCGGAGCTTAAAAATAATAATTTACCTTCACTGAATACTGAGATGTGCACACTGACCTGCAGGTAAAAAGAATGAAAGGCTACATATACAGTATTTCAACAAAACAACGGTTAAACCGGCAGATGTATAAAGGACAAGCTGGAATATTGACATTTGCATGTTTGATGGTTGCAAGCAATTTGTCTGCACCCAGTTTTATGACTGTATATTTGCACACCATGATGTCACCCAGTGGTTTGTAAAGTCCTGGACAGCTCAACTTTTCTTAATAGTAATTACCACATTGCTCTTTTGGGCCAGAAGGAGCCACTCAGAGAAGCTGTTTGGCATTTAGCTCAAACTTGCTGCATATACCTGGTAGTTCAGCTAGATCTAACTTAGATTCTAACTATAAACAAATCACTGAGGAGTTTTTTTGGAACCGAACTACCACCTGCTGCAAAGGGTTAAAAGTCCAGAAACTATCAACGAATACTCTAGGAACTTAAATTACGGTTTTAATATTTATGGAGAAAGGACTGAATGTAATAGTTAAGATATCTGTGGAGCTTGGGGGAAAGCAAATAAAATAACGTCCGTTTTGCTTTAGGAAATGTATTGCTGTCCAGGAACGTGAGATCATCCAAACAGTCAAAGAGGTTCTTAAAATATAGTGACTGCCAAGTGTAACAGGTAGATAAGACTGAGTATCATCAGCATAACAGTGATAGTGAACTTATGCTCCAAAAGTCAAGTTACAAACACAGCCATGGTTTAGTAACTTCTATTAGTTAAAGTGCCCATGTCTCTAACAATGCCATTTTGAAGCCTCAATGAATTTTATATAGTTATGGAAAAGACTGGAAAACTTGAGAATCTTTGATTACAATGTATAGAATGAATAAAACTACATCTTAGTTAGAAGGCGTTAGAAGAAATGCATGAAGTCCAGAAACACTGACAGTTTCTTTTGGTGTATCTCTGCAGATTCTGCGACCTAGTTTTTCATGGTCCCTTTTCCATTCAGGAGGACTGGATCAGGCATTTACAGAGGCACCTTCTACACACCAGCGTACCCCACTCAGGGAGAGGGATGGTAGAGGTTTTAGCCCTTCATCAGAAAATACAACTAAGCATGTCTCACGAGGACCCAGAAACTGGGTAGTTTTACTTCCAGATCCCTCCAGATCTATGTATTTCTCTCTCTCACTCTTATTCTCCCTCTAGATATATAGATATATCTATATATATCTATACCAGCATGTTTCTGGAAAGAAGTATTTTAGTTATCCAGGCTACTATATAGTATAAATTTTCTGTATATTTGCAAAAACTTAATTATAGCATATTTTAATGCAACACTTTGCCTCAGCTAATACGACTAATAGGATTCCTGTTTTTTGACTGCAGTATAAATTATGCGCAACAATATGTATGATCCAAAAAATGTTTTTGCCATTATATAAGTGCCTTGTTAATTCAACAAAACAACTGCTCAAAAATCAGATTTTTGTAAGAAGGTTTTTATTATAATACAAAAACTTAGAAGGAGCATTAGTTAGAAGGAGAACTGTACTTTAAAAATAGACAAGAATTTGAATGTGTTTCATGTTTCATTTTCTTTTAGAGATAATATTCAGTGAAACTGTTGCTCTACTTGTACGCACAGTACAGAGTGTCATTAGTTTGTGGATGCTTTGTACAATTTCACCTCTGTGTACCTGCATCAGAGACAGAATTCTTCTTAATCCAAATGACATTCAAGACGTTGGGACAGCTTGTTCTGTCATCATTTGTTCTTTGCTTTAACCTTCAACATTCAGCTTAATTTCTGAAATCTGATTCTCATTGTTAGGCACAACAATAGCTTTTTATGAAAAACCCTCTTTAGTTGTAACAAAAGTTATATTATTTTCTATGATTAGCTCTGTGTTTCCAAAGGTGCTGTCTTTGGTTCAGTGGAAATGTGTTGTAATTAGAGACATCACGCTTAAAATTCATATTTAACAGTTTAAAGACAACAAGTACTGGAAATACTATGAACATTACCTATTATCCAAATTCACTTGCACTTAAATTTGTCACAAATTTTGCATGACAGGACTTCTGGCTATGCGCTAAGATAAATTTAGGTATTTCAGCATGTGAATAAGTACTTTTGCCAGGTCCTTTCAGTAAAATGTAGTAGTTTACCTTTTTCTTAGTACATTTTCATAATTGTATTCTCTACATTGTATATTTTAAGAACAGCTAAGGCTTTGACGTGTGTGATCTAGTCTGGCTGAACCTATTGCCAAAGCACTTACCTCAATTGTAACACTTTTGATTTATACTATATTAAAAGCCAACAAATAGTATATTTAAAATTCAGAAATTTAGATTTAGCTAAATCAAACAAATGCTTGCTCTGGTTTTACAACCAAATGCCATGAAAGGATAACTATTTTATGCATTTACTTGCCTATTTTGAATATGAAAAACTGCAGATATAGCATCTCCTAACATGTTGTACAGTTTAGCTTTGTATTAATACATGTTGTTGAATCAATTTAAGAATTCCAATTTGATTTGGATAATATCTTCCGCAATCAAATATTCATACAATTCTGATGAAACTTGCATGCAAATATTTGTATAGAAATCAGCTCCATTGATATTCAGCATGTGTGATATGAAAGACGTGTTGTAAATTTAAGGAATTAAACACATGTTTATTTGTTGATGCTGTGCCAAATTACATTAGTGACGTTTTTCAAGATCTTTTTAATCTGATAAAAAGACCTTATATGATGTGATACCATGCTTAGAGGAGCATCTGACTCCTCTCGGCTGCACTGGCATTATTTACAGCAGCAGTTATGAGGGACTGAGCAAAAGGTTTAACGAACTTGCGGATAATTGAGCAAGGTGAGATTAGGTTAAACAAGAGACTTCATTTACAATAAAATGGTGTTTATCACACAATATGCTGTTGAAAAGACATGTTAATTACTAAACCTTAGCTGAATCACAGATCAACAGGCAGGTGCACATTTGCACACTGAAACAAACATTGCTGGCTGGAAGAAGTCCTAAGGCAATTTGAGTGTGGGTGATTGAAATCCATACTCGACTTCCAATGTAAAAATATATTCCAAAGTTTTTCTGAAAATAACACGATGTCTGTTTTGTGTTTCTTTTCCTCTGCTGTGCCTCAGCAGGGAAACATAATCCAGGGCAAAGAGAGAGAGAAAGGAAATTTCTTGGTGTAAAACTGTAAGCTTGAAGGATAACCACTTGGGTTGTTGAAAACAGACTCCAGAAAGAAGGTTCATAACGGAGCAGGCCATGGTGACAGCATTCTGTCACTCAGTCATTGGTCACTGTTCCTTTAATATTTTTCACCTTTGTTCAGCTGCAATTTTTCACTATACACGGAGAAGTCTTTTTTGTACTTGTGCCAATGAGTATTGTCAGCATTGGCTCTAGTGAAGTGCAAACACACCTTTGAACGTTTACTTCTCTCTGCCATTGTCAATAAAAGCAATGTCTTCCTATGTGTCACCTCTTGCAGCAGCTGCTCCACCCTCCAACCCCTTAGAAATCTCTCTCTCCTGGACTGGGAATAGTAAAAGATGCATGTTAAATGAATATCGCCATCTTATTGTAAATCAGAAACAGAGTTGATTAGACACAAGAGACGTGTGCAGCATAAAAAAGTGAGATCAAGCCAACATGTTCAGATTCATATTTTAAACAGACTTTTGCACATGGCTGAAGACGTCTTTATTTGCCTTTATTTAAATGTATTATGTTAAATCAAGCCACAACCTTGGCAAATGCCAGTTGAAATAACTTGACAAATGAGAATTCACAAACGGTTAAATTGATTGGCCAATTTGTTTGTAACCAAAAAGCAGAACCAGTGCCTGTAAGACCCAAACATTGGTGTCATTAGCCTATTAAATGGCAGTTTTCAGATATTATCACTCCAGTAGATTTGGCTAGTGTCTCCTAGCTCACTAGCAGGCTGTTTCAACCTCGTTAAATTACGATGTTGGCACAGATAACAAATAAAAGCAAGGTAGAAGTGACAAAGTTGGTATTCAGTGGTAGTGGGGTCAGTGGTGGCATGAGACATTTGTTGCACTGGGGTTTGTGTCGCAGCTGCAACTGGTTTTTAGACTTTATTTTACAACTAATATGTGCTGCTTAATGGGCCACAAACATCCAAAGTTAGTGAGTAAACATTAAAGCTCTTCATAGAAACTCAAAAAAACACAGTTGTCCTGCTGTTTATCCCCATTTTCCCCATTAATGTTCTGCCACATCTATTTTAAAGTCAATTATATATTTGTGGAAGTAAATGAATATTTTGCTAGCTTCAACCATGCATGAATATAACAACAGTGAAGCCAGATGTGAGTTTAAATGACTTTCTCTTGCTGCTTCAAACCTGCAGTGCCTTTGAAATCTGTGAGTGGAAATATTTCACAGTACATAGTAAGTGATGTCTTTCACATTCAGACAGCAGAAAATTCATTGTTTGTGTTAGTGCAGGATGGCCATTGCCTTACAGATCTTCAGCTGCAACAAGATTCACATTCAGACAAAAGAAAATCTGAGTGCTGGTGTCACTTTGTTTGGAAGCTGTAGAGGAAAAATAATAAAGATATGATTTAAATAAAGGCAAAATATGAATTTGTAGTGGATTTAATGGAGTAGAGTTTAAGGTTGATTGGTGTTTATCATGTATTAATCTGTTTAATCTGCCCTGAAAGTGGTGGCGTAAACAACCTCAAACACCACAGCAATTTTTTTTGACAAAAACGTCATCATTCTAATTTCAAAGAAAAGTCTCTTTGATTACAGAGCACAGATGCAACTTTTAGCAGCAGCAGCTGGAGTTGCCGCTTTCAGCTGTCTAAAGGTGTCTTATGTGATAATGAATCAGCCCCTTCCCCACAACACACAACCTGATTTTATTTGTTATGTTTAACAAAATTTGTTGCAATTCAGTTGGGTGAAAGATGCACATTTCAGTGTCATTTTGCACCATTATTCCCAACAGAAAGTAATATTAGGGCTATGTGCTATTTTAAACTCCAGTGTTTTGCAGCAGAACTGGCTGGGTATTTGATGTTTCTAATGCTTGAGAGCCACTTCTGGGTTTTCTACTTACCAGTGGCAAAGGGGGCTAACCCTGCAGTTTATCTTGGGCAGTATTTAAAGCAGCGATCAAAGCTGTACAAACCAATTGTCATCATGCTTCTCTGGAGGGAATTTTGAAGTACATTAATACTCCTTCTTTGGGAAATAATTGTGCCACTCTGTGACTTCATTAGGTCTCCTGGCTGTTTCAAAAGATGTTCTCTCTGGAGGTTGAAAGCCACATCGCTGGCAGACAGCATCCCAAGGGGCTGAATGAATAAAAAAAAGGAGAGATTATAATGAGATTGAGTTAGCCATGACCAGAATTGGGCTTTTCATTATCCCACTGGCTGGAGAGAGAAAGAGAGAGAGAGCAAGAGAGGGGGACAAGGCTGACAAAAAGAAATGTGTTGTTGCAGGACCTGCTCGCCATCTGCCAACTGGGTCCAATGGTAGGCAGCCAATGCATGCTTATCATTTCCATGGGTATCAAAGGGGCCTCCTCTCTGGAGATTTCACCATTAAAACTGCAAGCGCTAACCCCGTACAAAGAGCGAAACACGCATTTAATTCAGAGGTAACAGTTTCTGTCAATTTAGCAAATCAAAATCAGGGGCAGCTTAAAAAAACCTTCAATTACTTCAATTTTTATGATGCGTACGGCAGTATCCCAAAAGAGTATGCATCAACCAGAAGGACTTTTTTATTAGCTATGCTTTTATAAATAAATATATATATTTTTTCAGTGTCTGTGGCAGCAGTGAATCAAAGGTCAGGAGCATTGATCGTGACCTGTTCCTTTTGGCCAGTTATTTAGAAGTGCCACATATTGTTTGTGTAAAAAAAGAAAAAAGAAAAAAAAAAGGAGAAGAAAAATCAATAGGTTTCCATTATCTGGTTGGGCAGTGTCACTGGCCTGTCAATGATCCTGTTACAGCGGCGGTACAAGGGTGACACGGGCCCACACTCAATCGCTGCTGACAAGAGGAAAACATGCTGACAGGCACCGGGAACAAGTTGGAACACAGATTTGCACTTCAAGCAGCCGTCCGAGGAGGTATCGTGCAAGGCCACCACGTGGCAGAGGGGGTGAGCTGGGTTTGGGTGGATGTGTAGGGGTTGATATGTGGGGGTGGGGGTGCTGGGGAGGAAGGCGGGTGATTCCCAGCCAGCCTCCTTCTACTGTCTGACTGTCTAGCTCTCAACCACAAATGCTTTTATCCTCCTATAAATTATTCACCCCTGGATACACCAAAGGAAACTCGCTTGCACTGATTGTGGCTGAGGGGAGATTCATAAAACCTATGCCCCAGTCTGCATCCACTGCAGCTGCCTGGACACTCCTGCAAACTTCTCCAAATCTCACCTACTCTATGCAATATAAATATGGGTTATGTTAAGCATGAGCATTGGAATACCCATGTTTTTTGGGCTTTGTGTATGGTCTCAAAAGGAAATTTGCCAAATCTTTGTATTTACAGGTATTAATCATTTTCCATAGTTATTGACTTTCTGACACATTAGCTCTTCACCTACAAAGAAAACAAGAGTCGGCTTTCATCAGTCAGTCCAGATGGCCAGTCAGAAATTAAGGAAGACATCAACTGTCTCTTGAAAGAACATGAATCAATATATTTTGACAAGGATCAAATGTGCTTCAGATGAACCTTTTTGCCCTCCCAAAGCAGTCTTTCTCCTCTTGTCAAACCTCTTTATTTTTGTTTGTCTACATATAATGATCACATTTCCAATGACTCTTGATTTTAGCGACTACTTTTACCAGCATAATGAAACTGAATGCAATTCACCGGATAATCATCTGCGGTCTAAAGTCGACATATAGCTAACAAAATACTATGCGATATACTTTCATTCTGTGTGCCCAAGTCGTAGCCAGCGTGCGCTACTTTTCATTCTTTTTATTTTCATAAAACAGGCCTTGGGACACTCGTGACGTCACGTCCCTGGTTAGAGAAAAATACCGCCCTTCTTTTTTTTTCTTTTTCAATTACACATACATACGTGTACATTTTTTTCTTCATATGTAGCCAATTCTGTTCATAATGACTGGGGAATTCAGGTTAATATGTTGACAAGGTTTAACAACAGCGGGTCATGTTGCACAACACGCATGGCTGGCTCCGTTCACTCCAGCAGCTGACAGGTCCTAATCATGCGCTGCCCTAAAGGCACTGAAGCAAAAGAGGGTTTTAATCACTGAATTATAGACCAGCAGCGAGGCTTCAAATTGAGACGTAATTAAAGTCAAAGTTGCAGTAATTGTTTCAGCTAATTGGGCAGACAAGTGCATTATGGCGCGATTACAATATCTGCAGTAGTTCCCAGGGTTTGAGTTTTTTGTTTTGTTTTTTAAATATTATTATGGAGAAATGAGGCATAATCTTGGTTTCTGATATGAAACATGTCAATAATAGGTTGCGATTTATACTTCATAATTTAACATTTTAAAACAGAGGAAAAAACTCACAATTAAAATAAAAAGCTTACAAGCAAGAGCTCACCCCTTTTGTGGTATTTTAATTAATTAAGTTGTGTAACTTTTCTTCTATCGCTTCACCTGTTAGTTCAGTTGAGCACCTCTCTCACATGAATTTAAATAAGTATCAGCATCAATGTGTCATTTACAGTAAGGAGATTAATAATGCAGTCAACACGTCGTCCTCGGAGGTGATGCGGCACCTAAGGCAACATCATTATTTCCTATTAATTACTCCGCCAACCAAATGCCTTTAGAACTGGAGCTGCAGTAGGTGTGATGGGGGGAAACTGGTCTGGGAGCAGCTGCCCTGTATCCCGCCGGGCTCAGCCTGACCTCCTTTTTTTTTCTCCCCCTCTTCTTCTTCTCCTTTTACATCACTAAACTGGAGGCTTGACAAGCCCTATAGGAGCGCAGAGATTTTGATTTGGATGAGGGGAGAAATGTAGAATATGAGCCAGAAATGACGATTCAGACAGCAGTTCGGGTGAAGCCAAAGAATCAATTGTCGAAAAAAAAAAGAAAATCTGATCTTTAGCGTGTCTGTTTTGGGGCGGAAGTGTCTGTAGTGATCCATCATATTACACCCGGGCTGCTGGAACCGCTTTCCTCTTAAACATGCACTTTCACCCACGCTGATTCAATCATTTTTATTTCATTATTTATTTTTAAATTATATTTTATTTCTTAGACTTTTACCACAAAAATAGTAATAATAATAAAATAATAGCAGCTAATAAACGTTTGGCAACCATTAACACAGGAAGTAAATCTATTTACGGGTGTGACTGTATCCTTGTAATCACGTAGAGGGGTGTGAAACGGCTCTATGGGATTAAAAACTGTTTACTAACCACTGGGCCTATGAGCTTTTATGTGTTGACTCCAATCTGTACCTTCACCATTGAACAGTAGGGGGCGCTGTTCGTTTCGTCCTGAAAGCCAGGAGGAGAAACACATCAGCCGTTTTGCACAAAGTGGCTCCACTGAAACCGATAATCAACAATAATAAGCAGCCAGATAAAAATAAAATAATAGTAGGGAATTGAGAAAAAGCACAAACTCGGTATAGTCTCCTTTTTTTTAAAATTTCTGCATCAATTCAAGCTGTCAGAAGCGCCTCTGTTCAATGTATTGTGATATCTTTAGATATACATATCGCAGGATTATCTGTCAGGTCTAGGTACACGGGCCTTTTACAGTTTGACGGACTCTTTTTTTCTTTCCTCTGAAAGATAAAGAACAGTAGCAAAAGCCAACTTGACTTCCAGACCCCCTTATAAGGCCTTCTTTTTTGGTTGATTCATTTAATTATTTTTCGATACTATTTTATGTGTTATTTATGAATCTATTGTGGCTACTGAAAGATCACATCCCCACCTTGCTCTCAGGACGCACACGTCTCCAAAAGCTGCACAGACTGTCTCATCATCACACCAGTAATCAAACGTATCTCAGAACAAAAAAAGAAAAGAAGAAAAAGAAAAAAATCCTTCTTTTTTTCTTTTGTCGCACTGAGGGAGAAATTTAATTACAACCTCGGGTGTATGCTGGCATTGAGGAGAAAAAAAAAATCCAGGCGACAAATGAATATACAGAGCAAATGACAAAACATGAGGGGGAATAACTGACAGATGAAAAGACAGAGGATGTGCAGCTAACAGGCAAAACGCGCCGGTACAAAGCCGCGCACACCTTTGAGAGCAAGAGTTTGTTTTATTGCACTTCTCCCGGGTTGCATCTCCTGTCGATTTGCAGAAAAAGAAGGGGGGATAAGCGAACATGCCCTGTTTAAGAAACAAACATGCAGATTAGATGGGATTCTGACAACACACAGCTCAGACTTCGTGTCCCACAGCTCATCTCTCAACAATGAGAAAAAAAGAGAGAGAGGTTTGAAAAATCCACTCAGCGCGCGCTTGACAACACTTACCGTCATTCTGCAAACAGTAAATGTAAATAATGAGGTGGCATCTGGAAATAAATAGGGGAAGTCAAGACAGACTGATAACAAGTCTCGTCCGCTTAAGACCCAATGGGTGTCACTGAAAAGCTTTATATAGATGCCTCTGAATAATAATATTAATAAAAAACAAAACAATAATATGATAAACGTGAATTTGATGGATTTGGCAACCAAATATATATATATTTTATTTCTAAAAAAAATCTAAATTTAAATCACATTCAGTATAAGTGGATCAGGGCGTAGCCAGCAGGAAGCCTTTCTTACAAAGAAAGAGAGAGAGAGGGAGAAAAAGAAAGACCTCACAAGGCGTGTGTAACATTTACTTCAAGTGCGGGGAGTTGTCACCTGTGATGTGGTACCAGGCTACATGTCAGCAGCAGCAGCACTCACTCACCTTCAGGGATGCTCCACTGTGGACTGCCACGACCAACAGCAGCACCACTGACTGAACACAGCTACACAAACGCGCACGCACCTTCTGCACACCTTCTTATTCCAGCTGGACGGGTGTGACTCACACGTGACCACGAACATCTCCTAGGAGTAAGCGGTGTCTCAGCAGCAATGAAGGAAGTTCCAAGAATATTTACTTGAGCACTTCGTCTGCGTGCTATAGGCTGTGTTTCTGCTCTTGTGTATTTCAGAGAGAAAAGTTGCGCTTCGGCTGCTTCAGTTTGAATAACTTACAGAAGCGAAACAAACCAAGCAAAATACTTTAATAAAAAAAAAAAAAGAGACACTTAAGTGCACCACTAACAATCCCCAATGCTGGTTGAAGATGCTTTTACATTTCTAAATAAATAAATTATGTATACTTTGTTGTTTTTGTGGTTTACTTTTTATATTTTTGAATTTTGTATTGCTGTTTTAAATGTTGTTTATGGTTATGGTTTATGGTGGTTTAAACCACCAAACAGCAATCTATGAAATAATACTAATCAATAATAAGAATTAAACAAACTTCACTTTCATACTTTTGACTTCGCGATGGGTTATTTGCTAATTTTAATTTTTTTTCCCCTCTCAAAAAGCGATAAATACAGCCTAGTGCCGTTTTAAAATCTGAGTGATGTTTCTGTAATCTTGTTTAATGTATTTAGTTTTCAGCTGACACACAACAGGTTATTTAATGTGGCACTCTCAACTTGCATTCATTCAACTAAAATCTAACGCACATCAATTTTTTATATGCAGACAATTTCTGCGTGGATATGTGATCTTGAGATTCAAATTTCAAATTTGCAGTAAATCTCACCGCAAAGTTTATTTTATTGTGAGAAATGAGAGTCAAAAAACGTAAAATATAAATGGTTCATTAAATAAACACATAAGCAAAAATAAAATTATTGTTATTCATTTTTCCTCAACATCCTTCCTCAACCGCCAGGCAGGTTTGAATAACGGTCACGTGACGCACTATTTGGTCACGAGGTCATTCCGGAAATTTGGGTTAATTACGCGGTGTTCTAATTTTACTCTAATTCTTCGCCATGAAAGCTCTGTTTTAAATGAATATTTAAAATAGAGAAATATAGATTTTTTTTTTTTGCGGATTTATTCCTGCATGCAGTATACGAGCTTCAGTCTGAAGGATGCCATCAGATCATCGCGAGGTACAGAAAGTTTATGCTGTTGGTGGCAGATACAAGCTGTTTTCTGAATGCCATTAGCTCATTCCAAGGTTTGGTAGAAGTATCACAGTAACTCAGCAGTGGGCTGTACCTGACATTGCATGGCCCTCTGGCCAAGTCGAGGGGTTTTCAACCTGCAGGTGGACGTCACCGACATGGTCTCTAACAAAGTCAGATGCGTCACAAACAGGAAAGAAAGAAATGAACAAGATCTGCTTCTTAACTTGAATTTCCATTTGAATGTCCATAAATTAGCTTATTGGTGCGAAGAGTGATTTCTGAACTTTAATGTAGCAAGGACAAGAAAATGATAGTCACTACAATAATAATGCGTTTTTGTTTGTTTATTTGTTTGTTTTAGACATATAGCAATTATTTCTGGGGATTGTGAAAACCTACAAATATTTAGAAAGTGCATTTGCAGCTGTATGGACATGAAAGCATGACTGATAAATACAGAGTGGTGTCAGATTAAAATAAAAACTAAGATAAACCGGCTCACAACCTGCTGGAAAGGTTTCAGTGCATCTTAGTGATAAATCTTCAAGTGTCTGGAATTTTACTGGACGAATGAACACCAAAAGATCTCTCAGTTGGTGTTTTGATCATCATGTCAGTCCACAAACTGAAAAAGATGATCAGCTTGGTTGAGAGCTGTTGACTGCAAAGGCCGTAGTACACGATTAGCATCATTTTCACACTCTATTCAATGACCCTCACCCATGGGGACCTTGTTTACCATGAATGGACCAAAAGTGGACTCTAGCCATGCCAATCAAGCACTAAGAATGGCCTAAAAAAGATCCACAATACCACAGATTCAAATATTTTAGTGGGACAGGACAAAGATCACTGGCATAACTCAATAAAAAAAGTATACAGTAAAATCACTGAAGGCTACACTGATGTTCTCTATAAGGAGTTTGGGATGTTGCCTTCAAGAGTGCTCTTTAAAGCCCAAGCTTGCAGAGTATCCAAAGAAAACTAGACTTTATTTCAAAGGCAATCTGATGATTTTATAATGTCCATAGGCGTGACTGGACATTGCTTATCCAAGAAGGATGTTTTCTGCAGGATCTGCTGAAAAGGGAAAGGTTTCTGTGAGCTTACCTTTTAATCTCATTTGAACACTTTATACATGCAGGGTTTTGTCCAGTTTAATATACAGTAATTGTTGTAATTAATTACTTAACTCATTTTTGTGGACTAAACATAGCAGACAAAATAATCCTAATTCCTCAGTTCATGTGGGTGTATGTAAGGTCGCAAGCCAAAAAAACAAAACAAGGTAATGAACCCCTGATTTTTACTGTGTGACACTGAATTAAAAACACACGTGACCTTCTCTAAATTTAGAATTTTTCTGCACCCCGCTAATTTGAGTATTCATTATTTCCTCATAACTCGTAGGCTAGTGTGAACAAATCATTATTCTGCTATTTAAATGTCTTTCATTTTTCTTGGCCAATTTCCCGCTCTGTGAAGTGTAACAGTATGTAGTGACAGCAGCCCCACAGGTCTGAACATTACAGGCAGCTGTGCATCGAATCTCCCCAGCAGCCTCATTATTCTATTCTCCTCCAATATCCAAGGTTGATCTAATCACCAGATCAACAACGGGAAGTGCAAGAGAACAAATAATGGAGACAAAATGAACAAATGATTAGTATGCTGTGAAAAGTACTATACATTACTTATTTAGCATTTAGATAACTATCTATCCTGAGGAGCAAGCTTCAAAGTTGAACTCAGTTTAGGCGAGGGGGATTAATTCTCTCTGCTGCATGCTTCATTGAATCTCTCATTACCAAACTTTGTCTGTATTGATGTTAGATTTGATTGAAGATTAGAGCATTTAGCAAATCTTGCTTTTCCGCATGTATCAGGCTTTTTCAAGCGCGGCGCACCGCTCGCTGGTCAATACCCTCACTTTTATCCAGTGTCTGCTTCATTTAAACTTAATCAACTCCATCAATGAACTGGAACAGCGAAATGTCCCCTGGAACAATAGCTTTTGTTGGATAATGCTTTGGTCTTATTCCCAACCGGGTGGCGATAAACCTAAAATTACACTATGATGAACTATTTCAATCAATATGATAATGGAAATTGGCTTGGGTGACTCTTTGCAGGGCTTAAGGAGGCAGGCTAAAGCCTATGTGACATTAATACATCTCCATGCTCTCTCCCTGCTGTTGCAACCCCCCTATCTCACTTTATTGTCCCATCTTTTCAGTGACATTGACTACACCATATTGCAAAGCGCCTGGTTGTTTAATGATCTATCTGCACAAGGGAATGCTTGTGCTGAAATGGATGCGCAAGCCGACGGTCTCACGCATTGTTTTCCAACTAAATTATAGGCTCTATACTTTGTTTCCTGTAGTGGCTCAGCGGGGTGTAGATCAATCATTGATGGCACCGTTGTAAAGCAGCTACAACATGACTTTTGCTGCTCATTTGGACGTTTTGTCCTTGTGCGGCATCCAGTGCCTGTTATAGGCTACAGTTCATCATATTTATACTGCCACCAAAAGACCAATTTCACGAGCCTAAGCAAGGAAAACGCATGCCCCACATCTGTTGCATACTAATAAATATGCCACCTTCTGGGACAATCCAGGAGTGATCATAATGATCGACTGCCAAGTGATATGACTTACCATAAACCTGTTTATTTGAAAAGTTTCCTCTAAGCCAATAATAGTCAAATTTATTTTGGCATCTATTATTATTTTTGAAAAAAATGATTTACCCAATGTGCACAGCTGTTTTTCCTCTCATCGTTTCAGATACCAGCATTGGCACATGGAAAGAGATGGATGCCTTTGTTGTTTTGCTAGAAGAGTGCAGTTATTACTGGAGCTTAAAGTCACAGCTGTCCTTTTGCAGGGAGTCACTGATCTGCTCCATCTCCCATTAATTGCATGTACTGATTAAGTTATGGTTCGGTTTTTGAATTAGAGGCATGTATTTGTCATTTAATTTGGATTTTGAGAGAAGTTATATAGTTCTGCTGCAGAGCCAAACACCGTATTTATACAGACAGGTGACAAATCAAAAGTGGTGGGTTTGGAGTCTCTGTTGTGCTGCACAAGCTTTTTGCTCCCATTATTTGGGAAAATTTATTCCCTGAAAAACTGTCTCTTATTAATCCAAATATCAACCAAACTGAAGACCTATAGTAGGTGATGGACTGACGTGTCAGATAACACTCTTGACCACCATCATCAAAACAACAAACAGTATATATAGGGATATTTTTTGAGAAAAATGGTTTTCCCATCCATCCATAGACTCGTAGAAGGTGAATCTGTTATGGTGGCATGTGATGGATCAACACTTTAATAAACACTTACTTTACCTACATAACTGTTTGTAGATAGACAGCATGACAGCGCTCCAGAAGCGAATCTCCCTCTGTTTACTCATACCAGTATAAACCTCCCTATTAGCCTCAGTTAATGTTAATAGTATTGCAAATAAGCTAAACGCATCAGTTTGACCCACAGAAAACACAGCGAACTAAGACAGACCAATGATATTGTCCGTATTGATATTCATCAGTATTGTGAGTCTTGATGTCTGTGCAAAATATATTCTTTCAAAAAAAAAATACTCCTTTTTATTTATAATTTTAACGAGATTTATTCGTTGTAATATGCAAGGAGTTGCACATAACCACTGTGGTGTTATTGTAACAGTATTATCCAATAGGAGGCAAGGTGCGGGAGTGAGGGGCATCTTGGGATACGTGAGGTGTGCTGTGTTTAGATTTTCACTGGAAGATCATAAAAGAAAGTTCTACACAAGAGTGCAGTTAGTCTCACGCTTGTTTTCTGATAGAAAACGCAACAACCACAACACTACGATTGTTGCTCACAGTCGCAGTCGTCTACCTGTGCAATTCTCCTCGTTAAGGGGTGTTTATGCACCTTTCATCGTATTGTTTTGTCTTATACGGTCTGCAAATCTTTGTCTCTCTGCTCTCATAACCTTACTTACATGTATCCAGCGCAGCTGACAAGACAAATAAAAATACAGTATACCACGCGCTCACTGCTGAGCATCATAAAAATGTCCGTAACAGAGAAAACAGGAGAACTCTGTAGCTCCTACTGGTCAACAGATAAATTAATAACGTCCAAAAAATAATGCAGGTGTAATAATATTCTAATCTGATTTCTAGGGCCTGTTACCTGACAATAATATCCTTTCAAAAAAACAGAGACTGTGGATGCGTCTGGCTTTCATAACAGGATGCAGGATAATACTGAGGCACTGGAAGTCATCCAGCCCCTGTTCTCTCAGGGAATGGACTGAACAAATGTCTAAGATGGCATCATATGAACGGGTTATGTACAGAATTAAGGGGAGAGAAGATATTTTTGAGCAGGTCTGGGGTCCTTTTTTGTTGTACATCGACAATGTCTCCTAGATATTATGATAAATGTTCTTTTGGGGGGGGGTTCATGTGTCATTGGTATTTTTGTTGTTGTCTTTTTTTTTTACTTTGAAAGTCAGTAGAAGGAAGAAATTGTCTAATGTCATCAGTGGTCAAGGTTATGTTTTGTTTTTAGGCACCCGGGTGTGTTGCCCCCATTGCTTTTGTTTTTGCTGATGTTTCCCAGGAGGCAGTATATCATTTTGTTTCTCCTGGTGTTATTTTTTTTGTCTTTTTTTTGTTTGTTTGTTTGTTTGTCTTAGTTATTGTTAGTCCTTATTTGTTGGTTGTTGTTAAGAAACGGACAGAGAACTGACAGTATGATTATTCCAGTTGTATATTTGTTAATGTTTCTGTCCATCCAAAATATGAATAAAAAAAAAAATGGATGGAAGAGTACTGATTGGCTGAAAACAAACTGCCGGTCAGAGAGTTTGTAGTCAGGCTGCGTAAGGCTGGTTATCAGTGTTAAAATTGATGCTAAGTTTGCTGAAACTTGTTAAGATATGAATTGGTTATCACATATATACAAGAAAAAAGCCAAAAAGAGTTTATCAGATTAGTAGTGGTTTCTCTGCAGACTACCTTTAAAAGGTTTAAAACTTGAATCTGACGATAAAGATGTCACATACCAGAATGTGTTTTATTCTCCATTTTCGTGCATTTAAAGCCTAAATGCTTATCTGCATTGTAATGGATAAACATGGATCAAGTTGAAGCACGGTTCGTGAAAGAGTTGGCCATTCCCCTGCCTCGCTAACCTTCTGCCTTCTTCAGCAGCCAGTGTCAATTAGCCTGTCCTGTATCTTAACCGTGTGAAGTTGCTGCCATGTCACCATCATCCAGCAAACATGAAACACCAGATGTGTCGTTTGACACTTTTGAATATGTTGTTTGCCTTTGTTTCCGTGTTTTACTCCCGGTGCTGAAAATGATTTGAGAGGACAGACATGCACAACAGATACAGCACCTTGAACATCAAAGACCGGCGCTGCAGTATTAGTAACGGTGTGTCTGTGTTTCTGCTGTAACGCTGCACGCGCTCACATACACACACACACACACACGGATAAAGGCTTGTGTGAGTCTGCGTGCACGTCTGCTTGCCTTCCAAAGGAAAGCATCCGAGACAGCCCAGAATATAAAAATTTACAGGCCTCTTTCCTGCTTTGTCTGTCTCCTTTCCCATTCTCTTAGGTGAATGGGGGCCTGAGTGATAGACCGAGAACCTTTCATCTCACCCAGTGAGTGTAAATAGCTGTCATGTTTGATTGGCGGTTTGACGTGCACGTGATGCCCTGGAAGAGGGGAAGAAATTCAGTGAGGACGCGGTGCATGACGGTTTCTCTGTCTGCAAACTAAAGAGGTAATGAATGAGTAATTGCACAAAAATCTGTGTTCTACATTTTGTCAAATGTGATTTCTCAGAGTTCATGTGGAAGAATCTGCAGCTTGTACTGTACAAGATTGAGTCTGGGCTGACTCACAATGGCTTTTAATCTCGTCATATTTCAGAGTTACTAAACAGAATTTTAAAAAGTGAAATACTTTTATTTGAATCTGCTCAGCATATTACAGCCTGTAGAGCCCCTGAAGCACAATTATACTTAAAGTTACTTATCATAATTGCCAACTTTGTTATGTACCCAGGAATATTAAGCATGTTTACATCGCTAAATTGTGTTTTACTTGTTTAAAGTGAAAGCGGTGATCTTTCAGTATATAATTCAATCTACTGGTTCTAGCAATAGAGAGGAAAGGTTTACAATAATCCTGAATTATGTGCTGTGTTTCACGCTACAATCAGTGATGTTACTGATTGACTGCTTCACATTGGGGAGGTATGAGAGGTGGGGGGGTTTAGCTGAGTAGATCTGACGTAGAACTGGATCCAAAGTAATCTGCCAGTGCCTTTTGTTTTAAATGTTTTGTTATTATGTTCAATGGGAATAAATTTTTTTAAAATGCAAGTTATGTTAAAGTGAATCCTTAGTGTTAATTCAAATGTGTTTAAGTATGCAAACAGATTATTTTGAAAGGGCTTGGGTTAGTTGGTTTTCCATTTGGTTCACACAGAAAATATCTTCTCGCTGGCTGAATTTTTAATGCAGACGTTCATGGTCCTCAGAGGATGCACGTCACCCGACTTTAGGAGACAAATACCATAGCAACACCAGCACAGTGGTGCAGGTGGCAGCACTGTCACTTCACAATAACAAGTTTTTTGTTGTGGAGTGTGAATGGTTGTTTGTCTGCATGTGCTGACCCTTGACAGACTGGCAGCCTATGCAGGCGGTACTCTTTCACCCACTGAGGGTGGGATAGGCTCTAGCCCACCCATAACTATGGCTGGATAAAAAGTTATGAAAGGGGATGTGTTTAATCTTAATATTTGTGCATTTGGTATATTTATGGTCCATATCTTTTAAACTAGAATACATATATTTTGTCTCCATAAACTATTCCATGAACTGCCTTTAAAATCTCTTGCTGTTGGTGTTTTTATGTCGATGTACATGAAAAAAAAAATTGAAAATTCAATTCCAGGAATAAAAAGCAATGCATTAAATTCCATGACTGTGCTGTGTGAACAGTCCTCTGTATATTGCAGTTACCCTAGTTTTGATCAAAAAGAGTTAATGTATCACTTTAGCATACACTGCCCACCGAGAAGCATGATGGCTCTGTGGTTTGACATATATTTCATTGTTTGGCCTCAGAATGATAACGCTGATGTATTTTACAATGGACTTTTGCTTTGATTTAAAACACCAAAAAAGCATACCACTCTCATCTGCACTCCAATGGCCTGGAATTGGCAAGAAAAAAGCTATTTAACTAAAGAGAATATATGCATCAAATGAAAAGCAGATGAAAAAATATGCAATTATGTTCCTGATTGGGTTAAGTATTTCTCTGCCAGCACATGCCAGCTACCACTAGAACCTTTCCCAAATGGTCTGCTTCCAGGCTTGGGCGAAGCCCCAGAAAACATCACATCAGAATGGTGCCATCTCGCTGTTTCCTCTGATCCATGGCCAGTGTGTCTCCCCATTCCTCTCTCCTCTTTGCTACGCTCAGCCCCTCTCTGCGTCCCAGATAATGGAGCTCAGCTTCTGTCTGCCAAAGGGTCCGTAGCTGCCCGGGAGTAATGACCTGAGGGGGTACTTTGTGACAACCAGGGTATAATAATGCCTGCAGCTACGGACAAAGCAGACCCCGGGGGTCAATTTTTAAATACTTTTATGTTTTTCATCGAGGATAAGAGTCATCTATTTTTATTGCAGGCTATATACAATATGTACACAGCAGAAACAACACATTTATTCCAACCAAGGGAAGCACAGTGTGTTTAATGTTGTTCATTTCAACAAAATGTAGTTAAGTTTTGATAGAACGACATAGTTGTGAGCTAGCTTTATTGACAAAACATCATCCACTATTCAAGAGTTTATCTGGCACATGTCTGTAGGCCACAGTGCTTCAGATCAAAATAGTGTTATTGAGGTGCGCAAGGGAATATGGAATCACCTGCGAATGAAAGGCTTCTCCTAATGGGTTAATTGTAACAAAAGCTCGGGGTCTTGCCCCATTGAACAGAAGAGGATTGTGGAGCACAGACCTGTGGAAATGATGTCAAGCAATGTGTTGCCTGCTTTGCCCTGAAGGGCCAGAGTTTGTCTGTCAGCAGTTAAATGCTTACCTCCTACCCCTCCCCTAACACTCAACAATCAATTTACCTCCTCGGGGTCTATGAACCCAAAGATTTGACCTTGCAGACTCAAGCTTTGTTTCCTCCCTCATCTCTCACACCTCAAAGAGTTCTTATTATAAAATAAAGAAAGGGTAGTTTGAAGTTAGGCCTCATTCAGTAGGCTAGTAGGTGAATTTTCTGTTGCCAAAACCACGGGAGGAAACTTGATAAAGGTAATTTTCAATTGATCTCTAGTTTCATGCCAGCCTTTATTCCTAGAATTGAACTCTGAGTTGTTTTATTTCAGTTATTAAAATTAAGTGCTTAAAGGAAAGCCAGGTAGGGTGGGAAATACTGTTTTTGTATTCTATAAATATTTAACTTGTTTGCTTACAAAGGAGAGCCACACTACATGTTTCCAGCTAGAAGCAGGTAGAAACCTATAATGTGGCTCTCTTAATGTGGAATTATCTAGTGTTAATGTAGTGTAGCAGCTCTAAAAGTAACTAGTTTTTAAAATGTATAAATCTACAACTTGCAATTAAAAACGGGTAAATCATTATTACTTGAACTTTGAGGTGCTTTTACACTGTCTCTGTTTCCAGTCTTTATGCTAAGCCAAGCTAACTGGATGATAGCTGTGTGTTCATTGACTGTGTGAAAAAGATGGACAAAAGTTTTTGGTCAAGCGCCTTAAACACGCATTCTCTCTAATGGCCAGCAGGAGGCGACACCTCAGATGGCAAAGATGTCCAGCTGTATAGAAATCTATTGGAAGGTGTCCATGGGCTCCCTTCATCTGTGGCCACAGCAGACACTTTCCTGATCAGTTTATAATCTAAAACACTAGTTTCTCATTTTGCTGAATACAAAATGATCTGCATTTTGTTAATTATGATCCCAATTTGAGTCCAAAACAACGTTAAAGGAACATTTACTTTTAGGGCTGACCTGAAGCTATGCTAAGCCAAGCTGCATACCTCACGGAAAAGATTGGAAACCATATCAATTCTTAAACCTCAGCAATAAAATTCAAACGTGTATTCTCCAAATGTCAAAGTATTTATGACTGTTACATAAAAAAGTTAATTCAGTTGAATTTGATTAAGAGTCAGCAGTGACATTGTTGGTTTTGTTAATTTGTTTACTTTTAATCATCAGCAGAACATGCGCGCCAATGCCTCTGCATGCTTCCGCAGTAACAGATTATACGTCTTCATTTTGGATAGTTTTCCATGTGTCTTATGGCCAGTATTCATTTCAGTAAAGTAAACCGTAGTTTTAGTTTTAAGTTTAGTTTATAGTTAATTATAACAACTTTGATTCACACTTTTGTTTTGGCAGGTTGTGCGTGCCAGCAGAAACCATTCATGAAAGATGCACCCCTGAGGCTTACAGAGGTACACTCCATCATCTGCTAAGCAGGTAACTACTGTATATTTTATAGAAGAACAAAGCCAGCTCCTGATGAATGACTGTGCTATAGGTAATGAGCTTTTTACCTAGAAACAAATGTTCCGCGCTCAAAAATGTATCAAAACTGAAAATCAGGTCTTAGTGTTTATATGTTGTACAGTTGATTTACTTTTATGTTTATGGGTGCACAGCCTGGGGATGCCTCTGTGTCAATCAAAGACTTCAAGTCCCAAGATTTATTCAGTCCCCCTCCCATTTGTACAGTAACCAATGGAGGGAGTACACACCCAGCAAGGTGCTAGCTAATTGGGCATACTGAGAATAGAAAAAAAAGAGGAAAATAAGCACCTTCTACTGTTATGTGACATTTATTGAAAGTGCTGATGGATCAGCACAAAGCTTTCTTCAGGGTGTTCGAGAAGAGCTTTGTAGTGAAGCATCATCTGTTTTATGAGATAATTTTTATGTCTTTTTTTTTTGTTTTTTTGCTTTTCAGTTTAATGCGTTTTAGTTCTGCAGCATAGAGGTGCAAAATAGCGAGCAAGGAGATATGATTCACTATGCCAAACTAGAGATGGACCGATCCGATATTACGTATCGGTATCGTGCCATCTCTATGCCAAACTCATGGGATCATTAGTACAAAACCTGACTCCAAATTAAGCTCCCACTTAGACCGACAAAAATGCTGCTTTCTAAGAACCCAGTTATGCATAAAATTACATCCAGGAAAACATTTAGTAGGAGACAGTTAAACTTTCTGGAGTGCCGGCATTAAAATGCTCAAAGTTTGCCATGTAATACCCCTTAGCTGAACACTAGAGAATAGCTAGTCTGGTTCTGATTTGTTCTTTACTTTCCTATTTTTGTTCCCTTTAGGGCCATTATAACTAAAATAATAAATGTCTTATAATGGCATTAAAATTCAATGAGATGAAGACTTATTCTGTTCAAACAACAATCTATATAAGCCTATGTAATTTTAGACACTTAATACAATAAAAGCTATGAGTACAGGCAGTGAATTTAAAGCTAACAAATATCATACATGACTGATAATTATGGAAAAATGCATCAGAACTTCCACCCTGTTTGAATGCAGCATTTGGTGCATGCACTAGTGAATTTGTGATCTGCGGATAATCTCTATGCTAAGCTAGAGAAGCATCAGTCTGTCTTGATAAGATTATTTTTTAAAACATTAAACTGTTTCATTAACATGACTTACTTTATGACTGTATGCTGATTTCGGTTATTGGCTGCAATACCGCAGAATGAAATCAATAGCTAATAGTCAAAACATATAAACTCTTCTCTCTGACTCACTGAAGGATATCATACAGTACAACGATTTCACATTTTATTTTGGTCTTTTAAGGATGGTTCTCTGGCACTTGTGTCAAAGCTCGTCTTGTTTTTCACGGCTGCGCTAACCATCAAGAATAAAACTGTATAGTTTGTGCTGGTGGAGTTTTCTTTTGCTGAGGGGGAGACAGAGCGGTTGAGGATGTATACACGTGGGGGAAGAGCTGCAGTAATAGAACTCAGCTGGAGTAGGTTACTTGAGGGAATGCTTCAGGAGCGGGAACAGAGCCAAAAGAGCGAGGAAACATACTTCACTTTATTGATTTTGTCGATCGTCTTAAATGAGGGGCACTCCAGGCCAAGGGCTCACCTCTGCATTTTCTGTGTGTGTGCCTGCTGTGTGGTGGACAACGTGCAGAGGTTATGGGAGATGGGAATTATGTATGTTTTTATGTTAATGTATGGGGAAAGGCTTTTTGTGCACGAGGGAGACGGAGAGAGCTCCAGCATCACGTATACAATGTGAACCTTTTGTTGTTACCTCATAAATTTCCATGTTGTTGTATCAGCCATTGAGGCTATTGTTTCAGTCACGTGCATCTGGAAGTCCTCAATGAGCTAGCTTGTCTATGAAAAACCCTGCACCGCCCCTCCACAGATCATGACCTTTTGCTTTACACTAGAGATACACGCTACTATTGTGACTTATTCATCAACTGTGACTTGGTTATAAATGGCTTTTTAAGGCAAATATTGATTAAGTCAAGTGTAACATCACTTGGCTTAAAGCAAATGTCCATAAGCAATTATAGCTGATAGTCTCTTTTCCATTTTTGCCTTGGCTGACATGCTCATCTGTTTTATATTCCCATATGTCCTGTCAGGTGGGACAGGATTCCTTTCCTGTACAGTCGGTGTCAATTGTTATTCAATAACCAGAACCCTGAAGTTTTACCACAGACCTCAAAGGCACATTCCCTGTAATAGAGTCACTCAAGTTTCAACAGTGCGTACTTTCTACAGAGTTTTCTTGCAATAATCATGAACATCTAGTATTAGTTGTGTTATTCTGTATTTTATGTAAGTTTTCTGTTGACTATGAATTTAGATTTTGGTTTAGGATATTTTTTTTTTCTAAGTGCACCTTAGAAATGAGAGAAAATAACAAAAAAAATAAACAATCATAACAGTCATCTTCCATTACACTTGAAACACTGCTGCTCTGACAGTGATTTAATCATCGTTTATCAAAGTTTTACAGCATTAGATGTTAAAAAACTGTCGGATTTTTTTAATGGCTAATCACGTGAATCTTTAGTTTCTGCCTTTAAACACACTGCAGTCGTTTCCATTAGCTAGTGTAGTTTATTTTAGCACATCACAGTTTTTTTTTGTTTTTTTTTTAAATCTCAACACAATTAAACAACTCTGCTGACAACCCTTTCTTTTTGTGGGTTGCCTACAATTACTCTTTCTGTTGAGTCGTGCTTTGTAGTTACACTTTGGTGCTACGCAGACACCTTTACACTGTTGTTTGTTGCCACTGTTGTAGATCATGACATATTTTATAGGGTGGATGTTTGGTGTGTTTTTTCCTAACAGCTCAGTTTGCCTGAAGTGTCTTTGTGTGATCTGAATGTTATTTCTGAATGTCTTAACAGTTTAGCTACACTCGGGGAATTTATATGATTTTACAAGGTGCATCCTCTTGTTCTTATCCCCCAAATCATCTTCATCTGCGCATCTGTTATAAACTACCTAAGCATGCTTATCTTTTCTCCCTCTCATTTCATTACACAAAATCCCAAAGAAACCACTGGGCGGGATCAGTTAGTCCCAGCCAGCTCTGTGGTTTTCTTGTTCTTTATTAAAGTGTAATCAAACATCGGTTTAAGTGGAAAATAAATATCCAGATCTAATAAGCTGCTCAGCCGGATCATGTAAATGCAAATTTTCAAGCTGGTTCCTATCCGTCCCACTGAGGGGAGAACAAGCCACAGCAATCGCCTCCTCCACCCTCGATTGTAAATCAAGGAAAATAATGGCTGGATAATGACCGGTTTGCGGTCCCAAGCAGATTGAATGATAACAAACCTCGCATGTTGCACGCAGCTTTTCATTTAACATCCTATCATGGGGAAAGCCGGCGAACAGCTTGGTGTGGCTCATTAAAGGGGTTGTTGATGCCTTGTAAATTTTGTGGAGCAAGGGGTTGAAAATTCACAGGACAAACTTCCTGATAGGGTAAGACAGGGTTTATTCCCCACCCATAGGGGCCTCCTGCGCCGTCGCAGGGAGCCGGATGATCTGAGAGGACCGGTGAGCCGCCGACTGCATTGCAGTTGTCTGTTTTCTAATGTGAAGGAGTAAGAGTGTGAATGAAAAGAGACGAATACCCACTTAGACAAGCACTAAATAATAGACATATAAATTGCTTCGCTTTCCTGTTTGGGGAGATGCTGATTTAGCTGCTAATTGGTGACAGAAACTGTCAAATGGGTGGCAGATAGTGATTGTGGTGGCTTCTGTCAGGATTAGGTGAGAGGGAAGAAAAAGCGTGCTTTCTTCTGGTGAAGGCAAAGACAATATGACGGCAGTCCCCTCCCTTCTCTTGTCTGATATTTACCCAAAACACATTAAACAGATAAAGAAGAGAAAAGAAACAATAAGCTCGGGATTATGGACCCTGTCTCTTGCCTTCGTCTTGTGCTCTCATGTCTTCCCTTTTTTCTCTCCTCTAAGCTGTCTCTGTGATTGATTAACGTGTTTGTTTGAAGAAATTTTGAATGTTTGCTTGCACAGTGAAACACACAGACATACAAATACGCGCCGAATCTGCTCAGACGCTCGCACGCACAGAGACAATGAACTGGCTGTAAGCAGAGAGACGGCGAAAGAGACGGATAAAGACTGACTGACTGATCTCTCGAGGGCATCTTCTTCTAACCCTGCCTTGACTCTCCTCCCTTTTCTCTGGAGCATTAAAATGAACAGTAATTAGGCTTTGATACTCTGGCAAATGAACAGTAATTAGAGTGTGCTACTGTGGATCCTCTGCCTGAGCTGCTCATTGAATATTCACACCATTATTGAACGTTAAGATTAGCTTGCCGCTGTCATGCACAAACAGTGTGGCATGGCAACGGCCCTTTGCAGATGGTGTTAGGGGGATGGTGGAGGCAGTGTGTGTGCGTAGACAGGTCGCCCAAGCCTGGCGGACCCTCAGAGGGGATTTTCTGGTTATTAGATCCTTGCCAGATCATGGGCCAATTATAAAGAAAACTGTCAGTCAAGGCAAAGTGGCTATGTGATTAGCGGAAAAGGACAAAATCAGGTGAGGAGTGTGAATCTTTCTGGAGGCAGCTTTGATTTGCTAATAAGAGGGAGAGGGAAAGGACCGGGGCAGGGTCCCCAGCTGTAGTCCTGCTTTGCTCTCTTCATTTTCACTGTGACCTTCTTAGCACTGCTGGTCTAATCTGCGCTGCAGAGAAGACATAAAGAATGGCTCTCGAGGGGGTTTTCTGGGTCCAGGCTCTGAATGAGGCACAAGGGGGTTAGCCACCAAAAATGAGAGCAGTACCCCCTACTCCCAACCACAGGGACATGAGTAATCAAATAGTTCCTTTAGGATGACAAGGGACAAATACTTCCTAATTACCCTAATAGTTTTAAAGACTTTTTACTCTTGATAAAAAAAAAAAAAACGAAAAAAACACTTAAAGCTATGTCACTGAGAGAAGGAGGAGTGAAGGGATAAGAGGAGGGAGGGAGAATCGCTTGCCTCTGAGAGCATCCTCAGCAGGCAGGAGCTCTGTCCGTTCCTCTTCCTAATTTCTAAAAGCACGACAGTGTATCCTAATTTAGCGGCTGGTGACCAGGGCTGACATTGAGGGGCGTGGTAGCCCCCCCCCCC
>NW_024582374.1:865324-907275 GCF_018398535.1 Haplochromis burtoni
GCCATGGTTTCTGGCTGGGGAGAAGCAAACGCAGAGGGGAGACAGGCAGCACAGTGCCAGGGCTATAATGAAGCGCGGGAGACAGCAGGCCTGACAGCTCTGGCAGGTGATGCATGGGGCCCATGCTAATTCTTCAGCAAGCCAGTGATGGATCCTGAAATCTTGACCACACATCCCATTAGCCCCTGTCTGTGACAGGAGAATAAAGATATTAAAAAATCCGGGAGAAGTTGAGAGAAAGGGGTGCAGGGGGATTTGGAGTGGGATGTGGACAGCCAGTCAAAGGACCTTACGCAAACCTCCAAGTCCTCTGCAATATTTTCAGCAGCAAAGTTATTGATGACTTAACCTCTGGGGTGCAGGTTATGGGTGATGGATACTGTGCATCCTCAGCATGGAACAGCAGAGGATAACAAGGTAGACAGTGAATCACCTGCCCACAGCTGATAAAAATAGAATATGACATGTTCTACAGCGTATACACTGCATTATTCCACTGTAAATTCTAAAGAGATGAGTGAACTGGGCTTTCCTGTAAATAGATTAGTTCATTGAATTGGTTTTCTATGGGCTCAGCTGTTCTACGCATCCCTACTGCTCTGGCTTTTGCATCTTAGCACTATGAATGCATGGACTGTTTATTAGGCTGTCCCTGCCAACTCCTCTGCGACCTCCCATCCCCTCAAGAGTAAAAAAGACTAAGGAATAAAAAGCAAAGGAAGGCGTAGAACTCCTCAGCTATCAAGCGCTCAGGTGTGTTTACCATATATCTTTTATGTTCCTGTGCCAGAAAGGGCTAATATTTGTGACAAGTTTTGTATGAAATATAAATGACTCAGTCTTGATACAAATAGGAAAACTGGTAGCGAGGCGAGCCGAGTCGCAGCCAGGCCACGAGAATCCTTCCCATTTCTCGGGGTTGACAAATAGCACAGAGGAAGTTCCAGGGGAAACTGAGAGGTTACTGTGACAGACAAGGAGCACAATTATCACACCATGATGAAAGAGCCATGGCGAGCGCGCGTCGCACCGTTAATTACCGTCCTTTTTCCACCAGCCTCTAATGTGAGGAAAAACACGCGATGACAAGTGTGTAAAAGAGCAAGCACTAAATTACTGTCAGGAAAAATAAACGGAGGATCGCGCGGCCCGCACAGTGATTTACGGGGGCAATTAGTCACCGCCCCACGGAGATGCTGAGGACAGCAGTGCGGCGGGAGTGTGTCAGGGAGAGAGAGTGTGAGAGACACCCCTACGCTCCACCCACACTTCTAAAAAATAGGATGAGAACTAGGAGAATGTTCTCTGTGCTCTTGGCTGAGTGACCTTTGTCTGGCGGAGGGCCGTTATCCAACTTTTTGCTGGTTATAAAGAAGTTCCGAAATAAATGATCAAGCAAACAACGGCGCTGTGAACATCATCCTACTTCAAATCAGTGCCACGTTGTCATATGTATATGTATCATAATAGAATAAAAGAAGTAACATGAGTGGGTGATATGGAGCCAATTTAGGTCACCGTTACTTGTTTTATGCTGAAGTAGGTTGATTATGACACAGGTGTAAGACAAGCTAAAGCAGTGTCTGTCATTACACTATCAGTAGAATACAGGCTTTTGTCTATGTCGAATGTGTCAGCGTACTTGAAATGCTAAACGTCTGAAATGAGCTAACCCCCCCACACGCTCTACCATCAAACATCAAATGGGCTCTAATTGTTTCTAAACGTGACACAAGTTAAGATACTTCAGTTTAAAGCCCGCCATCGCGTCTCAAAAGTGACGCTTGATTCCTTGTCTCGTCTCTTCGAGCAGCTTCTAAGACAGGAGGTCGCATCCCAGTCGTCACATGTCCCTCATATTTCATGCTCAGCTATGAAGCGAGCCTTTCATCGCGTATTAAAATACCTGCTGTACTTTTAAGGAAGTAAGACCACTGGGAATATGCCCGACTGAGCGGAGAGCCCATTGATTAGTAATGGCTGATGACAGATAGTGTCACATCATCTTTGTTAATTTCACTCATTCGGAGGCATTGAACAAACATGGCGTGCTGTTTTTTTTCCCCCTCTTTCTTTCTCTGAGAGAAATTTCTAAAATGATAGCCTATTGTTGAATAATTTTGAAGCCCCTATTAGAAAATTGTCACACTGTGTGATATCTTACAGACGTGTGATGAAATAAAGTAAAGATGGAGCGGGGGTGGGATGATGCAGTGGAAGTTTGTCTTAATATATCCATCACAGCCAGCTAAAGACAATTATAGTTGAGCACTTTAAAGAAAACCCTCAGACGCAGGCTCTTGACTTGCTAAGCTTCTGAAGCCTTCTCTTCGCGTAATGCTAACGCTTGATGCTAACATGACAAAATGTGTTGGAGGATATTGGCAGTTTAATCTGCCTTGTCATGCTCGTATACATATTTAGACTGAGCATTTGCACGTGTATTGCAGGACAATAATAACACTGCCAGTAAGCTGAGTGTTATGAGCAGCGTGATAGGAAGTGTGTGTATAGGGGGGGAGCAGGGGGATGCATTCTCCCGGCCATACAAATCCAGTAGAGGCTAGTGAGTGGGCTTGCTAGGTTGAGCCACATTTCCAGGTCAGTGGCCTTAAGCATGCTTGGTTACAGCTGCCTTGCCCATTCCTATTGGCAAAGGTGCCATAAGACAAGGTTGTGAGGGGCCATAAGTGGTGAGGAGGAAGCAGTGGAGAAGCTAACCAGGAGAGGACCATATGCATGTCCAGTGGACTGCTTCCCTCAGGCTTTCTTTCTCCATCTCTCTCTCTCTCTCCCCCCACATCCCTCACTTGACTGCACTATCCACTCCTTTGCCAGGGCTATATAAGTGCCAGGACATCAGACTTCCTCAAGCTGTCAGCCTTGCTTTTCCCCAGAACAACACAATTTGAGACTGGAGGAGAGTAAGAAAAAAATCGCTGGAGAAGCTAGAGAGGAATAAGATTGGAAAAATGCTCCATTCCGTTTTTGCTTCAGCCAGTTCCACGGCCAATTAAAGGCCATCACGATCAGCCATCATTGCCGTGGACCTTTATGTTTGACTCAGGATATTTTCACTTTGGAAACTACTGTCTTATAATTTTAAAGATAATTTTAATCTCATTTTATTATTTTATTTTATTATAGTTACTTAATAAATTCACACTTGTAGATTTAATTGGACAGGACAAAACTTTCTGTACCTTTCAATTTAGTTTAAGTATATTTGAAAATAAAATTCGGAAAATTCTTAATTGCTCTGTTGTCTCTAAACTGTAGACATATAGCTCAACTTAACAGCTGGTTAGCTCAGCTTACCATTAATAAATGGCTTTCCTCTGCGTGACAGTAAGAAATAATGTGTCAGTTACTGAGCTTTAGTAGCGCTGGTAGAGGGATTTCAACTTACAGTGTTTTCGGTTTCAAGTGTTTGAGCAAAGCTAAGCTAAGCTAACTGTCAAGAAACCTAGCAAAAGAGTGAAATGCTTTCCTTAGACAAGCTTTTTTTTTTTTAGTTATTCATGGTAGCAATTTGCAGCCATAATGTTGTACACGTATACATGTTGCTAAATACAACATTTTTACAACATGTTTAAAATACTGCATAGGCCTACATGTAAAGCAGAGCGTATTTGCATCATAAAAGGGAATTAACCTTTTTTTCTCTCACTGCACAAACCTCTGTACACTCTCAAATAAAACCCACATGAGGAATTTATTAATGTTAATTATCAACAAATTAATTTACCGCCGCTTCTGCAGTCTTTGTATTATGTTTTTCTTGTTTATCATAAGAAGCTATTTGAAAATGTATTGGTGATTTTTGTTATTATTCATAAAAGAGATGCAAGTGTGAAAACAGACTTTATCCATCTTTATGGCTTCCAGTGTTCTGTGAAAGCAGGCTTTGAAATTAGACTCACTAACTGGCAATGAAATAACAGACAGCCAAGAAGAAGAGGAGTTAAAAAAATAGGGCTTATGAATCAATATGGGCAATGGGGGAAGGCCAAATGTAATAAATAATACAATAACAAGCCTAACTAATGAGCTGTTGTGAGGGTGCAGTTCACAGAGTAGTCCCTTTGTATGAATCCCTGCTAATAATCTTGGGGAGCCAGCGGATGATGAAGTGTTGCCATAAGGCAACACCTGTGCAATTAAAGCAGCGGATTCTTTTGCACGTAACATTAATTTCAGCCCTTTATAAAGGCCCGATGAGCACACTAATAATCTAGTCTACTTGACTCCATGTCTAGCTGAAACAGAGCATCTAATTAGGTAAAGGTAATTAATTAGAGATAAACGGAGCTAATCAGAGCCCGTTAGCACTCCCACTTTCTTGGCATTAAGACACAGAGCCTCCTGCTCTCTCATTGGCTGCCCTGTCATGTGCTCAGTGAACATGAAAAAGATATGTTTTTAATAGAGGCTCTCTGATCTTACGGTGAACTAGTCTGCTCCCTTAAGATCAAGACTATGTTGCTTCTCAGATGATCTTTTTATTCCCAAAAGTTAGTGATAGATTATCGTTTTGTCAAATGTAACGCTGTTGTTCTGAATGAACTATTTGGATAGTTAGAAAGTGTCCAGCTGGGTTTGGTTTCATTGTATTAGTTAAAGTCAAAGAACGGCGTGATTAGCATAAATTCAATCGTCAGCATCAGCATCATGTAAGCATGCATGCATGACTTTTAATGGGGCAAACATACACACATACATACACAGATTCACATACTTTGTAAAATAGCACTATTTTAACATATAAAATGAATGGCTTCTTTAAAAATATCAATGGTATGGTAGAATTTCAGACCTAAAACGAGAATCCCCCTTGTGGCTTAGCCTACAACCTCTAACAAGAAATCATATTACAGATACATGAATATGATCTTGTTGGCTTTACGCCGATGTTTCATAAGGAAACATTAAGCCCCAGACAGCAAACATCCAACTTCCCATGATTTCTGTTCTAATTTTCATATGAAAGGTGAAGCGGGGAACCCTGGATGGAACAGATCCTTCCGTGTTGCACTGATGCAACAGCAGCATGAAGAGCCTGCGCTTCCACTCGTGTACCTATCATGTCCAATTTTTTTCCAATAGATATTCCAGTCTTTGCATATGTGCAAGTACTGTTTGAAAATGGAAATTTAATGGTTATTGTAATGAATGTTGACTTAACAGATCAGAAAGGCAGGAGGGAAGGAAATGCGAGCGAACCTGAGAGGAGAGGTTTGTTTAGATGCTCGAGTGTCGTTGGGTTTCATGAGGAGGAATGATTTGGGGGAAACATGATTATTTTTTCCCTCTGCTTTTCCTTGTACACAAGGGAGTCGTCTGCTACAAGAAGGCAGGGCGCTCCCTCGACACGCATCATTAGAAGGTTTTTTACAAGCGACAAGCAGGCTATTTGGCTGTCATTGGGATTGTTTGAAGAGAATATGTTTCTGCACCGTACTCCAGGGAGCCCCACATCAGGAAAAAAGTAGATCACCCTTGAGCACTTGACATTGCTGTTATGCATTTGTCAATATTAAGGCTAAGAGGTTGGGCCAGTGTGTGTAAATTGGGAGTTTGGTGCATTTGCTTGCCTCAAATGTGAGCTGACCTTTAACCTAGCGTGTCACTCATTCGCTAACCTTGTTTCTACTAATTGCTACATTCAGCCTCTGCGGTTATACTCAATTATTCAGTTATTCAAAATATACTAGGCAGTTTTAACGAGGTTCCTTATCCGCTAACACGAGTGCAACATGGATATTTGTTCATGTTTTTTAGCTTATTAGTAATTACTGAACACAATATGACTTCATTACATTGTCTCAAACTTTCTGGACCCACTGTAGCCAAAGCAACAACAGAAAAAGAGGCGTGTTAAAAGATGACCTGCAAAGAACAGCAGCGAAAGTAAAGCAGCACATTGTGATGAACTGTCATATTCTGATCGTGGCCCATAATGCAACCATCACTGGTCCAAAGTGCAGGGTGTGTGTAGCGTTTCCAATTGAAATGAGTCAGAGTGTAGGCATAGAGATCCTCATTATATCGTTTCCCCAAGGGCTGAGGCCAGCGCTTCTGCTGGAAAAGAGGGAGACGAGTGCATCCTCGCTGCTCTCCAAAGACAGGGACAAGTAACAGTTTGGTTTCAGCACCAATCTCTAAATGGCTTTTCAAAAGCAAAGAGAGGCTAACACAGTGGGGAGATATTTGTGTCGGTTTCTGCGATTCTGGTTCATTTGTCTGCTCTTCACCACGGGCGAAACAGGCGAACATGGCACGCGGGGTCACATCTGATTCCCTATCGGAGACGAGATGGTGAGAGGACGGCAGGAGTGCGAGGCGGCGTTGCAGCACTCCGCTGTGTCCAAAACTATCTGCATCAGTGGTGCTGATTGTGAGGCACCCGCTGGCGCTGTTTAGATAGTTTGACTACATCAAGCTCCCTTCCAGACGGCTCTTACTGGTGCGATTAGAGGAGGGTGAAGATGAAAGGTGTTCGGTGTATTTTTAAAATTGTTGATTTTCCGTGTAATGATAGCTCGTGCAATTAAGCACTGGCTCCGGGCTCTGCATGTCCTTGTGAAAAAAAATCTCAATTATTTGTGTGGGTGTACGCGTGTGAGAATGAATGTGTGCGGGCATGTGTGCGCCTATGCTTCAGACAGATTTTCTACATTGATGTTAGATTTTTAATGTTATGCACCAAACAGATTTTTCCATTAGTACGCCGAAGATGTGACTACTTGCTCGATAAGTGATGTGGATTGATTTAGTGTGTTAATGTATTTGATTAAATTTGCGCTTATAATCTTGGGATGTTCTTATAAGTGCGCGAAAAGCCTTTTGAAATTTAGATTAACAGAAAAAATGCGCACATTGTAACATCTATAAATTAAGTTGTTCAGTTTTTCCTCATGTTATTCAGATCCCAAAAGTGTGAACATGTTGTAAACATGCAGTAACAGAGCCAACAGCGGGGTTCTCATATTATTTATTGAAATGAACTCGCCTGACAGCAAATGTTTCCTCTTGGATTGAGACATAAGCCAGCATTTTCTTTGTCTTGTTGTGCATAGGTTTTCACGGTATAGATGACAGAACATTTTGTGTTTGTGGGTGTGTACGCATGCAGCGATGAGGGGCTGGGGTGGAGCTAACCTGTAGGGGAGATTGTCAAAAGGGCTAAATTTGCCATGAGAGTAATTGTGCTGTTCCATGACATTCACTTCTGCTAAATGTAATCACTTTAAATAATGTCAGTGACATCTTGTGAAGTATTTGGTGGAAGAAAAGGCACTATGTAGGGCAGGCATCTAAGTGTGTGATCCCGACTGTCTGTGCGTTATCTTCTCTTTCATTAGAGATGAACAGCCGCGGGTCGGATGGGTGGTGGGCGGGAGGGGGTCAGGGAGTGTGTGTGTGTGTGTGTGTGGATTCAGAGGGTGGGCAGTGGGCACAGGAGGGGGTGGCTTCACTGGAGATGGTAAATAGGATTATAAAGAGGACCCTAGTGTTGCCTAGAAGACAAAAGTGACTGATGATTAGCTTAATATTTGTTACACAATGCAACACTGGCTGAACATTGTGAACATTTATTGCTAGTGCCAGGCACTTTCAGCAAGCATTTCATCACACCCAACTCTGGCCCTGTGAAATCTCTTGTAATTTTACAAACAGTCAGCGTGTTCGAGAAGTAGAAAAAAGGGAGAGAACATGTTATAGGCGGCTGCCTGATGTGCCTTCTATACCTTGAGGCATGGTGCTGGAAAATTCAGCGTGAACTTTCGACACTTAAATGCTAAAATGCGACTGATTTGAGATGATAATAGGCGCCCTAATAGAAGCTGATCCTTTGCAATGGCTTGGAGTCTTATAGCACACAGCTGTAATGCAATGTGAGTCGACAGTTAGGGGAAAAAAATGGAGAAAGGCACAGATAGTGAAAGATAACACAACGCATAACCCTCCTTGCTGGCTGAGAGGGAAACATGTCTTGTGGTGCCCTGCTATGTATCAGGGTCGGTCGGAGGTAGCAGCAGATTGGAGAGGGAGCAGGAGACGGGGCAGGAGACAGTAAGTGGAGTTGGCAGAGTGAGGATCCAGGCAAGAGGGCTTGACGGTGTAAGAACGGAGCTGACCCCTCAGCCCTCCAAGATCCACAAATGGATGGAGGCGTTGGACGGGACAGGCCTGGAGTCAGAGACCTGCTCAAGGTTGACAAGAGTCAGGGTCAACCTTCAGCGAGCCCGGCTGTAAACAAGTTGCTGGAAGAAACCTAAAGGGCTCAAAGCATGAGTACTTCCATGGTAATATTTCACTTATTGCCAGGCTGAATTGGCCTTAAATATTTGAGGACTGCCTCAAACGAAAAACTCCTCTAAGTGCACCACGCCAGTGTTTGCTTCAGCTATAGCCACAGAAATTATGTTGTGTATGCACTTTAGTTCCACTTCACTGCAAGGGATCTTAAATGTTTGGTTCACCTAAAAATAGGAACATATTTTCAACATTCACAATATCTCCCATACCCAGGCTTCAAAAAAGAAAAAAAGGCCCTACTCCATCCTAAATGGAATAAAAGTGCAAATTTCTTTCTAGAAATTTCTTGACGTTTCGTGAAACGTATGTCTTCCTAATAAATTCAACTTTTAGTTTTTAACACTGATATAAACATAAACAAATGTCTTTTACTCTGCATTGATGTGGAGGCAGACAGCCTGCCCAAAAAACCTCTAAATTTCCTCTGACATTATTTCCTAAACTATTATCCTTATCCTAACTTATCCTAAATCTATTAGTGTGTCTTATTTACAGCTAAACACAATAAACTTTTTGCTTGCAATCAGAATTGACTCCTAGGGCACTTCAACTCACAGTAGTCAAAAGAGCAATGCAAGTATTGATTTTCTTGATTTCCCACTTAAAATAAGCATCTGCTTGCCTATAAATTGTGATTTTTCCCTCTTTTGTGCACTTCAGCTTAGTGGTGACTACTGAAACAGCTTTATTTAAAGCTGTAATATTGTGAGAATTCAAACAGGAGTACAGAGTCCCATTTGTTAAGGATTGGTTAAAGTATTCAAAGAGTCTGCTGCCTGTATGCAATATTGTAGGGTGAAGGTTGAAGGTTGATTTGGCGCTGTATAAATAAAATAAAATTGAATTGAATTGTTGCCTCCTGCAGCTCAGTGATGATTTTTTTTTGCACAAGTTATAGAAGTAACAGAATATATATAGCTTTAAATGCAGATTACTTTGCGGTTTGATGAATTTTAAATTAGAGTACCCATATCATTGAGTAAAAGTGGTGAACTGAGCTGAAACACTCTGAGTAAGGAGGAACAAGAAGACAAAGCTAGATTGCGTTAGTTGACTTAGCAGCAGGAAAGCTTCTCCATGTGAGCACATTTACATGAGACTGACCATCCTGACCAGCAATAAACTGACAGAAGGTCATGGGACCAGGCTCAGTTATTGTGGAGATAAATGGGGTTGTCTTCTGACCATAGAATAATGTGTTTAAAAAAATAAACTTCTGCTGTGCATTCTTCATCTTCTCATCAGCGCACAGGGGTGACCACGTCCCAGGCAGACAGACAGTTTGTCAAGAGTTTTAATTAGTAATGGGGGATCTCCAGGGTATGAGGAGGTATATATAAAAATATGCATATATGAAAATCTTCTTCCTTTTAATGAAAACTGCTGTTTGCTGATTGTGAACAATACAGTATTTCAGAAGTTTAAAGGCATCCTTCCCGCACTGTGGATATTAACGCACAGACATACAGTATCTTGCCTACTCAAAGACGCAGAAGCCGGCAGCAGCGACACGCGTGCTTGCATTATTATTATTTCTGATGCATTTAATATCCTCGGTTTAAGCTTTGAAGACAATCTTTGGGGAATATTGAATCTAACCATTCTCTTTTGCCCTGGATTCCTCTCTCAGACAAAACTTTGTTAATTAGCCCCATACCTATAGGCATAGTTTTCCTATTCTGACTTTCCCTCATATTATTAAAGATGCTGCTGACTCTTCCCACCATGCGTCTTCCTCCTCCTCCTCTGTTGTCTTGTTATCTGAAAGTGCCATTGGCATTTTTTTTCTTTTTTCTTTTTTTTTTTTTTTTTTTGCATGCAAATTTGGGCCAAGCAGTTTTCCAGCACCCTCCCATACCATTAATGGTTGTGGCCCACGGTTGGCTCTTCGTGCCAGTTAAAGCATTCAGCTGCTGTCTCCTTAAGGCCCTCTTAGCCCAGTCCACACTTGTGATATCTTGTTAGGAGTTATCTAGCAGCCTTGTTCTGGAATAGTTCAAAGACTTCACAAATCCAGCTGTCAAACCAAAGTTAGGCATGGGACCTTTTAGAATGTATTTTAGAAATCGATAGGGCTTCCTGAGTCTGCCACCGCCTCATTTTTCTTAACTCCTTATTTTATAAAGTTGCCACTAATTCCTTTACAATCTGAATTCATTTTGCTGATACCTTTTTGTCCTAAAAGATTAAAAAAGTTCAGTTTTCCACTCAGATAATATGCATTAAGATTGTATTAGAATATATAATCCAGATTACAGGAACTAAATGATATTATCAATAACTTTTAGCTCTTAACTTCAGATCAAAAAATATACATTTAATGTATCATCATTCACTCTAAAAATTGGAACTCGACAAAGTCTTTCTTTGAAATAGATTATAAAACAATGGATTTTGGGGAATTTTTGGGACTTCAAGCACGATGTGAGAAACAGTGGCTCTGTTTAGGTGGATGTAAGAGTACATTAAAGTTTCCTGAGCACTTCCCACTAACAGTAAGAGAATAAAAGTAATCTAATTGGTATCTTTTCAGACAATATATGTTAGCGTTTTTCAAACTTTAATCAACTATAGAAACTGGTTGGACCACATAAAGCCACATTTGAAATCAAATCTACAGGTATTAAACCACCATGTTGACACCAAACTATTGTCTTTGGCCAAAAATGGCAACAGTTTGGATGCAAAAAGGTCCCATCTGAATATGAGTTATTGTATCCATTTCTGGTCCAGTCATCCTGTCCCTTAAAAACCAGGAAACATTGATTGGAATGAAAAAAGAAAATGTTTAATATACGAAAATACAAGAAAATACAAGAAAGAGGAAAGACAAAAAGCAGATGGCAAGACCACGTCACAGTACATGCAAGCTGTAACATGTGGAATGGACATCTAACCATTCATCTAACCTTATTTAACACAGATTATTTGAATATCACTCAAAACTTTATTTAGAACCCATTATTATGGTTATTAGCCACCAAACAACAATGGCAGACCAACTAAGGCTGAGTATTGAGTTAAAGTACAGTCCACCCAAAATTAATGCTAATATAGTCACATAAATTACACCGTAGAACTGCATTGTCATATTGGAGCGGTAAGCTAACAGTATGTGAAGGAAAAAATTCGGCAGCTTTATTGTTATAAATAATTTTCTATTTTCAGTTTCAAGTACAAAATGCATTCGATGTTTCTAAAGCATAAGACCACAGCTTTATGTGGAGCGGAATAAGAAGCCCAAATAAACAGATGATTATTAAGTAACAGGCGCAGCAATGTGACAGATAACAAATTAATTTGTTCGTGAATTTATCACCGCTAATATAGGAGCCAAACATTTATTTTTCTTAGAACAGCAAAGGCAACTTTGCAGACGCATGAGGACGATTTTAATGAAGGAAATCCATCCTGTTTGCAGAGTACACTTGCACAGCATTTCTTGCTTGCATAGTAAGAACCTTGCACTCAGCTATAAGCATAACATTACTAATGACATACTTTTATTATGATTCAATCTATTAAAAGCACTGCTGCAGATAAGCTGGATGAACACCCACACTTACAAAATAGTTGTATTTTGTATTTTGAATAATTATATTTCTTGAGCTTTGATTTGCCTCTGACTTTAAGAATACGAAGCGATAACCTCCAGCTATGTGATTCACACTAAAGAACTGCTTTACATTGCCAAGGGGCCAATGCGTTCTCCTCCATCACACAAACGGATGTTATTCACAACAATATGCAAAGTGTTATCACCTGGGACGCTCAAAAGGAAGTAGACTTCGGCATTAAATCACTGGAAAGTCATTATTCAAAGAAGGTCTATATTTTTGTTTTCATAGCACACTAAAACACATGATTTATCTACACTGAATTTGTAATGTGGTATTACATATGAGAATGATGGGATCGTTGTATTTCACATTGAAGTAATTTACCACATTTGTGAGCGGCTGCATGTTTTCAAGCTGTATGAGGGGATGTTTTATGTTTGAGTCTGTTGTGCCCGTCTAATAAAAAGTCAAAAGTCTCTGTTCCTCACAGCTCTGAAAAATGTAGACCTTTTAAATCCAGCTTTGCCTCAATGGCTCCATGTATCACTTTGCAAAGTGCTGGTCAGATTTGTCCTGAGGCACTTGTGTGCAGAAGAGATGTACTTTGTAACCCTTGATCCAGACATATACAAGGAGAAGCAGAGGGGAGAGCCATGTTTGAATGAGCCATTTCTTCTGATGCTGCACCCAGAAAGGCTTTAACAATGCAGTAAAGCTTAATGACAGGGCCCTCTGAACAGCGCCATCATCACAAGTAGTAAAACTATGCAGATGGTGGCTGATGATCAGCGCTGCCTTAACAGAATACAAATGACCGCAGTCCAACAGAGTGAACTGCACATCCCGTTAGGACAAAGGCACGGTAATGGTCGCCTCTGGGATAATACATAGCCTGCTGCTCTTGGTGATTTTATTGAAACAAACTTTTCATTTGTGCAAAGTTATTAAAGTTATTTGCAGAAAGCTGCAAAACTGACAGTGTGCTCATGTTGCCCATTAAATCCCATATGAAGGGTAAGTGTGATTCCATTGTATGTGCTATATCTGTTAATACAGCTGGATATTTACTGAGGCAATTCAGGTTAAGTACCTAAGATACACAGCAGCGTCCCAGCTGGGATTCCAACCTTCTGGTCACAAGCCTGGTCTTTTAAATATCCTTGCTAATTGGGCTGTGGGTAGATTTCCAAAACTGTTCAAGACACCAGCTCTCCCCTGGTTACCACTGCCAGACAGAAACTTTGATCACACTACTCTGTTACAAGCGCATTCTCTTAAAAATGTGAGTAAAAGCATACGAAGCCTTTAACAGTAGTTAACATGGCCTTTAATAAGAAGGTTTTATACCAAGAGAGAATTATATTTCATTAATCTTCCCTACAGTTTTTATTTCCCAAAGATTTCCATCACATCAAATCTCATTTAATGACTTGATGTGATGTGATCTAATTTTTCTGCTATGTCCTTACCCATTAGTTAGCTGTATTACTGACCTCCGGGAGGGCCTGATGAAAGCATGAACAAAAGCATCAGTATAGACTGAACACCGAGCAAGCACAGGCTTCTAGTCTGGAAATTTTGCCCACTCTATTCTTTTTCCAAAAAGTAGATGTGAATTTATAAGAGGGAAAAGTAGCTAGTTATGTAAAATTATAGGAATCTGTTTGAAGGTGTCTGAGACTAAAGTAAAACTTTTTTTGGACCCATGAATGAATCCTACAGGCCTGCATAATCCCTTTACTGCCATAATTACAAGCATTAAGCATTGAGGTGATGTTTTCCCTGAGCAGCAACTGTTGGTCATGGTGGTGTAGCTTGCATCATTGATTTTATACTAATTAGGAAAGAAATGTGTAAATTTAGATCTGATAATATACTGTATTTGTTTGCAAGAAAAGAATTTTTTTTCAAATGTGATTCAGGAATTGTTTCTGGAATATGATTAAAATCTTGCTTTGCTGGATTCAAAGGAATCAGTGGCAGCATGGAAACTAATAAATATTAAAAACTGGAAGCTCTTTGTTGACTTTGCGAGTGAAATTATGTTTTATGGGACTTAATTTTAGTATATATAGAATGGGTAAGCGCAACATTGTTTTCTAATTATCATCTATTATTACAAATATCATAAGAAAGTGTGACCACAACTATAAAAGCTGAAGTTTTGACAGTTTGCTGGTCTGGAGCATTCAGGTGTGTGTTAACACAACACCAAGGAGGAAAGACATCTGGAAAGGCTTGTAATTATGAATTGTAGAAAATATAGATAGTCCATCATTCTGCAGTGAAAAAGATTATTCACAAGTGAAAAACAGTGCCTGAGTGGATCTCCCAGCAAATTCACCCCAAGGTCAGACCATGCAATGCTTGTAGAAGCTGCAGAAAATCAGGGAGCTACATCTCAAAAGCTTCAGTTTGCATGTTAAATGTTAAAGTTCATGACAGTACAATTAGAAAAAGATTAAATGTGTATCGCGTGTTTGGAAGAGATACCGGAAGAAGACATTTTCTCTTTAACAAAAAAACAAAAATATGGCAGCATGGCTTAGTTTTTTGAACAAACTGCAAGGATTCTGGAACAATGTCCTTCAGACAGGCGGTCCCCAACCCCCGGGCCTCGGACCGGTACCGGTCCGTGAGTCGTTTGGTACCGGGCCACGAGAGTTGAGGCTCAGGTGTGAAATGTATGGTTTTCAGGGTTTTTATCGGTTTTCAGTGTTATTTTTTTTAATCGTTAACTCTGTTTTCCTGGGTCTTTTCACGTGTGTTATGAATAAATCTTCTTTTTTTCGATACCGGCACTAGTTTTATTTTGTTATATTTATCCGCGACACCTTAAAGGCTGGTCCGTGAAAATATTGTTGGGCACAAACCGGTCCGTGGCGCAAAAAAGGTTGGGGACCGCTGTTTTAGACAGAGAAGACCAACGTGCAGATGTTTTTACGTGACACAAAGTGCTGTCTTTGGAGAAAACCAAATATAGCATCTTAGCACAAACACCTCATATATGGAAGAAAAGAATGAAGGCACTGCAATGGCCCAGTCCAAGTTCAGACTTCAACCCACCTTAGACGCTTTGGTGGGACCTTAAGAGCTATTATCTACAAGCTGTTCAGTCACGGAGTGTACATATTCTTTGACAGGAATGCATAGATGTTACAATTACATTCCATCTTTTCATAGCACAGCATTTTTTTCACACAGGACAAAAGATGACAGCTCTTTGCAAGAGGTTCTTCTCATGTGTTGCCACAGACGTTTCTGCCCCCTGTGATTGATAAATACAGCATTTTGAGTGAGTTTTAAGGTGGCATGTATAAAATGTTGATTTAATTTGTCAGGTTGTTGATGACAACCTAGGCTTTGTTGTTTAGTTGTCAGCACAGATTAGTGAAAAAATCTTGAAACACGCTGAACCCCACAGTAGTACTCAAATGAGTTCAAATCTTTCCGTTAATGTGTACGTACTTGTATATAATTAACAACCAGCAATTGGAGGTTATAGGTATCACCAGTCTTTACACCATGTGAGATTGGCCAGTTGTCACTCATCAGATTAAACCAAAAGCATGTCTCCTGTCATATTTTGTCAGTGTAATATTCCTTGGATGATTGGGCTTGCATGGTTTTAGTGTGTGACAAACCCTGACAAAAGCAAGTGGCACAAATAGGTCACTATATTTTTACAGTTATAGTTCATTACCGTAAATGAAGTAATGACTGATAAATAAAGCTGATATCCTCCTTTTTTTCCAAAGTTATAATGACAATAAGAAGACGACAATGAAATAATGCATCTCACTAATAAGATCTCTGATTTAGACGAGTATTGGTTTGTGTATTTGTATTGAATGTGAAGCAGACAATAACTAAATTAATCTAGTTTGTAATAATCACAGTGCAGCTTAAAATTTCAAATAGAGACTGTCTGGTACCGGGAGGTTGCTGCTGGCAACTCAGCTTTTGTTGTGTAATTTATGTAACAAACAATTTCTCCATCCTGCATAAACACAACATACTGCCAGACGCTACACGATCTGACTGCTAAATCATTGCGCAAACTGCTCCCATGATGGCTTCTGCACAGCTTAAAGTGGGTTTGAGGTTGAATTACTGAGCTGAAAATGTTTGGGTGTGGAAAGAAGGTTTAGGGGACTGTATGTAACCCCTTTATGCCAACCACTAACACACTTACATATACGGCTGTCTCATTCATACTGTAGATTAAATCATGTTGAGGTATGTCATGCAGCATTAGATTAACCTTTAACCTCTGAATCTTGACTGAACTGTGCATAATTGGTTGGTCAGCTCCTTTGCTAATTAGTGTGGCATTAATGTGTGCCGCCTTGGGCTAGCGTAGAGTTGCAGGGGGTGTATGGGGGGGCTGGCATGGCTCTGTAGAGCAGCCACCATTAACACTGGCCCAAAGCAGCCTGCTGGGAGGTGAGAGTGCTCTACACTCAGTCCAGCCTCGACCCAGGCTGCAGGCCCAGAACTCCCTCTGATCCATATATATATATGATGTCCTTGCGAAGCAGGGCTGACATAGGTGCACATAGCAGCGGTGATGTTACAGTGGCCCCTCTGTGATCCCTCTCTTTTTTAAAACCGTGACAGTCATGCGACCCATGCCACTCCTCAGCAGGCTGCCCTCTCTGCCGGCAGGGCAGCGTCGAATGGTGACTGATGTTGGCATGAGATGTGCTGCCAAATGCCCTAGCTTGTGTGTCCAATCATGGATGTTGATTTCAATTAGCTCAATCACATGCTCCAATACTGACCTCTCGCTTTCAAGGGCTTTTTCTTTGGTTGCTTTTTTCTTGCACTTTGCTTCAACTGCCCCTCGGCAAACAGGGTCAAATTGTTTGGTGTTTGTGCGGCTTCTGGTAATGGTGGGTCCTTGGTTATGTTGGCCAAGACATTTCAGCTGCAGCCTGCCAAGCCTTGTTGGTCATCAGGAGGTGGGGTAAAGGGGCAGGGGGTTGGGCTAAAGATGTAAAGCTTCTCTGATAATCAGTCTGAACAGTGGTTGGTCCTGATAGCTGGTGGCTGCCTGGTGCTTGGTTGATTGATGCTGGCTTGTGCTTCCATACAGAGCCCTGCCATGCAGACCCCACTGTGTAAACACTGTCACTGCAGTGAATCTCTTAGTCCCTTAAAGCCTAGATCAGTGGTGAGCTTTGTAATGTGCAGCAGTAACCAAAAGGAAGCATGTTGGAAATCACAGGACTGTGATCGCATGCATAACTTGACAGTGTTTGGGGATTTTCGTGGACACTAAATGTAGCTTTGAGGTAAAATACCAGTTTGAGTTTTAAATTGATTTATTGGCACCATTTATCTCCAGTTTCAAGACAAAAAAATCAGTATCTGTTAGCGTTTCTATTTTTTAAAATCTTCTATCATACCTCAGCGATGAATTTCCTTGCTATTGTCTGAGGCCCAGTGGGGGGAGGCCATTTCTTTAAATATCCTCAATGTCACTGTGATGCAGCGTAGGTCGGTGCTGGGGCCTGCAGACCAGAGCGGTACTCCTCTCTTTCATCTCATCCCAAATGCTGAGCTCACAGTCAGAGATAAGTGCTTCTCCAGAGATGGCCTCGCTCCCTCAAATTGCCCTCCACATCTGTGTAAGAATGTCCACAATGTGCATGTTTAACATGTGATCATTAATCAAAGCGAGACAGTCAATTAAAGCCATCAGAGCCACGGGGGCTTGAGCCAGACGCATGCACTGGCAAAATGATACGGTCACTAACATCAGAGGACACTTTCTACTTTTAGCGGGGTTGCAATTAATCAATGATTTCTCAAATATATCTAACCAGGATGAGGACTCCTGAAGGCCGACAACTGACCTCCATGTTTCATTTTTAAATAACCAGCTGACATTTTAGTACCACTTCATGGTGAGAAAGTGCAATTTCTTTTATCAGCCTAGAATATTTCTTTTAAAATTAGCCAATTTATTTAAAAAACAACAACTTTTCATCATGTATATTGCTTTGTACAGTCTATTGCAGTCCAATACCTGGATTCAATTGTAACTTTACCAATTTGTGATGTTACGATTATATTTCTATACAAATTTTTGTTTTTTTTCATAGTAAGACCTCGTCATTTAAATATTGTACCTGTACTACAATATTCAAACTCTGCACATCCCTGTGACTACAGTGCTAAATCATATATCAGGAATAAGGTTTAAACATCTATTTTGCTAGCAGTGTCACAATTAACTTTATACTAAGACAACTGTAATATAAACTATATGTAATGAAGCTATAGTAGTGTGCCTTGTACACTGGACATTGACTGTATGTTTCAGCATGATCGTGATTTTGACTGCATAACCCAGCCCCAGTTAAGGTTAACATTTAGCTACTGCCAGCGGTGGATCGAGCCTTCACATTATGCACTTTCATAAAAATAATAAGGCAAGTAAAAGAATACAGTATGTTCTGCATTCAAAATGTTACTTAGCGAAAAGCACAGATGTACTGTCAGTACAATGACATGTTTTTAAGCAAAATTGCCCCCTGTTCGGTTATTATGGAATTACATTGTTATTGTTAATGCAATAATAAGCACATTTCAGTTAAGAGGGGACAATTTCAACTTATAGAAATGCATCATATTTAAGAAAATTAAGTTGTGAATGTAGCTGAATGTGCAAACTAACCAGTAACCAGAGCAAAAACAATGGAATAAAAAATAAACTGTATCTATCTGAAATGAAATGGGGATGTAAAGTTGCATGAAATGAAAAAGTTAAGCACAAGCAACCTGCTTAGAATTGGTTACTTTCTACTGCTGGTCAACAATGTAGGCTTGCTATGTAATTAAAATATATTCCAACAGAGTGGGAAACACATCAGCATAAATATTTCAGACATCATAAACATACAGAATCAGCCACAGAACTGACATTTAACCATGCAATTATCCTCCTTCAACAGATACCTTTCAGGTCATCATCAGAAGCGCAGGCTGCTCTTTTATTTTCTCTTTCTATCTGTCAGCTGTGCCTTTGTCATGGGCACAGACTATAGATAGAGATGTCAAGTCAGACCTGTGGGTCATGGGGTTGGGGAACCTCTTCACTTCTGTTGACCTTCAGACAGACAGATTTATACACTGTCAAGTCTCGGCGCTCCCACCACGGCAGTGCCTTCTGCAATCGGAGACAACCATAATAAAGACGTCAGGCTTTGACCCCTGTCTCTCTTCATTTCACCAGTAATTGTCATGATTGCTGAATAACTTTCAGATTTCAAACAAATGCATTAGCCAAATGAGCTAAGGTGAAGACTTTGATGGGTAGCCTTTCTGTCCTCCTCTCAGAGACAGACTGATTGCAGGGGAAAAAAACCCCAACTTGACTGATTTGCCAGAATAATCACAGTAAATTGCTTGTAGCTCATTTGCAGATTGTTGTCAGCGAGATGGAGAGCAGTTTACCCATTTGACAGCTTAGTTAGCAGTCCAAGGACTTGTGAAATATCACACTTCATATGTATTCCAATTTGAGAACCATGTGAGACTGGAAATTGTGAGATTAAAGCGAGACTCAGCTCAGCTGCATTTGGCTGCGTGTATTCATATGTTTCATAAGAAGAATTCTTTTGATTTTAAATGAAAGATTTTATGTGCTTTTAATAACGAAACGGTATTAATTACAAAACCAGAAGAGTTCAGTTTTCACAAATAAATGCGAAAGGTCCTTGTCATTGCATTGCAGCATCTTCGTCTCCCTTTTTGTCACCCCATGTGGGTAAACAAGCGGTTGACATGAGTTAATTATTAATTAAACAAGAAGCAGGAGTGAGGAAATCATGGAGCAGTCCCTAAAGAGACCTCTAAACAAACGGGGCGTGGAGCAGGTACCAACGTGACCCTTCTCCCAAGAGTGCTGTCTACGGTGAGACTGCCGACTCACTAATGAGCTGTTTGCAGAAGTGGGTACACAGTGACAATGACCTTTGACCTTTGCCTACGCCGTCTGGGGAGCAGGGAGGGCTAGAGAACAAGAACCTGTCCTTTCTGCGCTGCTTTTTTGCTTTGATGAAACAAGTTTTGTGGCGCTTTCTCAAATGTTCTCCCTCTGAATGAATCGCTGCCGCCGAAGAGCAGCATTTCATTCTCGACGTGTGAAATTCACCCTGTGTGCTTCATAATGTCAGCGTGTTAGGAACTTGTTAACACTGGCTGAGCTGCACAATCACTTACATAATAATTATAGTAAAAAAGCCATAATGAGCATATCGAGACACATGACCTTCAGGCACTCTGTCTCCATACTTTTTTTAATTACCCTGATCATACACGATTTTTTTTATTGCGGCATACAGTGAAACAGTATGAGACGCTAATGACCAGTTTGACAGTTGGTGGAAAAACTGTGTGTGTTCGAGGATGCCAGCGCGTCGACCGAGGAGCCCAGCGACAGTAAAAAGCCATCTAATTAACCCGCCTGGTATGACATCATGTGATTAAATTAAACCACATCATCTCCCTCTGGGTTTGCCTGGAAACAAACCCTAACAATTCATTCGCTAAGCTTTAATTTTCAAACCTGTTTCAAAGGCCTGATGCAAAAGATAATTACCAGCTTCATCTCGGTGGGTTTTTGTTCCATCCGCTTGTTCATTAATAACGATAAGAGGTTGGAGGTTAAAAACTCATTTAATTGCCTTTATATTAATGACATTATGAATAGCAGGCACTGTGGAGTCTAATTCTGTCCAGTAGTTAGTCGACATGCAGGGCCCCCTGGAGGGCCGCTCATTTTGCCAGAATTACACTACGGCAAAAACTAGAATTAATGTGCACCACACTATAACAGCGATGACAAACATGCTCTCCAGCATGGAATTATCTTGAGAAATGGCCACGAAGACTCACTCTCCACTCTTTTTCCACATGCACACTCACGAACACGCACTCTGCGGTTGCATCATGAATCCTGTTTTGTAAATAGAGTCCAGTCCAACCCCCCCGCCCCCTTTTTAAAAAGATATTCTGTTGCCTTTAGTGCCCCAGAACTAATTAGAGTCTCTTTACCCTCATGTCCTGTAAAGGTGAATTCCCTCCCACCTCTGGAAAAAAGAAAAAAAACCCTGAAAAACTGGAGCCGAGTTGGGCACTGATGACTAAATTGTACTCTACTTAGGAATAATGATAATGAAAATGCCTTTCAGCCAAGCCATTTCACCCATGAATATTGCAAAGAGGTAATTTCAGCGAAGCGTTGGCATTTTAACTAATTTAAATTCTTGTTATCTCTCCAATTCTTTTGGCTGGTTTTATGGTTACTGGAGCAGATTTAGTTGTGTATGCATTATAGCCACAAAAGCCTAACCATACATCTGAATGCTAATTAAACATTTGAATAATCATCTGGGAAGTTCAACACAGGGGGTGCCCCTCTATTCTGTGAGAATCAAAATCCCGATTTTCAAGACGGATAAATACATCACTGATGTCCCAAATGCTTTTGGTAGTGTTAGTTTTTGGAGTTCATTATTTCTTTTCGTCGTACCTTCCTTTATCTTTTCACTCCCCACTTTCCTGTCTGAATAAAGTAAAAGTAAGTGAATTTGTAGAATAAGGATCTTAACTAAATAGCACAAAGAACTTATTAGTTTACAAGTATCGCCAGCCAGAAATGAGGCCAAGGGGGGATGATGAATGAGTATATTTCCCCAAGCAAACGGCTGACCTGGATACTGCTTCCTTCCTCCCCTTCCCCAGTGCCAAGTGGGCCACCATTTTTCACTGGCCTCACACTTAGCTGCGGACAGCTTTATACGGGCCCGCGCTAACTGTGGACCCGACCCACAGTCTGTCTCCATCGCAGATCACCTCCTTCTGCAGTCATCTGAAAATTGTAATCCCTTAGTCAGGGCCCCTGTAATTTGATCAAATAGCACGCACCCTTCCCCACCACTTACTGGCCAATTAAGTCAAGTTCTCACGCAGGGGGTCCAGCTGGCTCGGTGTTATCTGGGGATGAATTGATTGAAGCCATTCCACATCTATGAACCCTACTTTAATGATGTAGGTGATAATACTTGTAATTCTTCTCAGTCAGGGGACTCATGGGCACAGCTGTTACCGCCGTAATCCTTGTCCTGATACACTGAAGTACCAGCAAGGCATTAATCTGTCTCTCAGATTCTCCTCCGCCAGGTTTTTCTCCACCCTTTCCCTCCCTCGTTCCTGCCTGTGCTTGTGTCTCGTAGCTAATACTACATCTGTGAAATGTGACATTGAAGTTGGGGTGGAAAAAAAAAGAAAAGACAAAGATGAGGCGTAAAACACGATTGTGAAGGATTCGCTGTTAATGATTACGCATAGCTTACATTGCTCACTTCAGGCCCTGACCACTTTGTTAAAAAAGAACCCCTCCTCCCGTCGCTCCCCCACCCCCTCCAACTAAACCATGACAACTTAAGAAGGATAGATTTAGGAGTGAAAAATCAATAAATACATGTATTAGTTTCAAAGGCAGACATTAACATTCTAAAACAGACTTCTCTTATAATCCTGCCTCTAGCCATTCAGTCAAAATATCAAATTATCATAATGAGGTCTAACTGCATATAAATGCTAAGCATTAAAATCAGAGAAGGAGGTTACATATAATGCAATACATTCTTTATTAGAAGGTATCATTATACATGTGTCTATAGCTTCTATTCTTAATATTGCAGGATTAATTTGCATTGGAGCGCATTTCATGACTCTTAAAATACCTCTGTGACAATGGGAACAGGTTAATCACAGAGCACAGCGTCGGGCCTTTGTTTTACATATTTCTTCATGAAGGTGGAAGACTTTGTCAGAAATTAAAAATACAACAGATGACCTGAATTTTAGGCATATTATGCACAAAAGAGTTGAGCATGCTCTTAAGAGTGTCGACACTGTCTTTTAACTTGAGATCAGAGAGTGAGAATTGCATAAAAAGTAATCTGAAACCAGCGCCTCCATCCCTGTCCTGTTCCTCAGTTGGAAATGAGGAGAGGTTAGCTTCATCTGCTGGAACCTTGACAGGCCCTGTTTTACCCACTTGACTGGTTGCAGTTTTACCCGTCATGCGCACACACAAACAACAGCCGATAACACGCTCCCAGTTGCCATCAAGTCCCGATTAGGGTCCTCAGGGGTGCTTCGCTGATCAGGCCGGGGTCAGAGGGCTGCCGAAGCCAGGTGGAGTCTGGCAACGAGATCATGTAAGCTACACTTTAAGGTAGCATCAACAAGGCCAAATGCATTCAGGCCAGCTGCTGCTCTGTGGCACTGATAAGAATCACCTGCCAATAAAGAATGAAGATATTTATCACTGCTGCAGTTCATCACGCGGCCTCGCCTTGTATCGTTCCCTTAAAATGCTTTGCTGGGCATCTACTGTCTAAAATTATTAAAATAATTTCCACATATTAACGCTCACAAGGCAGAATATCCATTTATCTGTGCCATTAAATTTACATTACCAACTTCTGTAAAATGTATTTCCCTTAAAGCTATTGTGTCTTGTAGGGAAACATAAAATCTTACATTTTGTATTATGTGTGTAAACTTAAGTATACTGATAGAATTTGCAAATCACTCTGAAAATGCATTGAATAATTATGAATAATACATAACCGCTGAACAAATTAGCCTGGTGTGAGCTCCAGTGCATTAGTGTTAGCTGAATGCCATGAAAGATGTTTGATATTAAGGATGAAAAATTGGGTGAGTAAGCAGCACTAGCAAGCTGGATCAGTCTCATGGTAAACAATTTAGCGTGGGGGCGTACAGTAATTACTGCTTTCAGTCTCATTTAGAAAGCCTGTTGGCACTCGGGAGCACGATGTCGCTGCGATGCTGGATGCGTTTCTGGATTCGTGATGCGCAGATATGAACAGTGATTTAAGTGACAGGAGGTTTGAGCTGTCATGCCAGCTTTGAGCACTTCCTACTAACCCCCCATTTTTTTATTATTTTTTTTGTCTCACTTCAAGACAGTGTCACGCCTACATTTGTCTGAACACATATTGCTCAGTTTAACTGCTACTTTTTCTTCTTACAAATAGATGCATGTGTGTGAGTGTATATGTGTGTGTGTGTGTCAGGAAAGGAGCTGTAAATGATCAGCAACCTTGAAGTGTTGTTTATCTATTCAACTGATATAGGGCTTCATTGAAAAATCAAATGGAGAATCACATTATGTACACGTATGTAAAAACATAGCGAATTAGAAAAAGCAGTGCAGCTTTGCATATGTATGTGTATGTGTGCATGTGTGTGGCTGCAGGATAAAGCAACAAGCATTTTGGTCTTGTAAACACAACCATAGAGGAGCGTCTGTTGGTTTCTGTCCTTATTATTTTTGGCAGGGTTGCATATGTTCCCCGTGCAGAGCCGAGCTTGATTATCATTCCAATCAGCAGAGGTGGAGAGAGTCACATTAATTTGTAGTAATTAATAGCACTGCCGCATCTGACAGCACATGCTAACGAGACCCTTTGATTGTTTGGATCTCTAAGTGTGCCTCTCCTTGTTTGCATCACCTCGGAGGAATTCGTAATATCAAAGCTTAGCGCTATCTGATAGTTGTCAAAATGCAATTCATAAAAGTTTAATTCTTTTATTGATTTAGTTTAGGTTTGATGCCTGCAGTGTCAGCTCCCTTGGTAGAACTTAGTGGATTCAAATGCTTGTCACCAGCTCGGCCTCCTTTTTACTGAGAACAATTGCCATAGGCCAGCCCAACAGGCATGGTTTAATTGCCATTAATTAAAAGCATAAATCTTTTTCTTCAGTTGCTCTGCTCTTAAACAGGGCTTTGCGTATCTGCTTTTTTCCTGTGCTTGTCAGAATCCCTCCTGGCTAGTCAGGGTTCACCCCCCACCCCCCTCTTCCTCCCTCCCTCTCTCCCTCTCTCTCTCTCTCTCTCTCTCTCCCTCTTCACCAGACGTTTCTGGAATCATCTTTTTAGCACACTCCTGCCTGATCTGACATGAAGTGTGGGCAGCATGGTGATATTTAGTAAACCGGCTTCCTTCTTTATTGATGTATAATGAGGTCAAATGAATCCTCTCGTACGCATGCTTAGATGGCTCCTTGCCTCAAATCCTTTCTGACAGCGAGTAAAACAGCCGGCAAACACAACGCCGGCTCCCAGAGACATGGTTGTGAAAAAGCAGGAGAGAGAAGGGGGGGGAGCTCTTTTATACCTTGGCAATTTTCCTCCTGTCTAGTCCTTAATTAGAGACTTTTTACCCTCTGAACAGTATTGCTCTTCTGCTCTAAGCCTCTAATACTGCAAATACTGGATGGGAGAATTAACATTAATGCTGGGTTTATTATCAAATGACAGCTCTATTTACTTAAAAAAATAAAAACACGGCTTGCTATCTTTTTTTCTCAAACACTGCGCAGTTTTATGAAGCTTCTGTGTGAACCCCGCTGTGTTTTTCAGTCTTATGTTGGGGTGATGTTTGACTGCACAAATAAAGTCACCATGATTTAAAAAAGAGATTGCTGGCATCCTAAATCATCAGCGGTGTCAAAACAATTCACTTCCCTTTCGTTGCCAAGCCTCTGCCTGTCGCCCTCAGCCGTGTGGCCTCCGCTCCTGGGTGGCCGTGTCACCACGAGCGGCTCATCCCGGCCATGCGCCTGTTTATGCATATTAGCTTTTTTGCCTCATGTGCCTGCATTCGCAGCTATTCCCTCGCGTAACTGCATATCTAGTCAGGGCTGAGGCTTCCCAGGCCTTATTAAAACCAAGAGAGTGTTTCAATTCAGGGTCATCGAGAGAGTGCAGCACATAAATATGTTAGGGCAGCGCTATCAGCCGGTCAGTTTACAGGGGGGTGATCGATGATGGTCATGGCACACTCGCACAAACATCTTAAGCGGATGCGGCTTTTGCTTAATTGGGAGCTTTGCCGCTCAGATTCCGACTTATTTGATGTTGATGATGAAGTCCCAGGAAGGCTGTGAGATTCTTGTAAACTAAATGTGCATGCATGCTGTCTTCATTTGTACGCTGGTCCGAACTGTTACCCGTCAATTTAACCTGCATAGTTTACCTCTTCTTCTACGGGAGTATCAACACACACATACGTACACACATGCCCCGAGCTCATTTTTAATCCTCGCGGCTCACTGTGAAGGCAGGAGGAAGTTCCAATTAAAATTAAAATAAGCTCTTTTAACGGTCTCTTAAATTGACAACTGAACAATGATTTTCGAATTGGTATCTGTCAAAGGTCTCGGAAAATCCTCAGTTGATAAGGCCCAACGCATCCAATTAGTAGCAGAGTAGGGCCTCAGCCAGTAATGATTTCCAGGTCCCTTAAGATGTGGCGTGGACACTTATTGCAAATTACTGACAAAGAGCCCCGCTGTATTGATGAGAGGGAGAACAGCCAAGTCTCCGTGTTCCCATCAGGTGGACGAGCACTAAGAGGGGTCTGAAGGAGAGCCCAGGTGTCTCTCTCGCTCGTTCTCTCTCTCCTCTTTTCCGCAGCCATAATGTGGCCTTGCTGTGTAGCTCGTATATAGCCCCCCTGCTGACACGGACTCTCAGAGACCAGCCTCTCTTGACATGAGCCCCAGCTCAGGGAAAATGCTAATGCTAACACGAGGAAGGTGTCAGGAGCGGATCATCAATAATGTCTGCAAGTTTACTGCCCTCTTCTAATTATAGCTTCTATCTCTCAGGGCCGCAGGAGACTGCAGGGCAGCTCCTTAATTGAGCTGAGGTAGATTTACTTCCCCATCATATTCGCGGCTCCATTGTTTACAGTCCTTGAAACTGATTGAAAGGAATCAAAAGATTCGTTAAGATGTGATTCAGTACAGAACATGTTTGGTATGCAGGAGGAATGACTAAAGGAGGATGATTCTTGCTGGTCAGGTAGGGATTTAGATTTGAAGGCCATGCTATAGCCAGAGGTCATATCATTTAATTCTCAGCATTGATGCCTCTGGAATGCTGTATGTGATGTTTTTTTGCTTCTTGCTGTTACATCGCAGGCTGGTTCCGGAGGGGCAAATAAGAGCTGCTTCAATGACAGTCTAGTATGTAAGAGCTGCTCACCTCAATTATGGGAGTTAATGAATAGATAATCACATTTTGCATTTAGATTTGCTGCTTGTGTTGCAAGATTGTAGCCCACATTCCCTCCATGGTCTCTGGGGAGGGTTGCTGCTGGTCCACAAAGCTCTCAGGCCATGCTAAGTCCCCTGATGCTTCCACGGGTCTGCCGCTTCCATCCTGCTGTAGGCTCAGTGAAGAAGGTGTTGACCCTGGTGACCTGAGCCTGCTTCCATTGGGTGAGGAAGGGCTGCTCTATACTCTGTGCTTCAGGGTCAAATGGTTTTGTAGTTTGTAGTTTCCTCTAGTTAGATGTTTGTTGCAAATGACTGTTGAGAAGAGGGAGGGCTGATAGCTGAGTAGGTATCTCCAGCAGGGAGGGGTTTGGGATGTTTTTGACATTTTGCTCAAGGTGATGATTGTGCTTGTGTTTTGTGCTGCTTGCGAATACAATATGAGCTAAATACTGATTGGTGATTATCGTTATGTCACTGTTTATCTTCATTTTTAATTCATGCCCCCAAAAATTCAATTTCTGTGAGCTGATTTGCATCTGCTCATCATCTGGATGCCGTTGTAATCCCCGCTAAACTTGTAGCCCTCTGCTCGCCTGTGTTCCTTTAAGATGAGAGAGGCTTTGATTTCCCCCATCTTTGTGTCACACTGACTGGCATGCTATTTGACAGGTGGAGTTAAAATAGAGAAAATTGTGGATGAAAATTCGTCAGTCTCAATCTTTTGCCCTGGGCTGTAGGCAGCAGAGACAGAAGCCCACTGCTTCGTGTCAAATGTTTATCAAAGGGCCTGATTAAATTGCTGTGTTCAGGGTAACAGCCTTATAGAAAAAAAAGTGAAATCCCTATACCTTGGCAAGGAGTCCTTGTATGATTGTGAGCAGAATAAAGCAAGTGGATGTTTAGGTGCCAGAAGAAACCTCTGACCAGCCAACTGTAAGGAAGGCTGGAATATCATATGCCCTTTGTTGTCGCACAAAAAGAGACGCAGGCTCTGAGATCTGTTGTTGTTCTCACTTTCCTCTGTCTTCTCAATCATTCTTTTTTCTTTTTATTGCTGGAGGAAATAAACCTGGCCCCTTTTGCTGAGGCTAGCTAGCTTCCCCTGGCCATTCCTCTCTGTTTTGTTTCAAAAGGGCAAGGCTCTCCAGCCTGAGCAGTTTGCCCTGCAGTCCCACGCCAGGGGCGATGCTTGCCTCAGCTGCTTCATCACTGGGGGACTGGGCTAACGTCTCCTGACTGCACTTAGCTGTGTTTCTCTGATACGGTCATATCACATCAGCCTGGGCACATGTGACATTGCATCTCTCCCTAACTTTAAGCAGTTTGTTGCCATCCACGTTCTTTCTGCTTTTATCTTCCCATTTTTTTGAGTGATGTTATGATTTGCTGCAATATTTTCTGGCAGTGCTGCTGCCACACGTTTGTGTCGGATAACAGGGCCTATTACAAGATCTCTCGATCTGGCCAGTTTTCGCCTACAGGAGACAGAGAGAGCTATGACTCCCCCTCCCAATTTTTTTTTTTTTTTTTCGCTCATCCTTACCCCCGCATTTGAATTTCTAGATAATAGGCTTTGACTTCTGGCTGCACGTTTATGGGTCTTTTCATGTTATCAGCTTAGCTCATAGCGTGGAGCTGAAGAACACAGACTCCTAGTGACAGGCCAGCCAGTCAGCAAGGCGAGCCTGTCAGGATCTCTCATACACTAATGATTTCCCTTTAGTCTATTTTCTGTCTCATTGGCCGTTTCCTTCAAAAACAAAATTGCTCATTTAAATTCTCATGCCTGGGGCATTTTGGTCTTCAAATATTGTTGGAAAGTGAAAGGATTAGGCAAAATATGCTTTTTTAAAATGTTAATATATTTTCTGGTTCACTTTCTCCTCTGAGGCCAATTAGAGAATTTCTGCTGGCTGCATTAATGTCAAACTGACATCCCCAGCTATAATTACACTGTGCTTGAAACCTAACTTTCACTTGTGGGTAGATGAGTGTGCCTTGCAGTGACACATAGACTCGCTCTGCCAGCTTTTGATCATTTAATCATTGCTTGCTTTCTTTCACTCTTGCCTCCCTTGCTTGCTGATGATCTCACCTTTTATTCTTTCTGTTGCAAAATGCAGTGTTGTGTTTCATTATTCACCGCTGTATTTTGCAGGGTTCATTAGTGACATCATCCCCCCCTTCTCTGCCTGCTCTCGCAGCAACACGAGGAGAATGGGATGGTCCCTTCAGGTGCAGATACCATATGTACATTGTTTACTCGCTTGATTCCCGATTTACATTGTCTTGTTTGTGTTCTCTGCATGTTCTTTTTTTTTTTTGTTTGTTTGTTTACGGCGCGACGACTGAGTGCTGTCAGGATTTGAAGGATGGGTACACATTCACCGTGTTTTTGCCAGTCCTCTCGATGCTGTGTCAAGACCAGGGAAACAGTTAAAGTGGTTAATGCTTTCACTGTGAATATGAATGCCTCCACACAGCGCTCTGAAACTCTGTGACAGACTCCACAATTTGGGCTTCATTTCCCTGTCAGTTAATATAGAGGCAGTGACGCTTCATTCTTAATATCTATGAAGAGAAGAGTCGCTGACATGTTGAATGAGCAATAATACTAAACAAAATTAGAAGGGAGAGATTTTCAGAGGGATTGGTGCAAATGTGTGCAAATCTGTAAACACTCCAAATGAGGAAAATCACAAATTGCATTGAGACTTAAATGTGTGTCTGACACTGGATTTCTCTGGAAAGGGAAAAAGAACAAAATGCTTCAAACGCTCAGATTTCTGCTGTTTTACTGACACCTTTTAAAGGCTGGAGATGATAGGAGTGTTATCAGACATCAGTTTTCTTCACAATGCGCCCTGCAGAGGTGGAAATGCTCGCACACCTACACATTTTAAAACCAAACTCCATCACTGTTTTCAAAGTGACTTCAGGCACCAATTGCTTCTGTCAGGAGAGCAGAGTCTTGTGAATGAGCTGCACTCCTCCTCCCCATTTAGCCTCCAACAGCTTGACAATTGTGATGCCAATCAGCTTAATGACCTAGTGATTGTTCTGAATTTCCATTACCCCGTGTTGGACACCATCAATCTGTTGCAGTATGTGGTGTTTCTGGAGGGGAAAAAAAATCACAGCATATTTTGACAAAGTGTACCTAAGCTTCCTTGGCTATTCGTAATGTCTACCGTCCACCTCTGTTCACCCCCCCCCCCCTCCTTCGTCTTTTCTCCCCGCCTCACTCTGTTTGCATTGTTTTACCCCTTTGCTTGGACTTCAGGTAATAGGAAATGGCACTGACCCCTCCTGATCCCCCCGATTACCTTCGTGAAGCGTGAATGTGGTATGGAATCACACATCAGGAGACGAGTTGTAATTATTTCTGCGATGCCATCAGCATGGATCAATCACTCAGGGAGGCTGCGAGTGGAACGCCGCTCACAGCCATAGATGGAGCCAGCAGCGACCATCTTTGACTGACAGCTTTGGTAATTAAGTGATTGTATAGACCCCTCCGACTGTTATAACAACCTTGTCAGGGCCAGCCTGCGTTTGGAACACACTCAAATCAATGTGTTCTCCACTCCCTAAGCATTTCTGATCATGTACCTCAGACAGAAGAACTCTTTGCATTGACGCTGCTTTCCTTTAATAATTGACATGGCAGTAAAAGAGATTTTAAAACACACATTTAAAAAATATACTTAACATGAACATTTTTAGCATATTTGTTTCTCATAGGAGGCCAAAAAATTTCAAGGTTGCTAATGCTTGATGAATAAAAGTAGATTTTACTCTCTTCCTTGTATCAATCTTAGAATTTCATGGCATATAATAACTCTAACGGGCACTTCAAATCTGAACTTGAATGTCACATGTTTCGTTATTGCGTGATGTGTAGAAGTTGAAATAATATACAGTGTTTCCATCTTAAATGTCAGGTCACTTTAACGCTCCAACCTTTAATTCCAGAGCTTCAAAGATCTAAATTACCATTGGAATTTGCTTCCCATCGGCATATTGTCATATCTTTGCCTTATTTTACCACATAAAATGAAAAATGTTTGACAGCAGAGAACTAGGTTGTCCATATGGTCTCAAAGAGAATAATTGGTGTGAACATTGGCACACAATTCTTTTAGATTGATGGGCCATTGATAACTCATCTATTTATTATGTCAAACAGTCAAGAGTTCTTTCTGTTATTTAGTCTGAACTTTTAAACTGGCAACTGCAGTATCCAGGTCGAGTTAAATCAATAGTGGGTCAACGTGCTAAATAAACCACTTCATTTTACGCCTTCAGAGTACTCATAAGAGTAATATAAACTGTGAATAACTGGCTTATCACGAGGCTAAACACATAGGATATTTTTAAGGCTTTATTAACATGTCTGTTATATTTGCTGATGCAATTAGATGTGGCTGAAAATCACAAAAAAAGCCTAACAAATGACCTTCGAGTTAAGTTTTTTTTTTTGTAGAATTTGTTTGTGTAAAACAGCTTTTATGACATATGATGTCATGCATATGATGTAATGTGTGGTTATAGAGAACCCTCACATGTTCATTGATACTATATGTGATTACAGCTACATTGCAACAACATGTGTCATAAACCATCTGTTAAATATTTTTCAGTGGGTTTTAGTGCTAAACAGAGAGGCTATATTAACATATTCACAAAAATGTTGGCCAGGAAGGTTCTGATTTGATTGCATAACTTTGTGTTCACGTTTATAGCGTCTGCCTTCGCTGTCAGACTCCTCGGAACAGCTTTTGGTCAGCTGATGTAAAGTTTAACGTTAGGGGGGTGTTACTCAGCTTGCTATGAGGTCAGAGTTTAGCAAACTACTTCAACAGTTGTGCCAACATCTCCCACAGAGGGTCGATCCAAATTAAATTCAAGTGCCGCAGCCTCACTATTGGTAAACTCTAAAACATTCAGAAAAAAAAAGATGCAAAACATATTTTGATATCCGACATAATAAAGGACAAACTTTGGGATCAGCAGATGTTTTCTGTGTCAGCAGCAATTCTGAACAAAATTAAGACATCTCTCTACTGGTGTCAAATTCACCCTGTTTGTTTTTCTTTCCACCAGTTCTTCACTGAACCAACAATTCTCTTGTGGTTTCTCTTGGCCACACACACACGCACACACACACACACCAAAAAAGGTTAAGTGTGTGATATTTGCCAGAGCTGGATATTTCAAAACACAGAGGACCTCTATGCACCCAGTTAATTTTTGGCGTTTTTATTTGTTTTCTTTACTAGAGGTCATCATTGCAACAAGCTGATATGCACCAATTTTTCAAGATGTAGATTTCTGGGAAAGGATTTGTGAAGAATCCCAAATTCTCCAGGGACTCAAACACAAAGATAAGTCAATTATTCTTTTAAAAAATGTATTTCTCCCTCTTAAACACTGACAACCTAACATTAGTGACGTGCGGGTGATACAGGTTTTATTTTTCAATGTGATACTCTGACTTCATACATACCTGCTGTCCTTGTTGTTGTCCTTTTGCAGCTTTTAATCAATACAATACTTCCCATCCTATTTCCCACCATCTGTGATGGGATGGTCAGTCACAGCCCGTATGCTGACACTGACACTTAAGCCATTTTTACGGCACAACAATGTGAACTGCTGAGTGCAGCACTTGGCTCTGTTGTGTCTAATTTGAGATATTTTAGCAAAATTATAAAAGTAATACTAAAGCTTAAAATTCATATTAACATTTATTTATTGATGAATAGTAATAGTAGCTTAGATCATATAGAAATCCACAAAAAGACCCATTGTCCTCTTAGCTTGTGCAGTGTTATGGGCTTATGTTAATCAGGCACTTTAGTAGCTGATAAACTTGGATTTAAATATAACTGTGTTCTGAATTCCAAGCAGAAAAAAATCAATACACATACTGAAATGCTTCTCAGTTACTCTAACTTTTGTTTTACTGGCCCCTGAATGTGTAAAGTGTTATTAAAATATTTGTAATACTGCTTGACAGACAAAGCGTGACACATAACATTTAAAGCTGTAGGTACTAAAATAGGAAAAGTGGCATTTTTACTTGCATAATTAAAATAAATCTCTAAATAGGCCTCCTCCTATCCTGATTGGATCCTCCTTTTAATGACGTTGCTCATGAAAATTAAAAATATATAACTGAGTGAGATCTCAAGTCTGCGGTCATAAGGCAAGCTGCAAACCATGAATTCATTCTCATTAGATAAACACTACAGCCGACTGTTAAGTTTGTTTGTTTTCTTTCTTTTTTTTTAACTTGTCTTTTGTGAAACTCCTCCACCTCTCCGTGCGTGTCCGGCTGTCGCAGCATCCTCCTAACGACACCACCCTCCATCCCCGCAGTGACTGACAGGCTAAATGCGGGGGTGTCTCTGCGTAAACGCTGCAACTGTGCAACCTAAAGGTCGCCAGCGGTGAAGTGACAGCTTACACGCAAAGCCGCCAGAGAATCAATATGGTGCCAGCCACTGTTACACCGTCCCATCATCGACCATCAGCTGAGGCCAATAAGACGATACTCTAACTGGTAGCATTCAATTTGCTCCTGCGGCGCCTTAAACCTAATAAAGCGATTGATTGTTCCTGTTTGCAGTTGATGAGCTGCCCATGCGCCTCTCCACACATTGACTGACGTGTTTAAGCATCGCTTTGATCCGATCTATGCGATTTGTAGGGAATAAGGCTCAGAAAAGGCCCGATTACAGGCTGCATGTGGACAGGATATTCTAATTGGCTCTCCACCGCGGGGATGATGCACTTTACAGCCATGTGTGTCATGTTGTGCTCGAAATCTTTGTTTTATTTTTGGAGCTTCATCCGTGATCGATAACTATTTTAAAATAAGTTGTATAAGTTAAATGCGAAGCAATGCGACTCATTAAAGGGCAGCTGAGGCCCCAGTTTGCTCGTGAACTTCATTCCAGCACCGCCGGGTCACGCTTTGTCGCCGCCTTGTGTTTAAAGCCTGCCTGCATCTCACGCTGGAGGAGGGCAACATCAGCTGAGATGATCCAGAGGTAAAACATCATTTTAATCTTCTTAGTGTCCGCGGCTTTTCATTTAAACAATTATGAAATAAGGTTAGGAAATGTAATAGACTTTGTTTAAAATCTTAAGGAAAACCCCCCCAAACATATTTAGATTAAGAGAGACATTATTTTTGAATGAAAATATTCATATTTCACCGCACTGAACGTTTTCTATACGTGAATAATATTTATACAAAATTTATGCAGCTAGGTAATAATAGATATTTAAATTATTTAATTAACACAAACGTTTTAATTTTAATTATTGTGCCGTTCCTAACAAATAAACGAATAAATAAATATAGTTATTTTGTTTTTAAGCAAAGTAATAAGTATATATTAGATTCCAAATTTGTTAAAAATAAAAGCTCTATGAATTCAAAATAAATAAAGAAAACACTTTGCTGTTTTAAATCCCCGGTGTTATTATTTTTAAATGAATAAATAAATTAGGAACAAACCTACAAATCCGGATTTTGGACAGCAAAAAAAATCTTCCTCCCCTTCACATGAATAATCAACACCAGCACCGTCTTCCCTGCCCACCTGCTGAAGGAGCAGAAAAAAAGAGAAAAAGAAATAACAACAATAATCATAAGAAGAATAATAAATGAACCCTTTCCGATGTCCCTGCATCAAATTCCAGAAAGGTCGCAGTGGCTGTGGAGAGAGAAAAGATTCCATCTGAGAGAAATTACACGCGTCTGCCAAACAGAGAGAGAAACGTGCTGCTACATTCGCCTACCTACAAGAAGTGGCGTTTCCCATCATCCGGAGAGTGTGGAGCCTCTCTCCGCAGACACTTTGTCAGCTTGAGCCGCAGTTTTTTTTTCTTCCTCCGCATCCTTCAGATCCACATGGAGAGGGGAAAAGTGCTGAATTTCTACTACCTTTGAACGCTCATTAGCACCTCATAATTACTTTACTAATTAGGGTGACATGGTTATTAACAAGATGCGCTGTCATGACAGTCCCCACTCCTCCCCGCTCCTAAATATGTCGACCTTGCGGCTCCTAGAATATATCCTTAAAGATAGATCAGATGCCAGCAGCGACACTGGAGCCGGTTCTCAGGGCGCACAAACGTCTGACCTGATATTTAGCTTTTTATCTCCACAAACTATTTTTAAAATAATAAATCAGGGCTGGAATTTGGCTGTGGTCAAATCTGGCAACAGCTGCACTTTTCTTTTATCGTCTACGAGGATAAAGAAAGCTTTAAAAAGAGTTTGACGGCTGGAAAATAAAGTAAATGTTTGTACTTCATCCTACCATGCTGGAGTTTCCACTGAGGACTTTTTTTTCGCTTTATAAAATTATTTCAAATCTGAATTAAATTTTTCTTTTTCTTTTAAATTCCCACATCTGTAGCTTTTTCTTGACGGCCAGGATTTAATATGAAATGTTCCCAGTTTGGCCTTAAAGCACACGCGTGTTTTTTTTTTCCTCCTTTTTTTTTTTTTAAAAGACCTGCACTAAATTCGGTGCAATGGTTGGATTGAACTACCTAGATAAAGAAACAACTCGCTGATTGGTGAGGTGCCCGAGCCGGTCAGGACGCGAGCCAATGGGAGAGGAGGAAGGTGGGTGGGGAGGTGGAGGGGGAGAGAGAAAAAGGCGTCGAGTGTTTATTATAAAGGAGAAAATATTAATTCCCCCTCGCCGTGGGCCGTGACGTCAGTATAGGAAGTCATTGTAGAGCTACACTGAAGCGATTAGCAGCAAAAAGGGGGAGCCTGATGTCGAGGAGTCAGCCCTATGTATATCTCTCTATACGCCTCAACTTTTAACACAAAGTTCAATATCCAAACACAAAAAGGGACGTGGACTACGCAGACCCACACTTTGCTTTTTCGCATTTTCACTGAATGTAACTTCGTGGACCATAGGCTGTGTGAGCCGCCTGTAAACGTGGATTTTGTCTCTCTCCGGGGTTTATTTCTCAGCTCTTTTTTAAAAAATTGATTTCATTTATTTAATTATTTTTTTTCGAACTCCGAGTTAATTTTGCTGACTTTCTTGTGATTTGCGCCGGAGGAGAAGCATCTCGCTGTTGTTATGAAGACTTCATCCGTCCTTTCTTAATATGGAAGGATCCAGCGGGTCGAGTTTTGGGATAGACACTATTTTATCCAGCGCGTCTAACTCTGGTAACCCTGTGCTAATGAACGGAGATTTTCGGCTCGACAGCAGGACAGCGGATTTCAGGAGCCAGGCGACCCCGTCGCCATGCTCGGAGATAGACACTGTGGGAACCGCTCCCTCGTCCCCCATCTCGGTCACCATGGAGCACGCCGCCGATCCGCATCTGGTCCAGGACAGCCTTCAGCATCACCACCATCACCACAACCAGCCGCAGAGTTTGCCGCTGTCGCCTCAGCAGCAGCAGCAGCCGCTCGCCGGGGCCGGCTGCGCCCCGAGGACTGCCACCTCCTCCTTTTTAATCAAAGACATTTTAGGCGACAGCAAACCCCTGGCTGCCTGCGCACCTTACAGCACCAGTGTATCCTCACCCCATCACACACCAAAACCAGAAAGTGCCACGGCTCCGGACGGCTTCAGGCCCAAGCTGGAAGAAGACGAGAACAGAAGCAAGTTGGACAAAAGAGACGACATTCAGATCGAAATGAAATGCAAGGGTAAGAGCTCGTCATACTAGCAGGCTTGTTAAATTCACATTTTCATTACAGTAGAGTTCAGGATGAGCCAGGGACTCAATAATAATAATAATAATAATAATGATGGTAATAATAATAATGATGGTAATAATAATAATAATAATAATAATAATAATAATAATAATAATAATAATAATAATAATAGCGCTCGTTGTCTTACTTCCAGCTTCCTTTATTAGTCTAATAGATGTGAAAACAGATGTATGCCTGGTGATTCTCCCCGTGCGCGGGGCCTCCCTAGTGGGTCAATTAGAGAGATTATTGTTCTTCCTGGAGGGGGGATTATGGAGCACTGAAACACAACTACAAATAGAGATGGATTGATATATTGATTTCTCGTTTTCTGATAGAAAAAAGAAATCTTCAGGTATCAAATGCAGACGTTTCTTTTATTGCTGTTGTCTTGCCTCACGTGTGGCTGAAGGAAGTATTTGTACAAAGTTGGTCAAAGTTTGAGTGGAGGTGACGCACGCACGCCTCTGCGAGGTTATTATTCGAGTGTCGGTGTTGGGAGGAAGACTTAAAAAAAGTTGGTGTGTGAAGAAAATTTCCAGCAGGCCTTTTATGGTTAACCACAATTCATCCGCCTTGCTCTGCGCCTATAGGGACTAAAGAAGAGGGTGACCGGGAAATCTCCAGTAGCAGAGACAGTCCGCCGGTGCGCACGAAAAAACCTCGCAAAGCACGGACAGCCTTTACCGACCACCAGCTCAACCAGCTTGAGAGGAGCTTTGAGCGACAAAAATACCTCAGCGTGCAGGACCGCATGGACCTGGCCGCGGCTCTCAACCTGACAGACACACAAGTCAAGACCTGGTACCAAAACAGACGGTAAGCGGTCATCATTTTTAATAACTGCTGCAGACACAACGAGCGAGACGAGGTCAAACTGGGGAGCAAGAACCCCTTTTGGCTCTGTAAAACAAATGAATACAGCTGTTATATCGGCCAACACTGGGTATTTAAATCTAAAGATCGGGTTTGCAAGCACTTATGAAAATCAATCTGACTTATTAATTAATACTTTTAGTTTTTTAAAAAGTGTTTTTCAGCCACGTACAAAGATCTGCATTGGTTATATTTTTGCGCTGCGTGATCTTAACATTTCTAATCCACGTGGAGGGAGAAAATAAATTACACCACAAAAGAATCTTGTATTTTAATTGATTTAATTGTCGTTCTGGAAAAAAAATAGATTTTGATCATGTTTCATTTTTATTCCGTTTAAACAGACAAATAGAAAAATAAGCAAGTTTTATTTTCTGAGTATTTGTGGACAAATGTGAGGCTGACATGATGACACGTTGATCAGGAGATGATGTGTAAAATAAGGAAGTGTATGTAATTTCGGACATTGTAGATCATATGAAAATATATTATTTGTCTTTTTTATATTCAGGTTTGTAATATTCATTAAGTCTTATTACATAAATTAATTCAGCAATAATAAATTGGTGCATTTGTTTAATTACTGGAAGTGTCCTCATATATATTTTTCCTGCGCTATAAATATGGAACTTGTGCTTCTTACTGCTCTCTTTCAGAGTTTCTAAAATAATCTCACTACAAGGCCCTTTACATTTTATCCCGCTACCCTTCAAAGTAAAACTTGATTTGAATTTGGAAAAATGTGCGTGCATTATATTTTTGTACAGGTGTGAGAAAAGTAGGTTTAGCCAAGTTTGGACTGAAGCGTATTTCCCCCATCTCGTTCTCTCTTTTGCCTAATTAAACCATAACCATATATTGGTGCCCGCAATAATTAGGCCTCTGCATACCGATTAAAGGGGCGTTTGGGAAATCAGCAAGAGAGCGAAGTGATTAAATAATTCATCTGTTGTATTTTGATTTCCAGGACGAAGTGGAAGAGGCAAACGGCGGTCGGATTAGAGCTCCTGGCTGAAGCAGGAAACTACTCGGCCTTACAGAGAATGTTCCCGTCGCCCTATTTCTACCACCCGAGCCTGCTGGGCACCGTGGACAGCACGACGGCAGCCGCGGCGGCCGCAGCCATGTACAGCAGTATGTACCGGACTCCTTCCTCGCCGCATCCCAGCCTCCAGAGACCTCTTGTCCCGAGGGTGCTCATTCATGGCCTTGGGCCGGGGGGGCAACCGGCACTAAACCCCATGTCTAACCCCATGCCCGGCACGCCGCACCCGCGGTAAAACGCAAAATTAAGACGCTGACCAGAAACCTGGTTGAACACGTGATGTGAGTAACTGCATCGGAACCACATTGCAGGACTTTCTCTCTCTACCCGACCCCCCCCAAAAAGACACATTTAAAGACATTTTACAGAAGTAAAGGAGGTATTTAATATAGGCCCGAATAGCCTAAGTCCAGTCCTAAAGACTTTCTGTCCGGGCCCAGACACACCGCGAGGACTGCTCATGTCTGATTGTTTGTTTGTTTGTCTTTTGTACAAATACACTTACATTAGCAAATAAACTTATAAAGTTTATTAGATGGAGAAGAACTGAATGAATAAAGAAGTAATGATACTGATTGAATTGTAGAAGCTTTAATTCAAACTCGAGTCCAAATTAATTTCTTTTTAAACGCAAACCTTCATTCAAGAAGATGCAAAAGCCGGAGTCCAATTTTATTCATAAAGCACATTTAAAATAGCAACAGATTACAGAAGTTGTTTAAAATTTTCTTCTATTTTTTGACTGATAATCCCAGAAATTACATTAATCTGCGAAAGAACAGATATAAAAAAAAGTTTTCATGTGCGCTTTTTCACGATAATCGACCGCGCGCATTAATATTTTAACCTACCTCATTATAGCGGTGGATAACCAGCAGAATTTAATCACTTTTTAGCCTGACTTAATTTAAAGGCAAATAATTTGTTACAGGAGCATATGGTCTTTAAATTGGGAGACACAGAACCGGTGATCACCGACTGGAGGTCAGTTTCCAACCCTTTATATTTGTGTTTACCAGCACATATGCATATGGATGCGCAGCAGCTGATTGGTGGTGAGATGAATGGTTTTGATGAGTTGGGTATACTGGGAATGTGGCCTTGGCTTAGCAGCTGTTCCCTGGGAGAACAGCAGACAATAAGCCTGAATTTCTCAGCGTGAACGATCAGTGCAGCAGGATCAGGACAAGAAGCCTGCAAGAAAAAAAAAGAAGACGAAGAAAAAACTGCCGATAATCTGCACATTCTCAATAACCAATAGCCGCTAGTGAACTTACTTTCTGGAGGTTTTGTGGGAAAATAATCTCCAGTGACCCCAGAGCAGAATCGGTGTCATTGGAAGTTTTGCATCAGTCTTAAATCATCTGCAACGTTATGCATCAGCACTGAGTAAAAAATAATCTTAGAATGTTTTTACGGTAGGGAGCCGTGATTTTTTTTTCTGTTTTTTACACCCTTCCCGTTTCTCTGAATGTGTCTGTGCTGCGCTAATAGAAGCTGCTGCAGGAGCAAACCTGAAGATGTTCAACGCGGCTCTGAAATGAAATGTTAACGGAATACTTTGATTTTATTTAGCTTCATCTAAGCGCGCACTCTGGAGAATATGGCGAGGGGGCGCTTGGTGTGAATTAACGCCTCGGGGCCCGTTTGTTTGGGTTACTTATCTGGGCCAAATTGACCTTTGCTGCTGGAGTGCATGCAAACCTTCAGCAACCATAGCCTATATATTATTTTTCTTATATATATTTTTTATTTAGAGATAAAACACATATTTTTACACATTTTGTTTCTGATAATTCCATTCTCGTCGGATTTGAAAGAAGTAGCCACAACATTCCAGCATTTAAATGCCAGTTCTTGCATATTATATTCCTGTCTTCTAAGAAAAGCGCTCACACACACACACACACACACACACACACACACACACACACACACACACACACACACACACACACACACACACACACACACACACACCATCTAATGCACGGACTCGCACGTAAGTCAGCTTTGTCACTTTGCCAGTGGAAGCCGTAAACACAGGCTTAAGTTTAGCCGTTCCTTAATACTTTGAGCACATGTTAATGTTGCCTATTTAAGCCATCTGCCTGTCATTCACTCTGTGGACACCTCTCTCAGCCATTTAGAGGAAAAACAGTCCTGCTGGTTTCACCTTCGGCGTGCACGGCTGCACGTTAAAGGACTTACTCGACCAATTAAATTCGTGTTTTCCCATTTTAATCAAATTTCTGAGACAGGGCCGGGATTATTATGGACTCGAGTGTTCGGGGTGCAGTCGCTGCGCGCTTCTTCTGCACTGTAAACACAGTTTCCGCTTTCATCAGAACTCGGGGTCTGTGGATTTTGGAGTGAAATCGCATCAGGCCGCAGAAGAAGCGTTTTGGAGAGCAGACTGTTGGAGGATAAATCACTCCCTTCTCGGCCTTGTAAGCAATGATTGCGAAAACAACTTTAGCCTGTATCACCAACGCGGAAAAATATTAGCCCACCGTATTGACCCTGCAGCTTTTTCCCATTACTGCGGTATAGTGCCGACGCATGTTGTTCATATGCATGACTTCAACAGCATTATTTATTTATTACACTCTGCGGGTGGGAGGGTTGGGGGTGTCGGCGGTTGTGGGGGCTGTTTCCAATTCATTAATAATAAGCTAAGCCATACAGCAGCGCAGAATTAATAGCCTCCGACTATCTTATACCATCGGTAATTTCTTGGCACTGCTTTAATCGGATTTTTGTATTTTTGTATTTTAACAGTTGCTCCAGTTTAAAGCATTATTAGCTTTTTTGTTGTAGAATCTGTGGTAAATGCAAGAATACTTATCTGCCGATTAAATATAAATTAAATGTCTCTCAAAACTGCTAGATGGCGAAAAAAAATATAGGCTAATATTGTTATTTAGACCGTGAATTCGCTTGTGAGGCCAAACAACGGACTTTTGGGCGAAGATGAGCAATACTTGAGGAAACACAATCACTGGTGGAAAAAAAAAAGGGCAGCAGACTTGAATAAAGAGGATTAGGCCTTTCTTTTACATGGCGCATATTATCCAGAACAGATGGGCTTTAGAGAGTCGTTTTCGTCTTCTTCTTGCCTCAAGGAACCTCGTTGGGCACTTTAATTGCCACTTTTTCCAACTGATGTAATGGTGGGATATCTTTTTCATTACAATAATGAGGTAACACTTGCTCTCCTTGGCCTCTCATTATCACAGCTCCTACATCACTCACTAAACACAAATTTAAC
>NW_024582374.1:907295-921369 GCF_018398535.1 Haplochromis burtoni
CCCCCCCCAGCCCCGCCTTCTTCCAAAAAAAAGAAGAAAAAAAGAAGAATTGATGGCTAAGATCTCTTACACAGGTCACATCTTGCATCTTGTAGGCCACATTATCACCAACAGTTTCTGTTTTGTTAGAAGTAAAACATTTTTCATTATTTAAGAGCCTCCAGGAGAATCACATTCAAAAGGTGTAAATAATAGCTTCAGTTAGAAAAATGCATCATTGGGACTCACTGAGGGTCAGGCGCTGTGCTATTCAGAGACGTGCATGCATCAAGTTGGTGGTGCTTATAAATGGATTTTTAGTCCAAAGCGTGCACACGCGCGCACACACACATACAGAAAGATGGTCAGCTAGTGGCTTTATCCACTGATCAGCAAAATGCTTATATTTGAGTACAACTTCTTTAAGTAATTTGAAAAGGCAAAGACTCTCCCAGTACTGTAGTATTATTTAGCAAATATGTGAGTATTAATTTAAAGGCTAAAATATCTACAGGTGTCATTTAGTTTTACACAAGGTTGTGCTAGTCAGTCGAGCTGATTGTAAAGTTTAAACCTACTCGACCAGTATGCATTAAATAATTTAATAAAACATAGAAAACAAAGTTCCTTAACTGCTTTTTACTGCTCTAGTTATGAATATTTGACATTCTAGGGATGATTGAAAATGCACCTACTTTCAGAAAAGTTTTGCATAAAATGAATAAAAATCCATTTTATTTCAGCATCAATTAACAACTTAATTATTTTCTTAAGCGTTTATATATATTTGTGAGTTTAATACACTGTATTCATGCAGTGTGTAGGACTCTGTGCAGCTGAAAGATGAGATACAGACAGTGGCCATTTTTTTGACCTTTATAGTTCTTCTGTGTTGATATAAGAAATTAGTGATGCAAAATATTTGTTATTGAATTATTATTATTATTATTATTTTTTAAGTGCCTTATGTTTTTTTCAAACAGAAAATAATACCAAGTTTGGTTGTTAAGAGCAGTGAGTACCCGGTGAGCAGACTTGTTGACAGGGTAAGCCATCCACTCATCATCCTTACAAACACCCACCTCACAGCTCAGCCTAGACTAGCATGGACATCTGCAACAGTCCCGTCTGAATGATGCCGTATAGCTGCGACATATCATAGTTTAAATGGCCTCATCATTTCAGCAAATCCAGCCAGTTTCCCTCTCTCTTTTTGTCAAGTGACAGGACAGCTGATGGCAGAGAAGCTCCGCTACCTTTCAAGTTTCAACCAGGCGCCGTCACATGCGACCGCACAACCAGGAAGAAAAAAGTCTGTCAGCAGTGATGTCAAAAGCTTCAGTTTTTACAGAGCAATTAGGGGTTTCATCACAGCGGAGCGATGTCAGGATTCATTACGGCTCAGCAACAGCTAATTGCTTCAAGGTTAAAGTAACAGATCTGACGGCATTATATTTTAAGTGACAGACTGAAATTCTGGTGGTGTTTCACAGAGCACAGTTCTGACATTAAGGGAGTGTGCTCAGGAGGATGGTGGCTGAGAAGCAATAAGAATTACTGCACATTAGGACTGTGATTGGTTAAAGTAGTAGTAAGTCTCTAAGGAACATATGGTTACTGCTGTTTTTGTCTTCCTCTTTAAGGGGAAACAAAGGACAATGTAACATTGTACTTGGAAAACACATTTTCCAGAACATCCTTCTTGAGTTGTCTATTTGCCCTTGTGGGTATAAAGTATCCATCTAGTATGAGACACAAATGGAAAATCTAATATCTGTTCAGACTTTGCACCTGCCATCGAAGCATTACAGTATACAGCTGTACCCGCATCTCCTTGTGACAGCGCCAAACCTACAAAGTTGTATCTTTCCACTTGTTTTAACCTCTGTGAGGTCCTTTCATTTTAACCTCTCAGGTGTTTTTTTTTTTAAAAAGCTGAGAGGTTAACAAACTTTCATAAGAAAGAAGAAAGACAATTTACTTGTCTTTTGTTAACTTACTGCCTATTTGAGACCCCTGAACCTAGCGAAGTTCACAAGAAGAACAGTAATATACAAAATCTGTTCCTTAAACCTTGAAGTAATGAATTCTGACGTCACTTGACTGTCAAAAGGTATTGTTTCGTGAGATATGAATATTCTAATACCCAGGATTTTTTCTTGAGAAAAGCACAGATAACAAAAAAACGTTCTTGTGATTTTTATCAGAAATAAAATCTGACCTCTGACCTCTATCACGTTAAACGACTCTAGGCAGTTAGGCCTGCAATTTTGTTACATCAGAACCAAACTGTAACTGCAGCTCTTATAATTCTCTTTACATTAATATGATCAGTAAATGCCTGTTTACACCTTCAGCATATGGAGAAATGTTAAGATTTATTTAGGTTTATGTCACTTGGCATCTTACAAATTTAGGACCAATTTAACGCTGGCGTTTGGAATTATTTTCGTTTTTGACTAACTTCTTGGTAATGATCTGATTCCTTAGTTGCTGAATATTCACCATTACGCTTGCTAATTTTGTGCAATTAGTTGGTGCTTCATGCCCTGGTTTTGTAGAGCATTTTCACTGCTTTCTGTTTTGTGATATCAATAGGCCGGATGGCCAAAATAGTCAGCTGAAAGATGATATAATATAAAACACCTTAGAATGGAGGGAAACTGCAGGTAACAATGTGTCAGTTCATTATTTTACATATGGGCAATCAAATGTAATCCATTTTTAATATAAGATATTGATTGTAGCGGCTTAAAGATATGGCAGCAGTAACCGGAGGCAGCTGAAAGCTCTAGCTTTTGTCTGGGCTAAGCTAATGTTCTTACATTTAGACCTTTTCACATCTTAATGACCCCAATTTAAGACAGAAAGTGAACATTTTTGAGTAAAATGAAATATGGATTGGGGCATGCATGCCAGAGAAGTCTGCTGAAGTCGTTTCAATTGAGCAGTTGTTTACCCTTGGCTTTTCCCCCCCCTCTTAAAGTAGAATACCTGATCCTTTGAACTGATTGTTTGTTTAACTGCTGCTGGGAATCAAGAATCCCTGAGGTCTGAGTAAGTGTTGATCTAAGGTTGGATTTGAAATAGCCTAATGAGGAACTCTTTGGATAATTAGTGATAGCTGGAACGCTTGTGGATAATTTGAGTGCTTCGCCACCCTGTAACAGCAAGGCAACGGGGAGGAGGGCGGATGATGAAAGAACAGAAAGATCAGGGTTAATGAAAATTAGCATGTCAAGTTAGTCCCTACCTCTGGTTTTTTTTTCTTCTTTTTTTCATCTTTTGTTCTTCTTGAGATGCGTTATTGTTGATGTAATGGAACAATTAGCAGTGTGGTTTAGTGCAGGGATAAGGTGCTGTTGGAGAGAATGGTTGCTGCTGCTGCTGCCGCTCCTGGAAATGCAACTAACACTGTGGTAATTAGAGGAAGGAAGGTGTCTAGAAGAGAGGTCCAGCAGGAAATGAGGTGGTGGCAGTGGGCCTATGGGGACAAAAAGGCTTCCCTCCTTCTGTGCCCACTCGGTATTCAGTGGGAGACCACAAACAAGAGCTGTGCCCAGTTCAGACAATCATACAAGTTTGGACTGGTCTGGACAAAACCACCAGTTAATTCAGCTTTTGATAGTTTTCACAGCTGTGGTGTGTATGTGTCAAGACACACAGCCATGACTGCTGCTAATAAAGGTTTAGTATTCTTTAAGGCAAGATTTGTTGTTATAAAAGCTGTGAGTTTGTCACTATAGAATAAAGCGTGCATGATGATCTACTTTCAAAAACAAGTGTGCGCTGGTTGGGTAACAGTTAGAGAAACCCCAACTAAGCAGGACCTTGCGTTGCCATTTTGCCGTTCGGAAAAATGAGGATGATGCCGTGATCCTCGATTCCATCGCTTTGTTTGTTTTTGTTTGGAATCACAACAGTAAGCAGCGAGCACTCGCCGGAGGTTGTGTCATGCCACAGTTAATTACATTTTTAAATTAAAGCGGTCTCAAGATCAACCTGCTGAAGATTGACATTAAGAACAGCACTGGGTGTGACCAGAAGTACCTGTGACGCGCAAGCACGGGCCTGCCGAGTGGTGAGATGTGATTAGGAGCTCGTGTTAAGCACTGTCTGGCCCTCTCACCACTTCAGTGCTGCAGGCTTCGGGCCAGAATGCAAGCTGTTGATTGGCTCTGTGTTTTTAGATATTTCACAAGCATCTCCTCCTGCAAGAAGTGGAATGACTTTAACACATGCACACGGGCATATGCCTGTATCTCATACACACAGAGTGGTGAGAAACTTGGACATATGCATGCGCACACACAGAGTCGCTAAATGTGTTGCTAAATGGATAAGGAAGGATCAGATCACCAAGGGAGTCAGAATGGTACAACAGAACAATAGTTATGTTTCTCACTGCAGTTGGAAATAAACAGAGCTTTTTTTCAAGAGACAAAACTGGTCTTTCTCTGCATTAACTATTGCTATGGGCTTTTTATATAGTTATTCTCCCCATAGTCACACAAAGCAGCTACCCCCCTAGTTGAAGCGATTTGCTGTTCACAATGCCTCAGCTTAACCAGCTAGGTCAGGTCAAGTTGACTCAGACAATAGGGACTTTAGTGTCTCACCCACAGCACAGAGTGTCGCAGAAACAAAGCAGCTCGCAGCAAGTGGAGCAAACATTTCATAAAGTCGTGGCCTCAGTCTATAAATGTCCTGTCTAATCTGTTATTTCTCATCAAGCAGGACTTTTATCTATTCTTACACTCTGAATAGATATCAATATTTGGAAAAAATAGTTTTCTTATTCCAGACCCCGTTATAACTCCAATAGATGTTACAGGACATTTATTTCCAAGCCTGTTCTTTGGTACCAACATTTTATATGTGGGTATAAATTTAAAAAAACGAGGTTCCATAAGACACCATTTACCAGTGAAACTGCAACAGAACCACTTTAATCAATAATTGATTAACCATCTGTGTTCAAATTCTTTAGCAAAAACGCACAGAAATAATTGTGACAATGTGGATATATATATTACGTTTTATTTTATGACATTATCTTTTATATTGGCATTTTTTGGACACATGTGTGACAAAATGAGACAGATGAAATGTTCGTTTTGTTATACTAACATTTTCTTTAGACTAGCTGGCAAATTAATAGATAATAAGCAGTAGTTTCTAGCTGCTCCCATAGAGCGCTTAAATAGATATTTTTTTAAACCTACATGGATGTGTTTTTCGTTGAATGACCTTTAGAGTTTTCAGCACACACGGACCATCCAGGGAATATGAATGCCAAGTCAACGCCTTGAATGTGGTAATATCATTAGAGTTTGCCATTCACTGTCAATGATTCACTCCTCTGAAATGACAAGGGGAGAGGCCCAATTATAACAGAACATATGTGCGATAATAGGGAGATAATTGCACGGTGTTCACAATACCCATTTTAAGAGCCAGCAGCTAAGTCTTCACTCAGATGGCGTCTGAGAAACATATTCATACTGCACAGCCATTGCAATATACCAAACCATGGCTGTAATATCCTGTGTATGTGAAGTACTAGCTGAAAAAAGTGTTGCTATCATAGGGTGTGCAATCACGAACGCAAAAATTCAAAGAGAATTCCCAGTCTGTATGCATTGTCCGTACTTTATGGATGTGCACCGAGAGGAATTCATATACAAAGGTCTTCTAGCAGCATACACAATAGCTGCATATAGAAGGAGATGAACATCTGATTTGTCACATTTGAAACACTAATGTTTAAACCAAAAGGAAGAGCACACAGTAATGTGTTCATTCATCTGCATAAACACCACCTGTCCCGGCACAGACAACTCCTCAAGCAGCGAAAGTTTAGTGGCAGCCTGCGTGCAAGCCAATCAGTAGGGGCCCAGCTGTGGTTTCACGAACCCGTAGCGTTTTCAAGTGTCAGAAAGCGCTCTGAGTACTGTTGCTGGTGCTAGAGAGAGAATACTTTCATTTCATGTCATCCGCCAGCGAGACGAATAGGCGACACGATAACAAAAAGAAAACAGGGTGTGCTATCACGATTGACATCCAAAGGTAATTTATGCTGGCCCTTTATTTACTCACGCAGCTTCCATATACACACTGAGAGTTGTTCTTGAAGGCTAATTTGGAGCATATTTGGCATATTGCAGGCCCTCTCTCCTTAAGAATTTCCATCATTTGTCTCAGTCATGAGCATTGTGTTATCAAAATCCAGAACAGCATTGATCACTTCGCTTTTTGTGTGTGTGTGTTTTTTTTGTTATCGTCCCTGGAACAGCTCCTTAGTGCCAAAGCTTTTGTTTGTTTTTCCTGTTGTTTTTTCCTACACTGATACTAGAACAATACTGTCAGCTTCTGTCTTGACTTCTTTCTAAAAGTGGGATATGGCATGTTCCTCAAATGGTATCTGTAATAAAAAGGAAAGCTTGCCTCACCTGACACCTCTTCAGCTGCACGGGAGGGACAAAGCTTGTAGTTTGTTTTGATGGTTAAAGAGGGGATGGCATCTGGCATCATAATTATTGGAATAAATTACCGTGCGGCACTCATAAATGAAACTGAAGCACTGTCAGATCTTGATCAAATTCTGTTCTTTTTCTTAAAACTATAATTCGTCTGCTACCTTTGCCATGTGTATTTTTTTTACTATTTGATAAATGCCTTCAATTATCTGTTGCTTTTGATGGATACAATTCAGTGGAAATTCTTTTTTTTTTCCTCCATTTTTTTCCTCTCACAATTGTAGTTTAGGTAATGGTCACTTCTTTCAAGTAGTCCACTTTCAAGAGAAGCTTTTAAAGGTAGAATTGTGGGTAAGTCAATAGTCACCACCAAAATCATACGACTGATCCACAAGGAAGAAAGGGCCAATTAGAGATCATTTGGCAAAGAAGCTTTCGATTGCTTTCACTCTGGTATTATTTGGTCTTTTGTTGACCTCTGCTGAGAGCAAAGGCGGATTCTCTGACAACCAGGAGAGGGGCCGCCGCCACGCTGCTCTTTCATCTAGCATTGTGAGAGCACAAGTGCCCGAGTCCGCCAAGCACTTTAATCAACTTAATGCAACTGATACTGCCTGTTGTTATGAGCCTCCGGTCCGATTCAAAGAGGCCCACAGATGGACGACGCTGTGGAGGCTTTTCTGCAGACCTGTGCAAGCCAACAAGTGCTGGGGGGGTTAGATGGAGGAACGGGGAAGATGGGGGTCATGGGAGACACAGACAACACTCAGACAACCTGTCTGCACAGCCATGCTGGTTCCTCTCTTCTATTCTTCCACATCCACGTCTTTACAAGGGCTACGCAGCACATCTGATATGAAATGTGGGTGATGGACCTTTGTTTAGTTCAAAGGTTCGTACCTCTTTATTCCTAAGTCCCTTTGTAAAGCCTTGGGCCTTGAAATATGTATAACTGTCCTTTTCATTGAAGCCATCTGAGGGGGAAATCAAAGCCAGAAGTTTCTGTGAGAATCAGTTTGAAATGGTGTGTCTATATGGTGTCATCATTTCTTAACCTGATACCTAGCGCAGAACCCTTTGCGACCTTCAAAACATGAACGTGGACTATTGCCACTGCATATTGCCACAGATCACAGAGATAAAAATACAAATACAGAAAACAGTGATGAGAGAGCCACATAGTTCAAAAGGACACGGTTACCACTTGCAACTTGTTAAACGTGTGGCAATAAGCACCGATTATGGCCTTAAATGGTCGTGTGAGGCAATCAGTATTGGACATCCTCAGGGATGGATGCTGAGTTTATACACAGTCAATATGAGAATAAAAAACAACACTATAACTTTTGTAATGATTGGTCTGAAGGCAACAGTTCTGGGAAGATTCAAACAAATTTGTGCCGGGCAAAAAATAGAAACATTTTCATACCATCAGCACAGCAGTAAAGCCAATATGATGGGAACTGATGTCAGAAAGTGCTTTGAGTTTCATCCACGGTTTCCGCGTACTTTTGATAATTGACATATGATTATGACTATTGATTCTTGTGTGCTTAAGACTCAGACATAAAGATTTTAATTTCACTTCTTTCATTCAGTCCTTTCTTCAGTCAAACCTTCTTACTGAAGGTTCAGGATAAAAGTTCATAGCATCTCCCATTGTCTCTCATTGTCATTGTGGAGAAAACAAGCAGAGAGAAGGTCTATCGACAGACAAACTTGCAGTAAAAGGGAATAAAAAAGAACTACTTTATTTTGCCTACATGGTTGAGGGTGACTTTGCCTCCACACCTAAACAGTAAACAACATTTTATCATCAGCTTAAATGCAAATTCATCTCTGCTACACTTGATGTAACCTAAATCTGACCATGAGCACCACAGTCGCTGTAGACCAGTCCAACACAGAACTTTACTGTGAACTCACCACATTAACCTGTTTATCCTGGACAAGGTTACCAAGTATTTTCATGCAAGTTATTTATAACTTAATTTCTTTTGCACGATGTTTCACAAAATGAAAATACATAATTTGTGAAAGCACAGCCTGTACAAATCCAATACCTGATTAAAATTATGACAGTTTATCAAACGTCACGGAAAAGTGCTTACCTTCAAATATAACTTCTCGTTGTCTTCTTCCTCTGCTGTCATGTCTGTCTTCCTACATCTTTCTCCATCTCTGACTAATTTATCTCACACTCTTTTCTCTACTATGAAATACAGTAGCTGGGATAAGTACTACAATCAAAACTTACAGACCAGCAGTTATTCCAGCCCACTTTAACCTGCAAGTAAAAGCCAAGTAACCTCCAGTCGAGGCAGATGGCCCCGCCCCTCCCTGAGCCTGGTTCTGCTGGAGGTCTCTTCCTGTTAAAAGGGCGTTTTTCCTTCCCACTGTCGCCAAAGTGCTTGCTTATAGTGGGTCATATGATTGTTGGTCTTTTCTCTGTATGTATTATTGTAGGGTCTACCTTACAATGTAAAGCACCTTAGGGCGACTGTTGTTGTGATTTGGCGCTGTATAAATAAAATTGAATTGAAGTATAAATGCCATAGATGAACCTGAAGTCTGTTTTGGAAATGTAAGAAGTAGAATACTACCTAAAAATTCTACTCAAGTACAGTAATAAAGTATTTGTACTTTGTTATTTTTCCACCTGGGCGGCAGGGATGAAATAAAGTAATACTGGAAGAAGAGGGTGAATGCTTCCGTTTGACAAAGTCCACATTGGAAGGCAGGGTGGTGGTGATGGAGTCAATCGCAAGACTGTCAGCCTGTTCTGTGGGTAACTTTCTGTACTGTTAGTTTGTTTTCTTTGTTTTTTGTGTAGTTTTACCCATCAAAACTGCTCTGTGAGTGTTAGATAAAGATCATGGTTTGGGTTAATCTAGGCATTTGCTTTTTCACAGTGTTCACCCTGCACACTGAAAACTTACACTAAAGGGCAGAGTTTTAAAATGTGATGGCAGGTCAAACATCTTCTACTTTTGTTTATTATATATAAATTTAAGCATAAACTAACTTAGCAGACCATATAAAACCATATTTCTAAAAGGCTTTTTTTTTTTTTTTTGCTAATATCATTATAATAAAACCCCACAAACAGTAGCACAGCTGTGAAACTATTTAAAAAAAATCCCACAATTTGGTTTATTATAATAGTATACTTGCATACTTTAATAAGAGTTTAAGGACATGCAGCCTAATTCTAGAAGAATGTGTTGCACACAAGCCAGTGGAAAAGTGCCAGTTCCTCAAATGGCCAATAGGGGGTGACTCTAAAAGTGTTTTGGTGTCTATAGTTTCCCATGTTAAAATGCTCAGCTTTACACCAGAAATAAATGTGTTTACAGCTTGATCGAGGATTTTTTTTTAAAATTCTCAACAGCTAATCCACTTCCTTATTGCAAATGTAATTTTTTAAAATGATTATATTACATTTGGAAAGGTTTATAAAAGGTTTGACTGTGGCTGTTGCAGGGAAAGATGGATGCCAAGCCTGGCTTCTGCAAATACAAATCACAAAACATTTTGTTTTAGTGTGTTGGCCTTTTATTGGTCAGTGCTTTATCATAATAGTTACGTAGTTTAGAGTTTGCATACAAAATTAGAAGGATATTGGGTAAAGACGAATATACGACAGATATAAATGTAAAAAGTGTCACATAATCAGGCCTGATGATAGGCTACAAAAATAAAGATAGTACAGTAGTTACCATGGCAATAACTGAACTATTAGAGTGAGTGCAATAAGTCTCTGAAAAAATGCTGCAAAAAAATACAAATTATGTTATACCTGTGCCTATTGCCTGCTATATGTAGGAAAATTTAATTGAGTGTTGCAGAAGCCTTACAGAAGGGCAGAGAGACACACAGGCCTCCAAGGCATGACATTGTTTTTGACTTGGCAAAGTGCTGAGCTCAACAGCAGACCACTAACAAGGAGACAACCACCCCTGAAGGAAGGGGTGATACACAGAATGGCAGGAGGACTCTTCTTTAAAGGGAAAGTGGAAAGCACTCACTGCTTAATACTCCTGTGGTTAGTTCCTCAGTCATAACAAAGGTCTGCTGGACAGTGATTTTCATACTCTTAGTTCCTCCCGCTTCATTTTGTATTTGCACTGTGGCTCAGCATCAACATTAAGATTTCTCTTGAATATCAATAATTCAGCGTTTGCTTGGAATTCATTTTCAAAGGGCTGAGTTAGATGAAGAAAACTGTATCAACTTGCTTTTATCCAACATTGAGAACAAGCCAATCTAAGGCATTGATGTTATTTCTCTGCTTTGTTGTCTGAATTGGAGTCTTGATCCCCGAGACACAGCAGAGGTTTTGTTTTTATCTTTGGATTAAGGAAGCATAGGTCTTTTTAGATTGAGAATGCTCTCGCAGGGGTCAAATAACAGATTAATAGGTCCAGTAATGAGCTCCCTTGAGTGTCAAGTCTCTCAGACTTCCCCAACCTCCGTTATGTCCTTTTATGATGGATGGCAGCAAACATCGTTCACATATCTCCAAGAAAAATGACTCAGATGCCATTTGTGTGAAGGAGAAACATCAGCTGTAGTGATATATTGTTCTGATATGATGTTCTCTTTTGTATCTTTGTTTGTCATCCATGCTTAAACTGTCACTGCTGTCTCCTTTTGTTTGGTCTCCTCACAGCATCACCGATGGTAACACGCCTCTCTGGGTTTCTTGAAGGTGCTTAAAGGAAGTTAGGTGTTAGATCTGGTGAATTTGTCTGCTTTGATTCAATCACCCTCTTCGTGCACAGACCACACACATGAAAATATGAATGGCAATACACCAATGCCACTCAAACTTTCTTCACAACAACACCTTTACTGATAAAACAGCACAAATTCATCAGTGTTTTAGGTGATCAGATCATCAGATTATACAGCTGATTTTAAGGGGTTCATATCAACCCGATCGTTCACCTAAACACATCCTGCCCTGCTTCAAATCACGTGATTCATTCATTCACCAGGTAAAAAACAAGAAAATACTAGTAACCATGTCTATAGGGGTTACATGTGTATCCAGATTTCTGATGGCCAAAGAGTCATGGCCAAAAGTTTTTGCCAGTGGCAACACACTGCCACTAAACTTTTATTTATTTGCCAGTAAACTTTTTAAAACGTATGAAGTTTTTTTGATTTTTCTTCACATGGATGTAAAAATATAATCTAAATTAAAAACTCAAGTAGCATGAAAAATAAACTTTGTGCCACTGCTAAAACTTTTGACCAAGATGGTAAATCTATTCAAGTCAAGTGGTGTAAGTAGCAATACTTTGTAATCCCTGGTCCTATTCAGTAGCAGCAATATTTCTCCCTTTATGTTTGAGGCCTCTGTTTTTAAATAATCATGCTCTACAAAATATATAACCAGTAGATACAGTATTATTGAAGGAAAATTGAATGCCGGTTAAAGTACACTTAAGGTGTGATTGTCATATGTCATACATGACACATGACTTATTTGATCCCAGTAGGAAGTAATTGTTTGGGCTGTATGTCTCATTACTTCTTTGTTATGACTTGAGATGTATTGTCATGCAATTATGTTAAAATCTGCACAAATCGCTAACTAAACTGCAAATTTAATTCTGAATTATTTGGAAGGAAACGGTGTCAGAGAGTCTTCTGTGATTGCATTCGACCCTTCAATGTCCAACCTTTGCATTTCTTTCCTTTTTTTTCTATGTCTGCTCTCTAGCCAGTACCTACCTTAAATATGAGTGCATTTTGCCTCCTTTTTCCTACAGCTTTGAAAAGTAAAGTACTTGTTTAAGACTGGGAAAAGGTTAGTGTGGTTATGGTTGATAAAAAGGTCTCTATGTGAACTTTGAAAACCCGTCGTCACAAAGTGCCACTCCACCGTGCTGCATGCAGGGTGCAGTACTTCCTGTGCTGCCACTGAATGTTGACCATAAGCTGTAAATTTTGCCATAGTCCAGTACAGATGTCATTTGGTATTTCAGGTGGTCACTTTCACACGGTTTTCCCCACCTATTATAACACTGAATCATTATACTGTCATTTTTAGATGGACCAGGGATGGGTAAAATTATTCTGAAATGTCATCAGCTACTGAATAAAAATTACATGGAAGTGATGTAATAAGCTCTTTTTTAAAAATATTTATTTATTTTTGTTGCTGTTAATCAATTTCAAGTCACTTTTTATTTTGATGGCATCAAATCACAACAACAGTTGCCTTAAGGTGGCTAACCCCCAAAATTAGATGATCTCCTATGAGCAAGCACTTGGCGACAGTGGAAAGGAAAAAGTCCTTTTAACAGGAAGAAACCCCCAGCAGAACTAGGTTTAGAGAGGGCCGGCCATCTGTCGTGACTGGCTTGGGGTGAGTGAAGGAAAACTGGACAAAATACTCACTAGTTTTAATTGACTATTTTCTTAATGAAAAAAGCTAATATTAACTAAGGTATAATAAACAATGAGGTAAATGTATTCCAAAGTGAGTGATTAAGTTAGTAAAATGTACATTAAGCATGCACGGATAAAATAAAACCTTACAAACATTCTATTTATGCCATAATTTTAAAGATTTGTTGGCATTTTAAAGCTATAATCAATATATATTCGTGCAGTACTCATTAATATAACATATTTATAACACATTTATAACATATATAACACATTTCAACATTTCAACATGTTATAGTTACTTATTTTTGTAACCTCCTTACAGTGCATCTTTTACTGTTCATAAAATTAAGTTATATTTTTTTACATGAAAATTATTCAGGAATAACATTTCTTTATGAAAGGCAGTAATGTTGTAGGAAAGTCAGAGTTTCACACCTACCTGCTTTGTCCAATTTATGGTCAGCCTGCTCTCACTGCAAAATCTTTGATGAGCAGCGGGCAATGTTTAAAATCCTTAACAGTGTCGGCCTTGTCATCTCGTGGCTGATTAAGAAGTGTCAGGCGCAGAGCATAATCAGCTGCCAGAGTGGCTCCCCTGGTCAGATATCTCTGTCCACCATCATTAACTGACCTTACACATGTAGAGAATAACCACAGGGGGAGAACAGACTGTACAGCAGTCACAGGAGACAGATCTCAGGAGGTGATTATTTTATGCTACACCATGGAGTGATGCTAATGACCTCTATGCTCTTGCATTAATAACCTTTGCTGTCACATTATCATGTGGCAGAGGTGTATGGCAAGGTCTTCACCTCTCTGGAACAGTTTAACCAGAAAAAGCTCCACTAACGCTTGGAATGAGCTTAGATGTTTAGGACGTGCAGGGGTAAGCAGCAATGATGGCGATAGGCGAAAAAGTTCATATAATCAACTACAACAGTGTCAGACATTGTTTGTGACTCAATATTCTTTGGACCTTAGGCTTAGTTTATAGGACACATAATTCCTAAATTATTTGGCATTTATGTAAAGAGCAAAAATATCATTGTTTGGGTCTGTGTGTCCACAAAGGTTTGCATTGGACCCCTTTGAACATGTCCATAAGCAGTATACAGTGGGGCAAAAAAGTATTTAGTCAGCCACCGATTGTGCAAGTTCCCCCACTTAAAATGATGACAGAGGTCAGTAATTTGCACCAGAGGTACACT
>NW_024582374.1:922725-928699 GCF_018398535.1 Haplochromis burtoni
CTCTGGTGCAAATTACTGACCTCTGTCATCATTTTAGGTGGGGGAACTTGCACAATCGGTGGCTGACTAAATACTTTTTTGCCCCACTGTAACTGTGTGTGCATCATGGAATTACACAAGAAAAGTGAACTGTATGGAAGAGGCTGGCTGGCTTACTTCTGCAGTCCCGAGACATGCATGTTATGTTATTGGTGACTCTAAATTTGCTGTATGTGTGAATGTGAGTCTTGTCCTGTCCTTTCACATAGGAAGCGGCATGCACTGTGTTGTGCTCTAAAACATCTACCTTTCTATTACTTGCACTGTACAGTAACAATTTGCCATTGCATTGAGCAAAGAGCAGTGCAAGCCTGCCAGTACTTGTGTGTGGCATGGTGTAACTTATATTGATGCAGTTAATAGAAATGCAGAATTGTAGTACATTTGAAAACCCTGGCTGGTTGCAAAGAATTACAGTAAACGGAGAGAGCAGCAGACAGCTCAATGCAAATTTTGGACTGTTTGCTGAACCTAGCGATCACTTTCTATGTGAAAGGACAGACTCGTAATGTATCCAGGGTTTAGCCTGCCTCACCCTTGATTTATGACAGCAATGGAGACTAGATGGCAAAAAGAAATTCTAGGCTGTTTTTAGGAGAGCTTGCTGTTTCTTTCTCTTTCCAGCCTCAATGCTAATCTAGGCTAGCCACGTCTTAGCTTCAGCTGAATTCTTAAAGCGCAGACATGGGACTGACAAAGATCTTGTTACACAATGCATCTGGCAGGTTCGGTGCAGAAAAGAGATTTTTTTGGTTGTTTATTTATTTCTTCTCATTATAATAAAATAACTGTCTAATGCAGAAGTGAGGCTGTGTGCACTGTCACAGAGGAGAAGAGCCTGCCATTCCAAATTCGGCAACAGTTTCGATTACAGCCTAAATACATCCCATGCGGAGAGGGAAAGCTTTATGTAATTTAGGAAACAACTTCAGAATAAAAATAGCTCTCTGATGTTGCAGCCCAGCCAGAATGAATGCAAATCATAGCAGCTATATTAACAGACATCTCTCACTCTATGAGACACGGACTTAACACCATGCTAAATTGTTTGTCTTGCGCTTTGGGCTGATCTCTTCATAGCTCTAGGATTTAACCGATCTGTCTGACTTGTAATTGAAAAGGAGAAAACACCATAAAGATAGTGTATGAAGAAAAAAAGCTGGATGATATTAAAACACTTGAAGAACAGTGTTTTCGCTGATGTCTGATGTGCTAGTTATAAAGAGTCTTTGCAACATTTTGCATCTGTGCTGAGGCAGCTGACACTTGAGAGGTAGACAGCCTCTGTGTGTGACAGTTAAGTGCAATAGCCTCTATCTAGTCCTGCTCATATTCAGTCTACAGAAAATATTATTTTCTCTGTTGTGGCTCACTATTCACATGTCAAGTGGGGCCATAACTTGTGTGTTTGGGTTCCACACCAGTACTGATGTCATTGCGCTTTTGTCCCCTCTTTGCAGACCGAAGCCCTGAAGGCAAATGTGCACATTCACAAGGTCGAGTGGACAAAGGTCTTTGGGTTCATGGATGTAATGTACGGAAAATATGAAAAGCTATCATGTTGTATTTATGCCACATTCTCTTTGGACTGTTTCAGATAGCGCTCACCAACTTTTTTTTCAAACCTGCCTTATTTTTCAACATAATTAGTCCGCCATAAAGTGGTAAAAGTGAATCCACTGATTTTTTTTTTAACTTGACCAGCCAACAAGAGAACATAGCTCCTTAGTCTTTATTTCTCTATAGCAGACAGCAGTGGTTAAATGGTTGCCATGTGATTCCTGCGTCTTCAGCAGACCCAGGCCTAAAGGAAAAGTGTCGTCTTTGAATTCGCTGCAGAGACACAGAGCTCTGGCCCCTTTCTCCTCTCAACTTCCCCCTTGAAGTTTTTTTCTTGTAGCTGAAAAGAGAGCAGGATTGTGCTTTAAAAAAGAGAGCGAAGGGGTTTTTAATCTGAGGAATGAGTGCTTTGCCATGCAGCCCAGCTCTAGAGAGAGTGCCAAGCAGGGCCGGGCAGTGTATTAATATTTAAATTCCAGTCCAGATAATCAATAGAAGGGGGTACTTCTGTGCGCTGTTACCCTCAGATGGGAAGCGATAATAGGGAGAAAACCTGCTGATTAGCCTCCTTAGAAGCTCTCTTCTCTGTGTAGTGCTCAATACTTTAGGAGTGATTATAACCTATTGAGGCAGAAAACCTGATCGAATATAACCTCTTTTGAATTCCTTGTTCCCTCAATAGTGTGTCAAAAAGAGCATTCAGTGCTTCGTGTTACAAAATCACCGCTTCTTTAAGTTATTCTCATTTCTTCTTTGCATATGGTGCTCGAGAAAAATTTCAGGCAGCCTTTATATCGTAACATAATGCTTTAATATGGGTGGCACAGCCATAACAGGCGCCAATAGAGAACTTATATTTTATTCTTCTTTTCAGTGTACATAAAAAAATCCCAGCTTAGTCCTTTTTGTCTTTTGAATGCTTTGAACTCCTTTCAGCCTTTAGGGGGACTTTTTGTGCTGTGGACTGTGGTGTGCATTCACTGTAAAGGCACTCAATGCCGCAATAAGACCACAAGCAAAACTGAGTGTCTTAAGCAGGACCACACATCTAAGGCATTTGCATAATTTAAGGAGGGGAAAAAGAGAAAAGGCAAAAAACCAACCCTCTTCATTTAAGACGAGAATCGAGGCAACGCATACCTCTCTCGACCTATCGGGTTACTGCATTTTTTGGTTAAAATGGCCCAACAACAGCTAAAACATAAAGTCTTCATCTTTAAAGCTTTCAGACCTAGGCGTTAGGTTTTAGCCATTTTACCAGTGGCTGAAAATCTGTGTTTAAGAGAGGTCAGGTTTTTTTTTTTTTTTTGCCATTGTGCTCACTTAGTTAAAGCATCACAGATAAAGAAAAGGGGGTGTGGGGAGGAAGGATGGGGGGGGGCGCGCCAATGGTTTTCCTGAGGATAATATCTCGTTTGAAGGGCCAGCAGAAAGAAAAGCAGAAGGAGCTGAAGTAGTGGTGGTGAGTATCTTGAAAGAGAGCAAGGCCAAAGCTGAACTGCTCAGTTCATTTTCCACCTCACTGGCCGTCGTAATCCATCTTGGCCAGCTGCTAACAAGATTGAGTCTGAAGTTTACCTCCACAATGAGATAATCAGATTAAGATGCACAAAGATCAAATAATGACCCGGCTTTAGGGCAAGTTCAGCAGGCCCTTGATTATGATGTGTGGTCTTTCAGATATATTAAGGAATGAAATTGTCTCGCCATAACGTGTTTGAAAGTATCAGAGGGACCCATCTGAGTGGATTCGAATGAGTTGGACACTTAATGCATAATTGTTTGAGCGTTTCATGATGACTGTTTTTAAGTTCACCCTCAACTTTTCCTTCGTTGCACCGAAAAAGGGCACAAGCGCATGCTATTAAGCTTTCCAAAGTGATATATAATTGAGAAGTTTTGTCTTTTCTATCCAGACTTCTCTTTCTCTGCATTCTGGTTTGCTTTAATGGAGTAACGGGATTATTCAGAGAGGCATACAAATGTGATTGTCTCACAGCAGATGGTGCGCACTGCTTCACCTTTGAGAGAAGTTAATTAAGCCCGCCATATTGTGCCTATCCAAGGAAAAAAAATGCAGATGAATATTGAGCAATCGAGTCCCGTCTTTTTCTCAGAGCTCAGCACCGGGACAGAGGAGGCCATTGATGCAGAATTATGTACAGACTTCAGTTAATTCGCATCCATTTTACAGCTCTCTGTCTTTTCCCACGTTTACTCAGACCTCCTGAAAGTTCAACCCTTCCTAAATACGCCACACAATGACGCCTGCCAAATTCTCAAGCAGCCTCTGTTGTGCGATATCAAATGAGTTGGTGGGAGGGAATGCTCCTAATTCCTCCACTCTCTCTACATCAGCAAATTACCTTCCGTGACCTTACAAAAAACTCAGCTTTCACGCCTATGTCACTCTAGTTATATTTTAGCCACTGAACAAAAGTCAGAAAACTTAACCTCTATATTAAATCATCGGTTAACTCCACAAATGCCAGCGAGCTAAAGCAGCAACTGCATGTTTCCACAAAACATCAAAGGCCTTCAAGTTATGATGAAGAAAAAAATATTGCCACGGAAGTGCGGATTATTAAACCAAGTGAAGTCAGAATAACAAAATAGTGTTCAAAGTGCCCAACATGGAAGGGGAAGCCTGCTGAGTGCAATATAAAAGTAGGGGTTAAGCTTATTGTAAACTCCCTCTGCTACGTTCCAGAGGTAGATGTTACATATGATTAGAGGAACTCTGCTGTGGCCGTCACCACAAGCTACTTCCGTTCCAGTTGAGCATTGCTAATTTTTTAAAACCCTTGACCACATGTGTGGCACTACTATGCAGCTCCTTTTTTCCCGTCTTTTTGATCTTTTTCAGGGAGGTGGGGGCGACTGCAATTTTATGGTAAAATGCCTACTTGAACCTTATCCTCTAATGTTTAATCATGCTTGGTGTTTCCCAAATTAGGTGAGGAAATAAGTTAAAGTATAGTTGAAGAGTTGCTTTTTTTGTGCAGTTGGCTCTGGAAATTTTCAGACACAATTTTGTGTCTGTAACTGCCAACTGAATTAAATACCCAAAATGCAAATGATGGCTTTAATTCAAGGTTGAAATAACTTTGAAGACTCAGAGCCATTTTAAGCACAAGGGTATCAAATGCATTTTATTTCACTCAAATGGTGTTTCATAGACAGATGTGAGCAATTGCTTCATTATCTCTTCATAAATTAAGCAGGTAAAATGTCTGGAAAAGATGTGAACCCACATTATATGCCACATGAATTCTCAGTGTGACATAAGCTTACATATCTATAGGACACAAAAACAAAGCCAATCCATTCTACACACATGCAAACACACATACATAGAGCTAGATGGAGAGAATATGAAGATCAACAGTTTTAAAAACAAAAAGTGCTGGTGAAATAAAAAGGCCTGGATGTCAACAGAAGACAACAATGGTGAGTGAGTGTAGACATAGCATTTGGAAACATCCTAGTCTACACAAAGGGTTTACTACAAAGATTAGGAAGTACACGATAGACTTCACCAGACCAGCTCAGAGGCAGCATTCTTTGGAAAAAAGACCACAACATGAATATGACAATATGGTGAATTAAATATGAAAATCAGAATCCATTTATCCAGCTTCCTAATAATAATGGAGCTAAAGTGCTTCTTAGTTTTCAATAATCTGTACCAGTAAATCGCCACCAGGATCATGTATTGAATTTATTTGTGTTCATACTTTATTTTAATAAAACTGCAATCTGTCATGACTCTAAACTGGCTGAACCTTCCTGCAAACAGGACTTTGAATGTCTCCTTTCCTACACTTTGTTTCCTCATCAAGTTATTGGTTCAAATTCACTTATCATATTCTGATAAGTCCTGTCAATGAACGTACTCCAGGTCAAATTTCAATTTCCTACACTCACAGAAATTTGTACTCAGAGCAAGTTAGAAGCAAGGTTTTGGCCTGTGTTACTCGTGCAAATACATTTTTGGACATTTCACAACTCACAAATGTCTTGACAAGCCAATCACAGAGCTACCTCCTTGCAAACATAACCAATCAGTAACATATTATCAAATTAACAGAAAGTTCTTTGATGTTGATTACTTTTACGGCGTCAGCTTCCCGATCAGTGGTATCAGGATAATTCAGTTTAAAGGAGAATTTCAGCTCAGATGCATATTTGCCTCTTTTTGTGTTTTCCAGTGTGAATTTGTGTCAGTCTGTGGCGTTGGATACTTTAGTCACATTTTGACTTATTGGATCATTATTATAACAAATATTTTGTTAGGAAATTCTACATATTTTGCCCTTTTACACACACACACACACACACACACACACACACACACACACACACACACACACAC
>NW_024582374.1:928719-1029594 GCF_018398535.1 Haplochromis burtoni
TCCAATTAATTCTTGTATTTGCAGTGAATAAAAACAGATTTTAAAATGGCTGTTTTCATGTTCATCAAACAGACTATCGGTGTTCAGAGGAGTAAGAATAAATTGCTAATTACTTTTCAATAAATCAAATGACTGAAATTAAACTTCATTTAGATCACACTGGACCTGTGCACCTGCTCAGTTGATACACACAGGTACAATCTGTCATTCAAATATATTTTTCCTTATTTAACAGAGTACGTAACACGGCCTGAATGTGACAAGAAGAGCAGCCTGTGATTTACGACAGAAGTAATATGTGTGCTGTCCGCAGTGACCATCTCTGTGATTATACCTCTGCTCAGGCTAACACTCATTAAAACAAGGGTAGCACTGCAGGGTAGAGGGTCATATTACAAGGTTGGGTATTATGCAGCTCCATCACTTTTAAATTGACAACACAAGTTACCCAGATCTATAATTATACTTCTCTTATATGCTGTTACATTGGCTAATGATGGAGGAAACTTGGAGGTTTCTCTGGGTTAGTTTTAATGAGTCCCCTTTCTTTAAAGACCACAAAATGCCACCAATTTAAGTCCTGCCAATGTTCTCCATTTCAAGTCGAGAAACACCCGCCGAGAGGAAAGAAATCATCTTGTTGACCAGCCGTGTCAGCAGTTAAGAAGCCAGCATGAGCCTGCTCATTCTCTGTGGCAGAGATCAAATTAGAATTCATGAAATAAAAGTTTTCTGGCATGCGATGATTTTCGTGTCACTCAAGCTTTTAATCAAAATAAGAATAGTAATGTGCAATGTGTGAGTTTTAAAAGGCAACACCGGTGAACTAACAATCTGTGTTCTTGTTCATTTGTGAGATTAATGTAAGTGTGTGGAACTGTTATAATTAATTCAAACAACTCTCTGCCAAGGCATGAAATGAAAACGAAAATCAAAGACAGAATTTATTTCAAATGTTATCACCTAGACCAGGTTGGTAGAGACCTCCAGTGATAACAGTTCGCCTCAATCAGGTTTAAAGACAACTCAGCTACCTGAAATTCCCCCTTTGCTTTAAATTGCACAACCAGAATATAAAGTCTGTACAGAAAGAAGCATACAGTTATAGCAAGACGACTCAAGCTTGCAAGACCTTGAATAATCAGGCGCCATCTTATCTTAATGACTGTATAGTACCATATCACCCCATTAGAGCACTTTGCTCTCGCACTGCAGGCTTACTTGTTGTTCCTAGAGGATTTACAAGTAGAATGGGAGGGAGAGCCTTCAGGCCCCTCTTCCATGGAACCAGCTTCCAGTTTGGGAGACAGACACTATCTCTACTTTTAAGTTTAGGCTTAAAACTTTTCTTTTTGATAAAGCATATAGTTAGGGCTGGATCAGGTGACCCCGAATCCTCCCTTAGTGATGCTGCAATAGGTGTAGACTGCTGGGGGATTACCATGATGCATTGTGTTTTTCCTTTTCAGTCACCTTTCTCACTCACTATGTGTTCATAGACCTCTCTGTATTGAATCGTAGTTGTTATTAATCTCTGGCTTTTTTCCACAGCATGTCTTTTATCCTGTCTTCCTTCTCTCACCCCAGCCTGTCACAGCAGATGGCCCCGCCCCTCCCTGAGCCTGGTTCTGCCGGAGGTTTCTTCCTATTAAAAGGGAGTTTTTCCTTCCCACTGTCGCCAAAGTGCTTGCTCATAGGGGGTCATATGATTGTTGGGTTTTTCTCTTCATTTATTATTGTAGGGTCTACCTTACAATATAAAGCACCTTGAGGCAACTGTTGTTGTGGTTTGGTGCTGTATAAATGAAATTGAATTTAAATTAAATTGCAAGTTGTACTGAGTTTAGTCCAGAACTCAAACAGCGCTGTTGGTCAGAATGCAAGAAGCTCTTAGTACACAGTTTATGGTTCAGTCTGTTCAGTCTATTTTGTGCGATTTGTTTTTTGTCTGATAATTCTGTAATTACAGTGTGGGATGCAGCCTTACTGCAGTCCCTAGCTGAAGTTGTGGTGATATTTACCCATAACACCTGTTCATCCAAACAAGGTTTTCTATATAAATTACATATATTTATAATCCTTCTTCATGCCCATTTGATTTGCTGAAGTATCATATGATGATTGGATACTGTATGAGAAAAAGAAATCTGTTTATCCACCAGGTGAAGTGAACTGGCAGGTGCTAGGTCTCGCAAAAAGGATTTTGATTTTCAGTGTGACTGATGTTGCACTCAGAGCTTGAGTGGTATTATTGGTTAGTGATTTATTTAATTTGCAGGCGCAGTTGGTGTCCGATCCACTCAGTAGCAGTGAATTACGCTGTTGAGCAATATTATAAACTGACCTGAGAGTGTCCTCATTCACAGCTACACTTACTGTCTGTCTTTTCGGGTAATTGTCGGGGAGATTTGGGTAAACATCCGATTTCATTTCAAATGTGACATTCAAGTTTTCAGACACAGATGTGTAGACCACTTAATTCATTATATATATATTTTTTGCTTTGTTCTTACTGATGAACAACATTTTGTTTTTTTTTACATAAACTGTCAAATGTCAAATCTCCGATGGAAACACTGAGAAAAAAAATAGTTTCATTTGATGCCAGTAACACCTTTCAGACTTCACACAGCTAATTAGGTCAGTTGACAAAACACTAGATGGCTGAGTATAATAATGTTATCCCAAAGTGGCTAAGGCCCAAGACTAGTCCTTACCCTAAGGCTTAAGCCCTAAATACATCATCTTATGACATCCATGTAATCATAATGTTAGATTGTTAGCTTAAATGACCCACCATCAGTAGCCTTGTTGTTGTACATAAGGAGGAACTGGTGCTAGCTAGTGCTAGCAGTGAGTTACAGAATATATTCTTGCTTATTATTTTATTTCATGTAAACTTTTCTGGTAACGTTAGGATCTGTTGCTTCTGCCATTCCTGTTTCTTGTCTTTTCTTTTTTTAAGTTTCTCCTGGTAATCCCATGTTTAATGTTGCAGCCCTGTGATATGTATATAAATCCCTCAGACAAAGTGTTCAGAACTTGGGCTTAAAAAAAATGTGCATTAAGGGCTCAAAAATGTCTGTGAGAGAGGCCTTAATGCAGATTTCAGTTTTACAGTGTGACAGTGATAGGTCCTCACAGTTTTAGCGGCAATGTGCCTCAAAGTTCCTGAACCTGTGGGTGTGAAGACTGGGATTGGGTCTGAGTCATTTGGGCTTTGTAAAAGTCTGTGTACCAAACAGTTTAACAATTAAAGAATAATATTTTTCAATGTAAAATTGCAAAGACTGTAAAGATTTAATCATCTAAGCTACATAATATCATTTAAGAGTCAAAAAAATGAATGAATCTGTAGAAATCTCTTAACTTAAGGGACAAGACTGGGACAAGGGGCAAGCACTGCACTAAACCAGACGTAAACCAATGCATTGGTTTAAAAGTACTACTAGAAACTATTTTTTTGAAATGAACAAAACATTCATACAAAGAAGGCATTCTCCAGGCTGAAACTGTCCTGTGCTCAGTAAGATTTTTGGAATTCGCCATCCTAAAAGAAGAGGAGCAGCTTCATTTTCATCAGCACAGAGTTTGGAAGCCAGCATGTACAACAGTATTGTGGGGTTTTCAGCAACACAAGTTGTTAATTGCTTGCCTCATTAATACTCAATAGTATAAGCAGGGTTTAGAGAAATATACTGTATGTTGCCATCCACTTGTGTCTATTTTCAGGAAAGACGGTGCTTATTTCAGCAAGACTATGCCAAACAGCTTTCTGTATTACAACAGCATGGCTCAGAAGATTAATAGTCTGGTTCCTAGATCTCACATACACTGACAACATTTGCCGTATTATGAAATGAAAAATATGCCAAAGTATGCACTGAATGGTTGAACAGCTATAAGCAAAAGTGCGAAATTACATGGGCGGTGAATGTCGGTGAAGATGAGGAATGAAAAATCCGATTTACTGTAGCTTCTTGTACGCTTCTCCCTGAATCATCTTTGCAATCAAATTTGCACGCACTGAGGCTGGGGGCAAGAGTTTTTTTCTGAATAATAACAATAAAAACTAATTAATGCCATCAACATGGATGCCTGTTATTTCTCATGACTGATTCATCTAAGCGACTATATTCAGTTTTCATGGTGGAGACAAAGTCTAGAGGCATCATTTTGGTGAAAAACATAAATGCATGGTTATGTTTTCAAATCACAGCGTTCCCCCAGATTCAAACAATGTAGGCTAGACAAAACAATGCAAAGCTATTTGGCTTTTTTAGTTTGCAACCCCCCTTCCCCTTTTTTCTCTCCTCTTCTGTCTCTACAGAAATGACAGGAGAAGTGCACATTTGTAGCTTGCAGGTACTGGTTGGGGTACAGATTGAAGCTATGATATATGACATGTGTTGCAAGCAGTCTCTGTGTATCTCCCAAGGACCTGTCACAGCTCCAGCACAGGCAGTTAAAGGCTCTGTTATACGCAGTTTAATCCTCCATTTAGGTCACAATTCACCAGAAAGAATGCAGGTTTTCGTTCACACACACCTCTTAATTTAAGAAAATTGAATGAGCACAATTCCCCCTTTTATCAGCTTTGGTTTTTAAAATTTCCCTGATTCCTGGCTATAAATGTTTAAATACACAGTGGCTAAGGAGCAAAACCACATGTTTTATTGGATAGCTTATTAAATATAGCCATGATCATGTTATTACATGCTCTCTTGTTCTTTTCACATTGTACTTTTAACACATATAATACACATTTCATTAGCCTTGTGCAAACAAATAATTGCTCTCTGTTACATTTAAACGCTTGTGATTTTCCCCTCAAGTTTTTAGCCCCAGATCATCTGCTTATTAAAGCTGAATTATTCACTCAAGGTTGTGTCATCGCTAGAAGCTCAAACATGCACGAGCCTTGTCCAATAGACTTTATCTCAGTGGATAACTGTATACGTGCGCATGATAGACCGTGCTGTAAAGAACATGCGAACGCATGTGTGTTTTGTTTCAGGATGTTTCATGGCCACACATGAATGTGGTAAACTCTGAGAATCTGAGAAAAGTCTGATGGAAAAAAGAAAAGAAAATTGAATAACAAATGCGAACCATAGGAGCTCAAAGAATCGATCTGCTTGTGGTGTGTTTTAAGGAATCAAATCAGGTCAAATCTCACTGAACGTTTTCTCTCCAGCTCTTTTGAAAAAAAGCCTACATAAATTGAAACGGCAGTCAGATAGCAGATAGTAGCTGCAAGCCCTTAATGGATGCATTGTTGTGTTACTTTTACCCTCTGGAAATTGTTGCGATGCTTAGCCCAATAATAGTTACGTTTGACCAGAAGTAGATCACACACGAAGAAAACTAGGTTGATATTTTCCTCTAAATGGAACAAAATATCGAATTACGGTGACTTGAGATGATGAGAAACAGTCCCTGAAATGCAGTCTGAAGGTGTTTCTGTGCTTAGAGGACACAACCTGTATGTTTGACATTCCACCAGGCTATATGCCTGCGTTTTCCCATTGTGACCTATGGGTTGGGGGTTGTGTGCCTCTGATCACAGGAACAGTCTGAGGGGGAATCTGCTAAGAGTACAGTAAAGGGAGCTTGTCTTTCTCCAGAGCCTGCGGCCCGCTGGTGCTGAGTAAGCCCATGCAGCAAAGGATGCCTGTGAATTAATACTCCTTGACAGTAAATGTCAACAGAATTTAAATTACACTGCCTGCTCTCTCTCATAAGCATGAGAATGTCTTTAACTTATATTGGGTGCCATGAACACGGCCACAGGAGCCTTTGGGGGAAATCTTTTTTTGCACTTGAAGATGTCTCCGCGTTTGAAACCACCAGCTCAGTATTTCTTGTCGCATATCTGAAACCAGCAGCAGATTTAGCAGGCGTGCATGTGGCTAATTAGTTGAATTTAACCGCAATGATCATTAGCCTTGTAGACAGATCTGCTGCGATCTCAAACCAGTGCCCTCCCCTCTCCTGGTCAATGGAGCGTTTCACTGTTCATTAGGCGAAGACGTTGTGATGGAGCGAGCCTGGCTGCCTGCGTTAGTATTAAGCACTATAGGAAGAGCAGGGTAACCACATCTATATTAAGATTACGTCCTCAACAGCACAGCTTTGCCTCGGAACAGTGTGCTGTTGGCACATTGAAATTTTGTTAGCATTCCAATTGATACTGAAAGCATGTTTTAAATGCATGAGTTTCATTAATCCCAGTATTAAAACATGAGAAGAAAAGGCCTTTATTATTGATACATTAGTGCAGTTCATACAACAGTTGAGTTTATTTCTATTGCTTCTGGGTTGTCTTGATAATCATTTATTGATATTTAAAATAAATTAAGAGATATTATTATGCTTGACCCATAATTTAAGTAAAATGAACAGGAAGTGAATCAGTGTGCATCAGAGACGGTCATAATAATGACAAACAAACAATTTCCTTTTACAAAGGGAAACTTACAAATGTTCTGTTTAGAAGGTTGGTGTTGAAAAGTAACACAAATGTCGACGGGCAGTGGCTACCCTGCAGTGACCCCTGGGACTGGCCTTGTTTCAAAAAGACCACAGTTGACAGGCAAGCGGTATCAATGAGCTGACCTCTCTGGAGCTCATGCCAGCAGGTATTTTTCCAATTGTGTGTTTTTTCTTCTTTTCTTCACCTTGCCACAATTTATTCAAGTTGTGTTAGGAGCTGTTGATGTAGGATTTCATTGGTTGTTCTACTGGAACAAGCACAAGAACAAGAACAATATTCAATCCACTCTGTACAAAATGTAATTAAAATCCAACAAAAATCTCAAGTACTTCATAATTTCTACTTTCATGTCGGTGTTTGATTGACTCATGCTGGCAGGTCGAGCTCTCGTACAGTCCAGCAGTGGAAAAAAAGAGAGACGAGAAGAGAGACAATTTTAGCTACACCTTCCAAGTTGATGACAAAGTACTTTTAAAAAGTGATATAAGGACAACAATAGCATCTGATAAGTGTATATTCTGTTTATTGTTATCCAGTTGCTCAGATTAGCGAAACCTCTGCCTAAAGAGAGCAGACGTGGCAAAAGTGCACACATTCGTCACTTAAGTAGAAGTAAAAGGCTGCTTCTTCTATTCAAGCAAAAGTGGAAAAATACAGGCTCTGAAAAGTAATTAAGATATGAAAGTAAAAACTAGCTTTCTAATCTAAAGGGCATTTCTATCATCTATCTTGTGCAAAACGGAAGAACATTGTTAATATGATCGTACAATAATATTGAGGGAATACAAACTCTGTTTCAATTTAAATTGTAATTCTAATGAATTGATGCAGCTTCCACTTCTATTATGTAAAAAAAAGAAGAAGAAGGAAATAATCATGTCCAGACTTTAAAGTGGGATTTGCAGTTTTCAACCTTAAGTTTTGTTGTGGTGCAGTGATCAGTTGAGCTATGGTATTCCTCTTTATGGATTTAACCAGCTGAATTTAGCTAGATACAAGCAGATGCTACATGAGCTATCATGGCTTCCATGGCTATTTCAGCCCTAGATGGTAAAAAGGTGTGAACCAACTGCTTAAATTTAAATAAATGCCTGTTACACTGTTACACTCTTACTCCCTTTATTCTCTCTTTTCTTCTGTAAAGCTAGCTAGTTGCTAATGCAGTGCATCCGCACCAAAAACATAATTATATCATAATACATTATATGTTTATCGCCATTTTCATTTTTCTGTTTCAAATGGGTTTGATGTTTGGCCTGCAGTGACAGGAAATTATAACTTCCCTCAGTTGTCTTGTGTTGAGATTTTGATATCAAAAAGTGGATTTCGTTCATGTGGACGTAGCGTTTTCATTGGGACAAACGCTACGTCCAGATGAACGGAATCCACTTTTTGGGATTTCCTTACCTGGATGATTGAGCGTGCATCAAGATATTTATCTTTGTGTTAAAATGTGTGAATTAAAAGTAAAAATGTGTCCAAAAAAATCAATCTAATTAAGTACAGTTACAGAGTATTTGTAATTTGTTACTTCATAACTCTGATCATGATTCACCAGCAAATGTTTTCTTATTTTGAGTCTCATCTAAATGTGTATTGAGCAGCCCCAAACAAAGCTTAGTAGTTAGTATTTGCCCCTCCCTAACAATAAGATCAAGAAAATGACTAATTCAATATACACCATAATTGGGATCATGATCATAAGTGAGCCAAGTTACCATAGTAGCATTTATATAATGAAGATGTGGATTGTTTTTGACCTCATACCTCCAAGTAGGCTTACGTTGTTAAAAAAAGATGAATGTCTGAATTGTATCAGTATGCTTGATCTAGCAATATCTAACTATAGCTATCTATCTTGCAGGTTTACTTTAGCGTAAATTGCAAATGTTATTGAATGTAAGAACAGTGTCAAATCGCGGACAAGAAAGGAATATTACATGTCAACAGCATGAAATCACCTTTATATGAATAGGCTCTAATAAGCTAATTGACCTTTTCCCATCACTGGCTCTTTCACTGCTGTCTTAAGCTGAAAGAAATTGTTGAAAAGTGAGTGTGCTTCTCATTTTAGAGAGTGCACGTGAAGAACTTTGTTTCTTTACTTAGCTTTTAAGGATTTGAGTTTAATGAGCAGACTTTCTCCTATCTAGCTGCTCAGGTTTCTTTCATCTCTAACCTACCACATTAGATGCAAGCATACCTACCTACTAACAACTCTCTTTTATTTGTGTGCCGAGAAGACAGAGGGCAAATGTCTTCTTTCATTTATTTCTAGTGTAGCAGTATTGTGGTGCGGGAGAGCATAAAATGTATTAAGGTATTTATAAATTGTAGTTGGAATATATACATGTCAGATGTGATTCCATTACAGTTGTTGTGCCATGTGTTCCAGCAACATTGCAGACTGCTCAACAAGGAGGCCACATTATAACCAATAAACATCAAAATTTTTGTAGAGTCTCCCACTGTGGTAGTTTCAGGAAATACATTTGTGACACCCTTTGGTTTGAATTCCAAAGTGTATTTGTTTAATGCTCTTTAAAGCTTGTCTCTGTAAGTTTTCACATCTGTCTTTGGATTCTCTGTCCTACAGAATTGTGGTGCAAGAAATGTCAAGACAGATCTTGACTCCACCTCCGTCCTTACCCCCTCTAAAACCACTTAGCCATGCTGAAGTGCACTTTGTCCGTAACTAGATATAAAGGCCGTTGTTTTGCTCCATTTGGAGAAGCCGCAGTGTCCAAAGCATTGAGTGTAAAGCGCACATCTCCTTGTATATGCAATTTTCTGTGCAAATATGTGTTTTGTTTACAGAGGGGGGAAAGATTCATTGGCAAACCAAGCATGAAGTGGAAAAAATATGATTCTGATGGAGCATGAGTGGTCAGTTAGAGATGTGTACCTTCTTTTCTTTCTTGACTATCCTAAGGTCATTTCTTTTATTCTGTGAGCTCGTCTTCCTACCCCATCCTACCCTCGAAGCCTGCTTTATCTCTTTAATTATAGCCCTCAAGAACAGACACGTAAATTTAAGAATTGGGTGTAAATAGTATGCTGCAGTTTTGCATAATCTTTGACATCAGTTGCGTGTACGCTGGAGTATTATCTACATCCGATGTTCTCTGTCCTTAACACTCAAGGGTAAAAAGGAGATCCATACTTTGGAAAGTGCTTCAAATTAAACGCCGAGGGCCGGGCTTCTTCTCAGTAAGAGACGATAGTGTGTCCGTGGGGAGATGACCACTAAGACAAACTGGAGTGCATTTTTCTTTTCGTGTTAGCATCATAAGGATAAATAAAAAAACTACAGCTGGAGTTGTTATTAGGCAAATACGACTTGCTGCCCACGCTGACAGTAAGGGTGTGAAACTTGTTTAAACAAGGATGCTTGCATTACATTAGATATTAATATTTTCTTTAGTTTAGATGTTTTAAAATGTTCGAAGTTGTAATAAAGAAACACTTACACTTGAAGTGAAGACTGTAGTGTTCCCTTTAGGCCACATGCCGTAACCACTTTATTTACAGTAATTAAACCTGCTCAGCTCTTAAGCAGACACACATATCTCTTATAGCCTGTGGTGTTTTTGCTCAAAGGTTTATCTAGAGGGAACTGCAGCCAGCATTCACATTTCTCTGTTTTTTCTTCTTTTATTGAAGACGACGGTATCAAGCTTTAGTGTAGAATTTTTTAGGGTTTGTGTTTTTAGCCTCTGTGAAGGGTTGCATTCAGCATCCCCGATGTCTCTCGTTTCATTAGAGAGCTCCTCTTTGTGAGTTTTCCTCTCCGCACTGTGAAGGCCTTATGGCTCAGACAAGGGAAGCCAAGAGAGTAAACATGCTGTGACAATCGTGTCCTCCTTTTTATTCAGAAGCTTTCACCATTGGCACGATGGTGGCCAGGTTAATGTCTCCATACAGCATGTCAGCAGAAGCATACTCTCCACTAGATGTGCACACTGGTGCACATGCTTGGAATATTTCACTGAAACAAAAACATTTGAATTTTGTTTTAGTTTAAAATGTTTTACGCCGTAATCATCCGAGAATCAGAGCTCTGTGATTTTGGTCGAAGGTGCATAAGAGTGTAGGTTTCTGTCACGTGTCTTGAGTAGAAATAAAAACAATGATTTATCAAGACTATTTCAGAGCTATTTAATTTTATCTGAAAGTACAGTCAGTTAAGTTTATCATCTCAGTCTTTATGCAAGCTCTGATAAATTCACATCACCATTGCATGGACAAGTCGCATTTCTTATCTTTACAGCAAATGTGTGAATCATGGTGTGACAAACCCTGTTAATCTGCCTGTTTACAGTTTTCCGAGCGGTATCACACTATTCAGGCCACATGGGGAGAAGTTGGCTCTCCACAGACTTCTGGATAGTCTTGTGTCATTTACAACCCAGAGCGACAAAAGATGTGCACCATGCTTATCAGAGGGAGCAGCATCTCCTTTCAAACTCAAGCGTGTATGGCTATTTTGGATGGATGGTTTGACAAAGGCCAGCAATTTTCCAGCTCACTGCCCAAATTCTTTCATTTAAGGAAATTTTTGACTCTAAATTGCGATGCTGTCTCCAGCTCTAAGCAAATCTGCCATTATTATGTGCTCCAAACTGATTACATTTGCCTTAACCAGTGCGCTTTCCCTTAACCATGTGGCTGAAATGAAAAGACATTTACTCTACATATGGAGCAGACCTCTTGTACAATGAGAAGATACAGTGGCTTTGTTTTCTTATTTGAGGCATTTTTATGACATGATTTGGTTCAACTTGTCCTGTTAAAGAAAAAAAAAATCCCTAAAAATTGATATCAAATAATCATATTCTATGACCTTGGATCAAGCATTTGTTTTCTGATGAAAGTGGACTCATCCAATAAGATAATGCTCCCATCCATAGGACATGAGGAGTCACTGAATGGTTTGATTATTGTGCAACATAAGTAAATCATATCATATGGTGTTCAAAGGCACGAGGTATCATCCAAGTCTTGCCATTCAGCAGCCGTTTTAGTAATACCTCCTATTGGTTGTGTGCACAGTTACACCAAAGCCCTTATCTAAAGGAATGGAGAAATATCTAATACTGTAATTCCAATGGCTAGCTTCACTAGTCAAATGAAAAACAAACAAACCAAAAAACAAACTCCAGCTGCTAGAGAACTAAAAAACGCCTCGCTAGTTGACCTTGTGGATACAGTAAACTAAGAAAAACAATTAACAAAATGATTTACCAAAAACAAGTTGACATGCCTGCAACCACATAGCTTAAACTGTCATCTTACTTTAATGATCGTACCGTATATATGTGTACCTGAATGGATGGGCCAATCTCAAAAAACTTTCAATCAAGATTGTCACACATACAGAAATCATTGACTATATTATTTGTACACGTTTAAGAAATATACATATTATGTTTATGTCATTATCTCCAAGTGAATACGATGATGTTCTCAATTTGCATTTGTTTCACATGTCATATTTAAAGCAACTTAACAGTGAGCAAAGTTGGTATTCATGATGAAATTTGATACACTCACCACTGAATACTCATGAAAAACATGAAAATAATTAAAAGCATTGTAGGCCTTGTATCCACATGTGTCAGTGTAACTGCGCAGTGTCGGGTTTACTGGTTTGATAAGGTACAGAGGCACAACATAATAAAAAATCCTCCTGCAGATGTCATTTGAACTGAACTGAATATTTTGGGATTCTTTGAGTGTCATGTCTTTACTTCTAAAATGCATTTGTTTCAACCCAACTAGATTTACATTTTGATATTGATCCAATAGCAAGTAAATACAGGGTCTATTGCCAGTACCAATACCAATACTGATAGTTTTAAGTATCCTAAAAGAAGAAAATGAACTATTACAAACCAAACACTTGTTTTTCATTATTTTTGGTGTGTTTAAAGTTGAAACCTTTTATAATAAATAGCAAATATATTTGCTCTGACTGTTGCTCAGGAAAGGAATGGATTTTTTCTTTTAATTAAAACTGCAACCATCACTCTGATGACTTATACTGGGGTGAGATTAAATGGTGTATAGCCACTGAATATCTGAGGTCCAAGTGATCTCAGGCATGTGTGAGCTGTAAATAGAGGAATATATGCCAGGGCACAGTCTCTCAGATCCTCTATGACTGGGTTGCTTAACAGTTTAGAGGATGCTTTGAAAGTGAGATTCCTCCTCGCTTTAACTCATTGTCACGTTGTTTTTCAAGTCTATAGATTCTGCCTTTAATCTGTTTAGCTGTACTTAAATTGGCTGCGTTGACATCCACTCGCTTTAAGGCTGGGATTCCTTTTTTCCCCCTGGTCGAATACCCTTTCACGTAACTTAATATGCCATTTTGGTCTCCCGGGGACAATAATTGAGTTTAGGCGAAGTTTAAATAGCTTAAAGGACAGGGAATACAGATGGGCATCTCTGTGATTAACAAACTCCAACCCAAGGTCTCTGTGTCAGGCGCTGGATTAGGACATTACGAAGAGAATGACAGAGCTTTTTGGCACTTTATTCCCTCTCAATAACATTCTTTCACATATTAACTTAATTCCACCCCTAGGTAGGGACTTTATCATGCAGAAGACCTTAATCCACTGTTGTTGAGTCCATCTCGCCTGAGCTTTGATGAAGCCCCCCTGCTTTTCTGTGGGTGCAGCAGGCCTTGGTAAGACAAAGCACCCGTGACAGAGACAATAAGATGCAGCTTGAACCACAACAAAAAGAGGTTTCATCCAGTGGAGTGGAGAGAAGAGTCGCTGTTGAAGAAAAATTAAGAAAACATCAAAGGATAATGAAAAAGACGAGAAATTGACTCAGGAGTGCAGTGGCGATACTTCTGGTCAAGAAATGTATCACTATTAACACTGTGTGTGCTTTTATTAGTGTGCAGAAGGCCTGGCCCCACTGATCTCTTGTATAGCACTTTATCTGAGGGCCACCTTTGACCCCCTGTTCAAAAGCCCCAGTTGATATGATGAGCGTAAGCTTTGGGTGTTCTTTTAGATCTGGTATTGGCACTATCTTGAATTGAAAAGGCGTGTTTGTGGTGGCAGCAGCCAATTTATCCTTTGGCTTCTGTCACTCTGCATGGGAAAAAGATTAGCAGTCAGATTCTCCCCCGTCAAATAACCACCAAGGGAAAATGAAAAGTCAGAGCTTCAGTCACGTCATCAAACAAAGTGAGTTTTTTTGTGCTTTTAATTGATTAAATACACTGGTCATTTTAAGTAAAAATTTGAGTGATTTCTTAGAACAAAGAAGAATTATACTTTTTTGGTGGTTGGGGGGGGGGGGGGGGGGGGGGGGTGTTCCCGCAGTACGGACACGGTAACAAAAAGCTGAGCAGAGCATATGAGCAGTCCATTGACCGACCTATTGAAAACATCTCTGTTGCACCCTGAATAGTATAATTAATTCAGTCACCTGTCTGAACTTAAGCTGTCCATTTGATTGTCAGTGGTGCTGAGAGTCTTGAAGGTTTTGATCCTTCTAGCACCAACAGATGGTTGTTGTGGCTCGGCCCGGGCTGGGAATCGCTCCTTAAGAACAGACAGTGGGTTGGAGGGGGAAAATCCCCTGTTGCCGTCCCTAAGAAGACCATAAGCTTGAGCAGAGAAAAAGAAAGGGCCTGCTACTGGTGCTAATTACCCAGAAACCACACAGAAAGTGCCCACTGTCACTAACTGAAGAGGTTCACATCCCTTCTTACACAGATAAAAGGCGTAGTACGAAAACATTTCGCAGGGGACAAAGGAGGGAAGATTACCATAATCTTTTGGTTTGTATCCCCTGTAAGCTGTCCGTGTGTCCTTTTCCCTCACTCTCTCCCTGTCCTTCTCCTCCTCCTCCAACCTTTCTCTCGCACTCTCCGCTGCTCTCTTGTTTCTTCTTGTCTAAAATCTGGTTTGAAGGAGCAGAAATGGTGGGAATTGGCTTTACAGCCTAAGCTTGACAGCTGTGTTCTTCCCGCCTTCCTGTGATCATCCCTGTCATTGGTGGGTTGCTGTTGGGGTAATCAGACAATGGCAGGCGAAACGAGGTGTCACTGTGCTGACAGACCCCTCTTCATGTTATGTCATTGTTAATCCTCAGCCTTCAGCCTGCTCCCACTGCTGCTTTCATCCAAGCATTCTCAATGAAGGGAATAGGGGATAAATATGATGCCTTCATATTTCTACATATCAAAGCCCTCTCAAGCGGCTGTTTTCTCCCTAAGTGGTCGAGGGATTGTACGGCACACAACTCGGAGCGAGAACTTTTTAAATGAGGACATCACAGCGGCCACTTCGACTTGGCTCCCTGACTGTCCCAGTCACAGGAAGCCTGGACCAAAGCCAGTCACACAGCCAGGAAAACAGTCGCTTTAAAGGCGTTGCATAAACGCTCTCTTCTCTGGCTGCGGATCACCCCAGAGGTCTGATCCTTTTAGCATCGCGGCTGCCTTAGAGCACCTCTGCGAAGCTCATTGGAGACTGTGATGAGGCGTTGAGATACAGAAGAGGAAATGGTTTCAATTAAAGTCAGAGAGTGACGGGTGACACTAAGAGCCCCGTGTCTCTGTGAGGAGAACAACAGCAAGTGGTAGAGTCTCCGGCAATCATTATCCACTGCTTTTATAACATCTAAGGGCTCAAAACATTCAGACTGATGGCAGGATGTGTGCTCAGTGTATAAGACATCCCATAAATGGCTCCGTTTTCACTCTCTTGCTGTCTGCTTTTTTTGGCTTCTGAGTGGGTGGTATTGAAACAATGACAGGAAACCTGCTAGTTTTGGTAAAATCTCAAGTTTATGAGCGATTAAACTGCTTCTCAGCAGTGTTGGGGAAAGCTCTGCGCATATTTCTCTCATGTCAGTGTGAGCAAAGTGACTATTTTCATTCAAATAGCATAGTCATTGCATTTCTTCAACGTATCCTTTAGATCAGTTGCCGTTTGGTTGAGTGTGTTTGAAATTTAAGACAATGAGTTGTTTCTGTTCACCTGCCTTAAATGCAGGTCACGGTATTATTTATCCTTTGAGCAAACCTTCATTTGTACTTTTTCAGATGTGACGCTTTCAACTAAAATACATTGAGCTGTTCATTTTTTCTTTTTTTTCCTGTTTGGTTTGCTGAGCTCTGATTGCATTTGAAAGCGATGCCACAGGTCCGTTCCCATTGTGCTGTGCTGTGCTGTGAGCCTGTTCCTCGTGTCTTTGACAGCCTCAGTGTGAGACTGATGTTTTAGAAGGTAGACATGTGTGCTCCCTGTAACGCTGTGTTTACAGAGCCTCCCCACCAAGTCTCTGCTCACTGCATACATGGCACAGAAGGCCCAGATGAGATAACACAGTTTACTGCTGCTCTTTCTAGTGGATAGAAGCAGTGAGGGAAAGGCAACCAGCGGACAAGCTGCTCTGTGGCTCAAGCTTGGTTTTTAATAGAGGATATCTAAATAGAACCACAGCCACATTAATTACTGTTGTCGGGCTGATTATCATAATTAATACTGCACTGATCACAATAAACATCCCCATTAACAATATGAAATATGAATCAATCAGCAATGAAGAAAAGTCTTGCACAGGATTTTCACAGCCTTAATTATACTGGTCTGAGCAGAAGCTTCTTGTATTTAATAGAAGGTAATAGTAGGGTGGTCCAAATTATCAGGATGTTCAAAAAACTGAAAAGCCTTCAGCTAATACAAAATGCTGCAGCAAGAGTCCTGACAGGGACTAGAAAGAGAGAGCATTTCTCCTGTTTTGGCTTCCCTTCATTGGCTTCCTGTTAAATCCAGAATTGAATTCAAAATCCTGCTCCTCACATACAAGGTCTTAAATAATCAGGCCCCATCTTATCTTAATGACCTTGTAGTACCATATCACCCTATTAGAGCACTTCGCTCTCGCTCTGCAGGCCTACTTGTTGTTCCTAGAGTATTTAAAAGTAGAATGGGAGGGAGAGCCTTCAGTTTTCAGGCCCCTCTTCTGTGGAACCAGCTTCCAGTTTGGATTCGGGAGACAGACACTATCTCTACTTTTAAGATTAGGCTTAAAACTTTCCTTTTTGCTAAAGCATATAGTTAGGGCTGGACCAGGTGACCCTGAATCCTCCCTTAGTTATGCTGCAATAGACATAGGCTGCCGGGGGATTCCCATGATGCATTGAGTTTTTCCTTTCCAGTCACCTTTCTCACTCACTATGTATTAACAGACCTCTCTGCATTGAATCATATCTGTTATTAATAGGGATGGGTATCGTTTAGGTTTTATCCGATACCGGTGCCAAATCGGTACTTTTGAAACGGTGCCGGTGCTCAAACGGTGCTCAAACCGGTGCTTAAAGAATGGAGAACACAAAATTGGTCCAAAAACCTCTCATGTTCAGCTGTTTTTTGTAAAAAGATAACAATGTTAGCCTTTTCTGCAGCTATGGGGCATATATGGTATCACTCTTGGCTGGAAGCAGTGCTTAAACAATGGAAAAAACACAAACTTTGTCCTAAACCTCTCATGTTTAACTGTTTTCCACTTTTTCTTTGGTCATTTTAGCCTTTTTGGCCAGGGTGAAGGGAGTATCTGCCATCAAACAAGAAGACAGCCGCATGTAGCTATGATGATGTTTGCTAGTTCACCTTACATGCATTAATGTAATAACGTGGTTAGCCTACTCAACGTAAATTACACACGAACAACATTAAGCTACTCACGCAGAGAAGAACGGCTGCTGCTCATCATCATCCGTCATCATTTCTGCTACACTGGCAGGGCTAGGGGCCAGGACTCTCCTCTTCGTGTTTTTGGGGGATGTTGCATAACAGGCAACCCACCCGCAGTAGATGTGCTCGGTGTGAGGTCTCGCAGCAAGCTATCAAATACGGCGCATTTCTGGGCTTTTAAAAAAAACGCTATGCGTCGCCAGGTGTTTCATCGGATTCGAGGTGTTACCTCCTTTGACAGTATCACAGTATCAGCTTAAAGCACTTGTTGCTGCTGAGTTTGCATATTTTGCTGTGAAGTACAGCCAGACTTTTGACCGCTTCGCATTGGACATTTTTAATCTGTAGCTCCGCTCTAAAAGAACGTACGTACCTGGGCCCGCCTACTATTCTCGGAAACGTAAAATGATTGGCTAGAAGTGTATCACAGCTCAGGAAAAAAAAGCACCGAAATAAAGCACCGAAATGTGCGCTGCTTTTCAGTCTGGTTACTACCGTTTATGTCAGAACCGGTGCCATCATGGCACCGGTTCTGACCGGTGCCATAATGGCACTGTTGCCAAAGTGCTTGCTCATAGGGGGTCATATGATTGTTGGGTTTTTCTCTGTATCTATGAAGCGCCTTGAGGCGACTTATGTTGTGATTTGGCGCTATATAAATAAAATTGAATTGAATTGAATTGGTGCAGTGGTTAACACTGTTGCGTCACAGTAAGAAGATCCGGAGTTCTGTGTGTAGTACTCTGGCTCCTTGCGATTGTTATGAAATCCCTCCATTACTTGATTTCAGCTTCATTTAGATCATAACAGCAGCCCAAATTGAGGCCAACTGAAAGCTGGTGTTGTAATTTGAATGGTATTTTTTGATACAGAGTGAAATTGTACACTACGTTGTAAGGTATAATGGTGATTTAATAATTTTTTAATACTTCTTCAGCAGTTTCTTACTTTGTAGAAAGAGTGCAAAATAAATAATGCTTTCTTTCTCATTTATTGTGATTTGTATGGATATATAAATGAATCACTATGTGTGCTTGCAAACAAAATCTTTTCCCAGTTTTTTATATTGTAACAAAACAAAAAAAACCCAATGCATGACAAAAATGTTGCGTGTCTGTGTTTATTGTGCTATGGTGTGTTGATTATTATCCTGTATTATCCTTTTGTGTTACACATTTCGATGTTTTTTTTTTTCCTCGCTACCTTGCCTGACCTGTCTCCCCAATGTGATGTTTGTGTATTGTATGTACGGTCGGCAAGGTCTGTCATCTCGGTTGTGGGCAAAAGACCTGCAACTGACAAATAAAGGCTATCTCATCTCACCATCAAATGTAGGACTGCGTCATCCAAGTGTAATCTAATCTTAGGATATCAACAGATGTCCTTCTGTGTATCTCAAATGTATAATTAGCAGGATTTGAAACTGCTATCTACTTTTGCTTGCAAAAATTTTGGAATATTTACCAACACATCTATAAATTGAATCTCAAGAGAAAAGTAAAAGTCCTTTTGATTAGGTAGCCAACTTTGTTAGCAGTTTGAAGTGGGACCTTGAGGTGCTTAGTGTTTGTGTTTAAACAATAAAAAGAGTGATTTTGTTGGAGGTTTAAAAATAGAGAAAGCATTGTTAATCCTTGGTTATTTCACAGAAGGACAGTGTGAAGTTTCATATGATTTCCTAAGTTCACATCTTTGTCATGGGGTCTCTGAAGAGACTGATACAATGGGAATGAAGGTAGCGCTTGTTCCGTCTCTGCACCAAACCAATATTGTCATGAAGCTGTATTTACATGTGATATGTGGAACACCATGGTATCGACCATTTTGAAGTTCCAAAGGCACACACACACGAACCAAAAACCCCAGCTCCACAGGAAGAAGGGATTACGTTTACTGCTGTGAAAGAAAGACACATTACATATGCCCTGAAACAGCTTCTCTTGTAGCACAAGTCAAGATGACAGCCGAGTTGTCTGGCAAAGGCCACAGACTGGATTGCACAGAGCTGAGCACATGTCTATTTACGCTGCTACAGTCAATCTGTATCTCTTATTTAACCTGACTGAGCTCATTTACAGGAGATGGAACAGGGGAAATAGACAAGAAACAGGAGATGTTGCATATTTAATCCAGAACATTGGGTAGTAGATTTTTTTTTTGACAACAAACAGCACTTACAGATATGCTACACAGAGATTCTTCTACCCCGGAGCCCTGTTGAGAAGCAGACAGTGAAGTGCAGGCCCTGAACCAGTCAGCTAAAGATCATTCTCCATTAGTTTTCTCCTTTATAACAGCAGCCTGTCACTGAATTCAAGATATCCACATATAAAAACCTTTCCCAAAGCTGGATCGGGAGAAGCACTTCTCCTAGGGAGTCAGCAATATAATTATATCCTAGAGTCCTCCACATAGCGTCGCTGGGGAATATTTACTCGAATTGTTTCTGAATCAGCGAAAGATCATGCCGACTCTGTGGGATTTTGTGGCAGAAGTGTTTTAAAAGTTGCTTTAAAAAAAAGTGAGTATGTATACACAACTAATGTATTTTTAATCCTTGCCAAACTGTAGTGGGACTGAACAGAAGTTCAGTGTTTGGGTGCCATCTCCACTAATTACAATCACGATCCATAATTGAGGGGCAAATGCATGGAAAATCGCTCTACATCACATTTAATTTTAGTGACAAAGCATTTCAGAACAGCGGGTGACTTTTTTTGTATTCTGTCTTATGCCTAGGTGGTGCAGTGCTTCGTTTTGTGACAGTCTTTGTTGAAATAATCTGGTTTGTAGCGGGCTGCATCCAGGGACTTGCTGTCCAAAGGTGTTGGGTCTGGAATTTGAATCGTACTTCTTAGTGCTCCATTTTCCTTTGTTCTGTTTGTCTTAACACTTTATGGTAACGCGAGCTTCTTTAATGATTCTGTGTTAGCTTGCGCAGTTAAACTAGGCCCATATATTTAAACGTTTTATTCTGAGGTTAACACTCACACTCTTCCTCCTCATGATACTGTAAATCTCACGCTTCACTGAATTCATGTTATTAGTCAACTGGCTCATAATCCTTTGTTAACTAAATGGATCCCATGTATACAAATCCCCTTAAGCCGAACCTGTAGCATTCCTACTTTGTGTAAGCTCACTCACAAAAAAAGGGGATTTTAATTAATTCTAAAAAAGACCATAACCTTTGGGAATATGAGCTAGCGCTCTTTCGTCACTAAATCTAGCACCACCAGATGGGATGTTTTAGTTGATGGATTTTTACTTCTTAACATAGGGTCAACCCATGTTGTTCGTATTCTTCAGCTGCTAAAAATATTTAGGAGCCACTTAGTGCTCCGGTGCTCTGTTATCTTGGATTTGTGCATTTGTGTTGGCCTAAATATGCTTTTTCTTCAGTGCGGCCGATGCTGCGCTCTTATGGAACCCTTGATCAAAGGATAATGCACAGACTGTCACTTGGCCTCCCTTAGCAGTTGGCAAGAGTCTGAATTATTCAAATACATTCTCATGAATACTTGTGCAGCTTACAACGCTGTTGACGGCAACATTTATCTAAATAGAGTAACATATCCTCTTTTACAATTCCTACCCAGCCCAGTAAAGAATCTATTGATTAATTATTAATCACTTTCTGTAGGCTGATCACTTCGACAACCCCCTTCACATTAAAATATCAGTCATAGCAACTTAGATTAAAAATTTTCTGCTAATATTTCAGTTTTGAGACCTAAAAAAAGCTCACAAGAGCAGTGTAGTTTGACTCACATTTTTCTTTTTAATTTTGCTTAATTAGGAGGAGTTTGTACTTTTTCCAACAGTTTTCTTTTTAAAATATGTATATATAAGTAGCAGGAACAATGTCTCCCTTTAAAAATACTTACCATTAGTTAAAAGTTCAACATTATACCATTATAACAACTAATATACCATAGAGTATTGTGTATATACTATGAAAGTGCAGGTGTATTGGTAAAGAAGTGACACAGTGAAGTATTTCTATATGGCATAATGACACATAGAAAGATCACAGTGGATTATTATTGCATATGTAATGTCCTTTCTAAGCTTTTACAGGTAAACAATAAACATTGGTATTTATGGATGCTCTTAAAGGTCGGCCAGTTATTGGTATTGGCTAAATCTGAACATGTTGAATGGTTCAAGCGTTTATCAAAAGATAATGATGTCACTAATATCTTATAGTCTGTGTCATACCAATTTTGTACAGTCTAAATGATTGAAACAAATCTGATTAAATAACTGATTATCAGCAGCATGTATCCTGAAAGTAGATCTCCAATACAGCTGGCAAAATGACAATTCCAGGACACTAATTACAGTAAAAATTTTCAGCTTACCTAAAATTAAATGTGCGGAATGAATCATGCGGACTTCTCATTGCCCTCCATTCCTACGATGGAGATGGAGCGTACAAAGTTAGCATGGCTTACCTGCAATATTAATTTGTACTAGTGCTGTCACTGTTAATTCTGTTAAAATTACATTAACGAGCTAACCGTGCTAACGCGCTAGCGCCGTGCAGCTCCACGCACAGGGCGATCCGCGCTAACTCGCTAACGGAGATTTGGCGCGTTAATGCGGTTATGGCATTAACGTCATTTTAATGATATTAACGCTGACAGCACTAATTTGTACATATACCAGTTTGGCAAAAAATGACAACAAAATACAGAAAAAAGACCACACAAAAAAACCCAGCATCACCCTTTAAACTTCAAAGTCGCTCTCATGGCTAAATGTAGTACAGGAAACTACACTTAATGTGAGTTTTAGTCATGCTTAAAATTGTGCTCAACAAATACAACACTTAAATATGAAAGTATATTTGACTGCAGAAAAGATGTTTTTTATTTTTGTATACCGTGTGATTTCGTGGTGAAATACTGGGTAAAACAATAACACACATTTAGAGGGTAACTTGTTGTTGTTATTTGTTCTGTAATTGTTTCTTAGTTTGTTTTAATGTTTTCATACAATTGATTAAAATTGTATTGTATTGCTAATTTTTTTAAGGAGGTCTGACTGAAAAGACTTTACTTTTAAAATCTTGGATGGGTGAAGCTTTCCTCCACATAGGCAATACCCACTCCACTCCATCAACCAAGATTTCCACCCTCTCCACCTCCACTGCTGTTATTTAGGTAAGCCAGCTTTGTTACAGGTGGTTTCTCCCCATCTCTCCAAAGTCTGCAGAAAAAAAACATTATTACATTGCATTAAAGTTTTTTTTTATGTGCTGGGCATCCTGTTTGCAACTTCCTCCCCACCAAAAGGGCTGTTCCAGAAAACCTCTGTTTACTTTCAGGCACACTCAAAAGCAAACTTTTAAAATGATTCGTGTAGTTTGACCCGACGGCTGAGTGCTTATGGTCGACGCTATCATATCTGTGAAAATGCTCTCAGCGCCTGTGTTCACGGCTGAGACCTTTGCTGCATGTCATTCCCTTGCTCTCTTTCCCAAATTTCCAGTGTATCTTTAATGTAACTTCAGTTTTGGAAAAATGCCATAAAAATAATATTTTAGGGAAAAAACTGTGTTTTTTTTGCAAAGCTGCAGGGAGCTTGCACTTTTTGCCCTGACATTGCTGCTTTATGCAACTGTTCATTTCCTTAAATGTCTGCAATGGAGGTGGAGAGTGCAAAGTTAACCTGATCTGTAATGTAGCTACAAAAGCTGGTTGCTTTCTCTGTTACTTTAACCAAAGTTAGAATATATATACTGTATATACACTCACTTTATAGTCAAGTGGAAACACACCTGACTGTAAAGGGTGTTTTTTATAGTGCAACACAGTTAAGACTGTAAAAATATTTTAGCAGGTTCTCTTTTTGTGCTTCGAATCAATATCATGAGCTCATTAACCTCACATTCATGAATCAGGACTTCCAGCATTTAGATTACAGCTTTTTTTTTACCATGTCAGTCAATATAAATCAATTATCTGAGCTTCTGCTACTTCTCTGCTCATTTTCAGGTTGTAGCTACAGGTTGTTAAATTTAATTAGAGCAGATTAATGACTGTTGATGCTGATTAATTTAGTTGCTACCATATAACTTTATCTCTGGCTTCTCTTCTCCCAGCAAAAGGCGAACACAGATTTGAAATTAAGCTTTGATTAGATATTTTAGTCCTGCATTACTTGCAAGTGATATCAGCTAAAACTGAAATATAAGATATGTTAACAAAAAATAAGAGTTAATTATACATTTTTTAAAAACTCATTATATCATTGTGGATGAATAAAATTAATCTGGCACCCAATCAATCCATCTATTTTCTGATGCTTTGCTTATCCAGTTCAGGGTTTCCGCGTTCAAGGGGAAACTCGAGCCTTTTCCAGGTGATGCTGTGAGCCGGCAGTTGTAACCACTGCACCACTGTGCTGCCTCAAATCTAACCCAATATATAATAGTTAAAGTTCACTTTATGAGTACAAACATATATTTACTACAGTATATACAGGAATATTTTAATATGTGATTTGATTCATATAAATGGGAGTGAGAGGTTTGGAATCTGTAAAACTGTGGCTAAAGTGCTGTGTAGGTGGAGCAATTGTTGGTTAAAAGAATGGAAGACATTATCATAAAATACATTTGACTGCTGTAAAATGTACTTATGTCATCCTCACAAGGGAAAAATTTGGGGCCCACCAACAAGGAAATATCTCTGTGACTTGTAAATTTGTGTATCCTCTCAGTAAGTAAAGCTATTGATTTTGTGGGCTTTGGATGTCTCCTCTTTTTCCTGAAGGTGAAATTTTGAGGTTGTGTTGCTGACAGAGGTCAGAGGAGCCCAGTAAGACTACGTGACCATGATTGTCAGGTCATCTTTTCAAGCCTTCTCTGATCTCACAGCTCTATATTCATCCCACAGATAGGCCAACTGAAAAGATAAAGGTTACATGTACATATACACAAGTCAGTGTCAGTAGAGCAAATTCAGTTTTGTGCACAAAGATTAAATTTGTACTGCTGCCTACTGTAAATGAAAGAAAACTGCTCAATCTCGCATTGGCGGTGCAGCAGTTTTATGTAGCTTAGGGCTACATCTTGTGGATTTGACATTAAAATATGTTGGGAGCAGAAATGTTTCACTTTTTTAACATGTACTTTGCAGTAACCTTGTGGAGTATCTAATTTGTCTTCCAAATGCAGTAGTTAAGAGCAATCATCCTTAGAGTGTCAGGAGCACTTATTAAAACATGGGCCTATGGCTGGCAGATGGTGAAATTTACATAATCACCATAAAGTTGATGCACATGTTCTGCACTATTGTGCATTAGTGTATGTCTCTCTTTAAACTAGGAGGGTATCTGCTAACTTGTTAATTGCAAAGACACTTCAAGTAACTAATTAAGTTTGTGACAGATTTGGGATACGTGCGAGTTTTTATTCTAATTTTTGTAGTTATATGTATATATTGCAGTTTAATTGACCTCACAGTCTTCAGATCATTTCGGTCTTTGGATCAAGCCGCCACTGTGGCTACTCCAGTAATCACACCGACACTCTGCTTTTCAGTTACTCGTCTTATCAGCTCCACTTTATATCATGTTGCTGAGGAAGAGTGAAGGGAATGAATATTTCAGCAGCTGAGTGAGCATGAAGCACCAGCAGGGCTTCATACCATCTTGTTTGCACTTACTACAGCCATTAAGTTTACAAGCAGCATTTGTATTTATCACCAGGCCTGGATGGTTCGAAGCAATCAAAAACCAAACACAAGGAGAGAAATACAAGGTTCAGGTTGACATGTGAAGAAAAACTGAGGTGAAGTGCTGACATGCTGATGTCTTAGCAGATAACACTTAAATCATTTTCCTCCAAAACTTCACTGGTATGGGTTCAAAGAGATATAGCCATAATACAAATTTTTGGAGTAAGTAGTGGTGTTTGAAGTTATTTTATGGGATTTTGCTGTAAGGCCCAGAATTGATTTGCAGAAGGGATAAAAGGAAGATACTTTATCTTCGGAGCTTTGTCGGAAAAAGCTTAGCATCCATTGGTAGTTCCGCCAATATGCCTGCAGGGCATGGAGGTAGGGTGAGAAGGGGGTGCTGGCATTGACATTATATACCAGAATGAATTGTGCTGAGTTTACACCTCCTGCTGCTTACGTTCTGCTCTTTCATAATCTTTCATGAACCATACAATGTTTTATTTAATGTCCTGGGTCAGAGAGAAACTTGAGAAAAAACATATTAATAATGAAACGCATAGTACTGGGGAGAGAAAGAAGGAGAAGGAAAAAAACTTGGTTTGAGGCTCCTCAGCAAACAGGTCAGAAGGACCTTTTGAAGTCTACTGCTTCAGCGCAGTCAATAGTTTAAGAACTTGTGTTATTTCTGAATGTAAGGCCAGCTTGGACTTTTTCCTACCTGAAAATGCCAAATATCTATCGTGGCTGCCCAGTGTCTCACTGCGGTCCTTGAAAGGCTATTCAAACAACCAAAAAAAAAAAAAAAATCCTCAGTATTTCAGGTTGGTACTTCAGTAAAAACATTCTGTGACCAAGAGATTATTCTGTAAACACCCTTCGGTTGAAAAGTGGAGAGCACCCTCTTTGCAGCACCAAATATCTCATACCTCTCTTTCTCTCTCTCTCTCTCTCTCTATATATATATATATATATATGTATATGTTCCCCTTAACCTTTCTAAAATAAGCTATTCCTATTAGTACTAAAGGGAGCAAACATATGCCATGGCCATAATGTTTGCACTCCCTAATGAATCCTCATTTGCGGTTTGTGAAAGCTCTTGGCCTCTCTGCCTCTCTGGTCTTAATTGCTTAATTACAGTCATTATTTGAACTGGAAGCAAATTCACCTGGCACGCTGACACCATGCTGGCCTGGTTAAAAAAAAAAAAACAGAAAGAAAGAAAGAAAGAAAGAAAAAAAATCCTTTGAAAAACTGAGTGGATGTTGCAGGGGTCTCCAGAGGATGAATGAAGATGCCTGATGTGTGAACCAGAGGGTTGTGATGTATTCACACACATACACAAGACAGCCCGCATGCATATACAGTATATCCACTTGCATGTATCTGAATTCCTCACGTCTCCAGGACATTTCGGTGCTATCAGATGAAAAAGCTCCATGTCAGAGCCTCAGTGCCTTCAGAGGAAGGTCCAGGGGCTGTGTGACTTATTCATGACTCTCCTGGTGCTCCCTGTCCTGGCTCTCTCTGCTCTGTGCTGTAACCTGTGTTGGCTCACAGACCAGCCCTTTGCCTTTTCATATGCTGCATGTTCGCTCATCCTGTTTAAAAAATAAACAGCAGGTTGCATCTGTGCTAATAATTCATGTGCTGGGAGAGAGAAAGGGGTTTATGTGAGGAAATGAGATGGCATTAGCACCTGCTTCACCATGGAATTAGGTTAGGTTTTATACTCCATTTTCCAAAAAACATTTCTCTTCAGGTGATTTCAAAAACTATTTTCCTTTTTTGTCTTTTTTAGCGCTTTCTTTTTTTTTTTTTCTTTTTTTTTTTTTATCCATGAGAGGTCTTACATTGGTTAGATTGGTGATTATCTCTGCTGTAATTAGGCATGTATCTCACTGGTTGTAAAAGTGTCCAAAAAAAGGTGGTTACACATCAGCTCAGGTGTGAATGTCTGGAATGGTGTTAATTTGAAGCAGGACATTGCTGGAAATGAGCACTCACGATCATGTGACATTACATGGAGGGAAAAAAATGCAACAGGAAAAGCAAAGCCCGGCAATGAGGCACATGATTAAATTATAGAATGGTTTAAATAATTGTTATCCTCATATTTTTAGTAAACTCTATAGAAACAGCCCATATTATTCATTTCAAGATCCCAGATTGCTTATTTTATACAACCCATATATATCTTCCTCCCACTATACAAAAGTAAATAAGGCTCCCACCTTCTTCATTTTTAAATAGAGCCGTCAACTAACCCTGCAGCCCCTTCAAAGGGAGCAACTCTGTAAACCTCGGTAAGTACATTCCTGATCAGTTTGTGGCCTTACTTAACACAGCAGGATTTTGTAAATTATAGTCCCCTGTATAGTTAAACAGATGATAAAGCAGAGTATACCCACAGCAACCTACCCTCAGTTACTCAGTCATAGCTATCCCTTACTTGACATGTTGAAAATTTTGATGAATTCATTGACGTTTCTTCTAAATATTGAAAGTAATCTCAGCACTTTATCTCACTGGACGCTCATGCTTACCAACAGAGCTGCAGTACAGTTGAATTGGCATGGCAGTAGTTAAATATTCAGTGGATTCAAAGCTTTAGCTTCTATTGTAGCTGGGCTTTTTTTCCAGCTTAATAGAAGAGGGTTGTGTACATGATTTAGCATGACAGGTGTTATACTTACTGTATGGCAGGAATACACTTCAGCTATATTTAAATATATCTGGCTAATGCTCCATAAAATAGTTAATCTCTTTGCATCTTTCAGGACCCCGCTCTAAGCCATTTCTTTAAAACTTCTTTTTAATCGTCCATGCTTAAATGTTAATTGCACATGCCTCTTCCAAACACACTCTTTTCTCTATTGTCAGGGGCTTTTTGTTACAGAAATATGTTACTAATGGCTTATGAATTAATAAGAACCCAAACTAAATTAGACTTTCATGCAAGGTGATTGTAAAGAGCTTGAAAGCCCCAACATTTTATTCAGATTTCAGAATTTTCTGGACGAGTGGGTTCCTTTTTGCCGTAGCCTATAATGCATCCTTTGTCATCATCTCTCAGCCCTGATTTAGGTTGTGGGATGCTCTTGGTGTAATTTACTTACCCAAGCAGAGCCATTAATTTTCTATTATTGTGAAAAGATGATTCGTGTTTTGGAGGCTGTCTTGATTATTTATTTAGATACACAGCAGGGAAACATGAGGCAGTGGCTAATGGAATATAAAGTCACAGGCCTCATTCCCATTCTGACATTTAACTACAGAAGCGGCACATGTGTTAATGTGTCCTCCCCAAGCACCTTAATTCGACTTGAAATTCCTAATGGAACTCGCTATCTGTGCTGGGCCTTTGAGACAGTGTGGGGGAAGGAGGGGGACACCAACTTAACACATAAATTCACTTGTCTGAGTCTTGGCTGTGCATCTAGTGACTTAAATGCTCCACTGCTTGTATGTCTAGAGGGAAACAGCAGCAGATAGTAGCATTATCACTTGCACTGTTGCCTCCCGCCCCGTGTTTTATACAGTGGCATGATATTTTGATTTTCCCAAACCACAGCTCTTCATATTATAGTGTGAAAACATCTGAGGAACTAGGTTTATTATACAGCAACCTTATAATAAGGCTTTTGCAAGTTGTAACTACTGCCTTTGTTAGTGGTTAAAAGGCAATTCATTAATGTTTTATTGTTTAGTTTGAAAAATAAAGTTTTTCTTGCTCCAAGTTGTTATATGTCTTGCTTGCTCTGAGAATGCACTAACCAAATCAGTGAAAATGCTCATGAGCACTGGGAAATGACTAGTCAGTGCGTCAACTAGTCAACTACTTTAACTAGAGCCTATCCATGGTGGGATTTTGGAGCTGATGCTGATATTCTTTATGTATATGCACATATATGCAATACATGTAATATGTTACATGGAATTCGGCACAACTACTCCTCGTTTAAATACTAATACCAAAAAAAATATTTGAACTTCAGGAAATGCAGTATATACTAAAACCACCTGAATGCAGCAAATCTTTGTTCATTCAACTTTTAATAAATTACCAAGTTTTAAAGGTTTGCAAATAATAGCCAGCGAGACAATGTAAGTGATATTTTCATGGAGTTGCCATCACTGAAAACTTGTGCAAAATGCTGTCACACTTAAATGAAGCTCTGCTGAGTGGCCAAAAATGTTTGCGTGATGCGTTCGTTGGCTGTGAATCAGAGCCTTCACGCTGAGTCGTTATTACAATTAATGACAGCGTCTTATCCGAATGACTAACATGTGATGAAATGCTATGACTCTTTCCTTTTTGGCGTTTCTCCAGTGCTGTGGCCAGCCTCAGTCAGGCTTGTTCACTTTACTGCAAAGGACATCTAGTGGTTACACACCCAACTGACTTATTCTGTCTCCATTCATTTCTAGTTGCAAACTTCACCGCCTCGCTGCTAAACTGTCTAAAGCAAGAGCCGTAAAGAGAGTAATATCCCGATCATGAAATATTGTATTCTTCAAGAATGAAAATAGCTGTTAATTAAACAGTGTCTTTTAGAGTAAAGCCAATAGAAATTGATCTCATAAAAGATGTGATGGGACGGAGAGCTGACTGACACAGTTGTAATCTCAGTATGAATGTGTCGCAGGCCGCTGGATAATTAAAGAGACCAAGTAGTAAGGACATGGCTATTAGCAGGTTAATTAGGCAATAATGAAAGAGATACCTCAGGTTACTGTGGGCTTTAGTGCAATATGATTGCACTGAACAATATAAGGTGGGTGTTAAATGTAATCCTTGCACATTAATAGAGAAAGGCATACCTTCCAGTAAATTATTGCCAAGAGGCTTCACCTGCTCTGCGCAGTCACAAATGGAGAATTCAGAATAGATTCTATTTGGTGGCTGTCCACTCTGATTAGTTTGATGAAGCTTACTAAAGCTTTTAGAAGGGGATATTTGCGAATTTAGCAGGTGGCGCATATAATTCATGGATCTCCTTATTAGAGAGATTGAAGTGTTTCATTAAATGAGTAATTCATTTCCTGCTACTTTTTGACCCACTTTGACAAAAGTAGAAGTAAGCTGTCTGGCATGAAAAAATCCACCTAATGGTGGTTTCATAACCTTGATTCATCACTGTCTTCGTCGCTATCCAATAACCTCTTTGTTTTTAGTCATCTATTTGATTTAATTATGAATCACTATCTGTTGTTATCAATATACTGAAGGGAAGCGCCCTGCAGATGTTAAAAATCAGAGGACGTGTCAGGTCAAAGGTCAGTGTCCAGCGTTATCCTCCTCACATTAGAGTAACAGCCAAACTATACGCTTCATTCACCCTCTTCTAATTGACTTACAAACACTGCTGTGCTTTAGGTGTCAAGTAACACACTGCATTAAGTATGAGTGTGAAGTCAATATGACTTTATTAGTGGCTAGGTCTCCATTGACAGGCCCTGCTTGCTCTTTTGACCTCAGCTAACTGTGATCTACTGTCCAGAGAGCGATCCTCTCTTCTCTATCTCGCCTTCCTTCCTTCCTTCCAACTTCTCTTACTCTGCCATTATTCCACCCCTCAGTGATCATGTCACCCTCCGACTCCAAATCCCGGAAGAGCCCAGGCGGCCAGGAAATTCGACATTGTTGCTTCCCTTTTTAGGAGTCTATCGGTAAACCTTGCTAATCCACAAAGCCAACCTTGGATTTGAGCCGCTGAGTCTGAGGGGAAAGTAATTGGGTTGTTTCTAATAATTGGATTTTCTGCAGCTTGGTTTAAAAAAAGAAAAAATAACCAATGTCCAGGAAAGAACAAGCACCCACCCCTTTGAGCTTTGGTTCACAGGTCGAGGCAGGCCCCAGGTTGCGCATATAAAATGATTAACATTTAAAATCTGCTTACAGCCGCTGCGTTTTAAATAGCGCTGTTTGAGAGGTCTAATTTTTGGTAAGTATGCTGTAAGTCCTCATTATATGGGCTGAATGGGTCATTAATGAAAAAAGTTATTAGTTGCCTGCATTGCAGCTCATCCACTGGCAGGAGAAAGGGTGAGAAACCCACTAAACATTTGGAAGTCTTATATGGGTTTATGAAAGCTCCTCTAATCTTGCCTTCAAATCTCTTCAAGGGCAGTTCTTTTGATTGTTGTGTTCGAGAGATTTATTAAAACTCTTAATGTGAGCATAACTCTGTGGGCACACCTGCACAGTGGTAAGAGTACATTTACTCACATAAACACCACAAGCATCGTTTATTGCACTTTTCACTTCTAATCCATTTACCTCAAAGCCTTAGTTGCCAGTTACTTTAATAGACGTATGACAATCTTATAAAAGCTTCTGATGCTGTGCATATATTTTACATATATATTGGTATTCATCGTTTTTACTTCCTTAAGAAAAAAAAGTATATTTACAGTGTATAATAAATATATTTGCTTAAAGTTGAGGATCTAAGTACTAAAGCACATCAAATCAGCAGACGTGATTGATGGACGACCTTTTGATGAACCAGCTTGGAGTTTAAGCACGAGCTGAAGTATTGGATTTTTCTCTTCAATTGACTGGATGATCGATATATATTATGTTGCTGCAGTGGTCTAACAGCTTTCTTTCAATCATAAATGTGTATTGTGCAAATGAGCACAAATAGATGTGGAAAAACTTAGTACCAGAGAAAGGTGTGTGCAAAAAATGCTCAGCAGTATTAGCAAACTGCACTTATATTTTGAAACGTGAAAATAATCATTTTACATTCAAAAAGGCACCTGAGACTAACACTTAAAGTAAAGATTTACTTGTATTGTTAGTAAATAATGCATCACGTGTATTTATATTTAAGCCATTTAAAAGTACTATTGCAGTATAAAGATGAGTAAGAACTGTCTATCATCCATTTAAATGTTGTGATAAAGAAGTAAAGATGCCTGAAAATGTGCATAGCATTGCTTGCATACTGACTGACTGAGAAACTAATTTTGAGACAATGCATCCATTATACACGATTTTAATGCATTACTTGCGATGCATTAACTGTCGACTGTGTGCGCGGTAAAAGCCCAAAAAGCGGCCAATCCTACTTTAGTTATTATCAGTGAGAAACGGCGCCTGGCAGTCTTAGTTTTAGAACCTGTATTCATTGGCTGGTTGAAAAAGTCCACAAGAAGCCATGGGCAGTGACGGAAATGAGCAGCGTACCACATGTTGGGCCCACAGATAGACCAGGGGAACAACAATGCTTCCCATCGTGACTTTGAGATCCCAGCCCAGATTATTGGGAAGGAGCAAACTTCATGTTGCTTTAAGGGAATAGTGGAGGGGCTCGCTGCACTCTCCTGCAGCTTACCGCCACCCTGGATGATACAGTGAAGTCATCTTGATTGTTCTCCCTTGTGAAGCCATTAGATCTAGAGACATGCTGGCTTCACAATGCACTACTCTAACAGTCAACATCTACCAAACAAGTTCTCTATACAGCAAATTCATAGGCTCCTACAAATGTTATTTTACTGTAAGTCCCTGCTGGGTCCACAGAAAGTCAGTTTTATGCTGGAAAAACATGGATGCACATAGAACAGGTATAAATAAAAGTTTAAGATTTCACTTCGATGTTTAGTTTTATCCAGAGGACACTAGTCTATATCTATATCTACATCTATATATATAGCTTTTACCATATATCATATATTAGTATTGATCTATTAAATTTACAGAGTATGAAAATATATGGCTGATATTTTTTGGTATGTCTTGGTTGGGTAAATGTATCAGGATTAACTAGTATCATATCATCATAGGAGTGGCATTTTGTCATGATTGCAGGCTAAAATCAGGACATAGAAACTGAAACAGTAATCGTAGTATGCTAATATAACACAAGCACTATATCAATACTCATTGGTAGTAATAGGGTCAACATATCCCCAGAGACAGCATCTATCCCTCACAGATTGAGATGTGGGGGTGAGAAAAGGAAGAGGCTCAGACAGGAAATCTGGTCCCCATCATTTTCTGTATTACTGTGCACTAAAGGTCAATGCTAAAAAATCTTCATGGAGTGACTACAATTATATATGATTTTTGCAAGAGCGGGAACAAAGAACCGAAAGAGCACAGTAATTTTCAGAAAGCTCTAATTTTGAAACATAAAATAAGGGCAAGTTAGAAGCACTAGGCAATCCTTGAGTAATGGAAAAACATACTGTAGGTTATGGAGTCTGAAATTGGTGAGGTACTGGAATTGTATTAACACAACAAAGGGAAAAAGGGTGAGGTGTACGCATGTATATACAGAACATCTGGGGCAATCTATGTGGATAAAGGGATCACTTACTGTTACATGCAAATTCTTGGTATCACACATCAAGACCTGACAGTATCGGTAAAATAACTAGTGCCTATAGCCGTGTCTGCACTTCTAATTGTGTATTTCAGCCTTTGCACAAAAATCAGAGTTGCCTGTCCTGTCAGCTCTGCATAGGCACTGCTCATGAGAAGCAATTCTTGATTTATACCAGTGCATTATGCAACGACAATAGCAAAACCCCCACATAATATATGTACATAGAGTACAAAGTGTTCAAGACCATGTTCTAGTTTAAAATGAAGAAAAATTGCGCGAAAAGAATCCTACATATGTGCTAAATTAGCAATCCAATAAACTTTAAAATACCTCAAACATTTGCATTTATATGTTTTATTTCAAACCAACAATAATGCTGCATGTTTGGTATGAAAAGGTAAGACAGTGGCCTGCAGTAATGCAATTATTGCTCTTTTAGAAGTTCACACTAAAAGAGATAATGTGGAATTAAGAAAGCCAGCATTTATTTCAGCATCAAGGTAAATGGAAGACATGTCCCGATTACAAAGGGAAAATGTGTAATGAGCACAACAAGATGTAAAGTTTTACATTACAGATGACTTTGAGTATTTTATATATGCAATGTAGCATTTTTTTAAAATATCTTATGAACATTTTAGTTTCTTTTTCTTTATGTTAGAAGAAAGTGTAAAATATACATTTTTGAAATTATTCACCAGTTGTGCATTCTATGTGACTCACTGATAATTTCAATTATATGCTGGCACTTAACGTCCAAACTAGCATGCTGCTCACAAGTGAAGTTGTTAACGGAGCAACACTGAGAACTTCTGATTTTCTTTAAAGCAGAAAAAACAGAATGAGAGAGACTTTGTTCTCCCAGCATTGTCCACCCAAGTTCCCTCTTTTCTGGTTTTCATGTCTCAAAAGCCCACATTGTCTCCCAGGACACAAATAAATCAGTGTTCTTCCCTTTTCATCTATGTTGGAAAATAATTAAAAAGGGAGTGCTGAATTGTGTACAAGCTGATTCCTCTGTTCAGTAAGCCACCTTCATCTAACAAAAGTCTCTCGCCCTCCTTTATTTTTTTTTCTTCTTCCTAATAATATGTTCTGCTCTGTTTAAGATTGAGATCAAATACTCTCTCATAGAGCTTGGGTAATTAGATTTCACTATGTAAATGGCCTTTAAAGCGCACTAAGAGTGTGAGACGCTGTGCTCACATTTGTTCGCTGCACTGCTGCCTCCCTCAGGTCATTTGTGTATGAATCACTTGGCATCACCCTGCACTGAAACACACAGCTTTGCCTCAGAAACTAGTTCAAATAAACACTGCTAGGAAAGCCTTTATACTAGTTGCTCAATGAGTCATTTGTTAAAGTGCTAAAAAAATAAATATATATATATATATATACAGCTTTTAATCTTCAATTCTGCACAAATTTAATGCCTACTTTTATTTGAGTTTGTTTTCATAAATAATTTTTGCTAAAATCATCCACGATTACAAACAAGAACCAGTTTATTGCACAATGTCAAATGCTTTTAAAGGAGCTGAGTGTTAATTTTCTCAATATGATTTAGAAAACACATAATAAAAAACTATTTACAGGGAAGATTTCTTATACAATCCATTTTTTATAATCCAGTTTTAATGAATATTTAACAACTGATTTGCAAAGACAAATAAACAAAAAAATTATGTCTTTCTTTTTAAAGAAATTGCTTTCAAATGTAGGCACAACACTCTGCGTATAATTGAGACGTGTGTAGATTTATTATTATTATTTTTATTATTCAAATGTCATCCCTTATTTTTGGGGAGGGGGGTCGTTGGGGGGCTGTCTTGCTTGCGAGGCAGAGACAGCAGCTATTGTCTCGAGGAGACAAAAGGAGTAGTGACATCACTAATGTTTCAAAAATAAACTGCAGGCTCCTATTATGTGGTACAGTTAAAGCCTGGAAAGGAGACCATATGTTAGGCTGAGGGCTACGCTGCTGAGAGTAGCCACGCATTTCATATCGCTGACAAGTCTCCTCTCCCTCAGCCCTGTCAAACTGCTGTTGTAAAACAATTAAGCTCCTATTAACATATATTTTATTAATTGCCCTATCAACATGGAAACACAAAGGCATGTAAATGCCCCGGCTTGACAGATTTAGAAAAGCGTAGCGTGGCAGCTTTCTCACAGATAGTGACAGCTGAAGGAATCAGGTCAGATTATATGAGCATGGACAACTCAACAGATTTGTTTGCTATTGATAGCAGCAATCAATTCAATTAGTTGTCTCTCATACGTTGAATGAGATTAGCAAAGGTAGTGTTTTGTCATTTACTGTTTAACGTATGCATGGATTTCTCTTCCAACAGGAAAAAAGCTCTTGATTCTTTTTTTCGTTTTTTCATTGTGCAGTGACTGTTTCATAATTATTGCCTCACAGCTTTCTATTTCCTCTGGAGTAATTGGACTGCCCCGTTAGATTATCCGGTCTAAATTGCAATACTAATTATAAAGCCTAACAGTTGTGTCGCATCAATAGTCTATTAGGATTAATTAAGATAGGAAGTGACAGCTGACGATTAAGCTCATCAGTTGCAGTTCAGCGATGCAGAGGTCAAACGATCAAGTTCTTTTCTGTCACAGGAACGTTGAGCCTCGCTTCAAAAATGCAAATGCTTGTTGCTGACATGCGATGATCTGAAGTCACACGCATGGCCTGCTCTGCAGTTTCATTGTGTGTCTTACTGTATGCAGATCTAGACGCAGCCCATTGTCAGCGTGTCACAGAGGCAGAACAAACGATTTCATAATTGATTATGCTCCTAATTACAAAGCATACAATTAGTGGAAGTTATTGATAGTTCAGCATGTGTCTTTTAACCCCGGAGCTGTCTGTCTACTCCCACAGGAGACGTGTGTCCTTCTTTGTTAATGATGGAAATGACTTTTAGATAACAAGCGTGTCCCAGACAATAAGCTGTGTTTACACAGTGACCTGGACATTTACTTGCTTGGCCTCTGTATCTACCCCTCCCATTATATTTGCCAACACCACTCTAATTACAAGGCATCAAAATAGACCTAAAAGGCTTCTACCACATGCTTTGGTACAATCAAAAACAAGAGTTATCCTATTTTTACTAATGTGGAAAATATTTTTTCAAGTCTTGTTTATATCATTTATTAACACTATAAAGGGAAACTAGAAGTACGCTTGTCAGAATGACAGGAGCGGACTTATGTTTTAATAGCATAGCCACGAAGCTCAGACATTTCCAAATGTCAGAAACCTGACTCGCCCGACATCCTTATCAACTGAAATAAGGTAGTGCTGGTTGAGGGAAACTGTTATTGGATTAATTAATTCTTTATAAATTATCTACAAGAATATTTTCTTTTCTAGCATCTGTTCACAATTACAACTGTGAATGTTTTAATTGTTTTCAAGTGTTTAGCTCATTTGAATGAAAAACGTTGCTTTATTGATTAGTTCTAATTATTTTTACTGCCTATCATTTTATAGTTTTTCTATATAAAATCACACTTACCTTTTTATGTATTCATTTCACCGTATTATTTGATCTGATATTACATTCACCTTATTCTGTTTCAGTAGTGTGTGTATTTACCCTTAGCTTTTACCAGTTTTCAACTATGCATGGTATTTGTTAATTACTTTTTACACTCACTTTAATTTACCATTTACTGCACTTTAGTATTTCATTATTTTAGGTTTTATGTTTGGCTAACTACTGTATTTTTTTTAAACTGTCTGTCTGTAACTTTAGGGGACATGTTCGACGGGTCTTTTCATTACAACTATGTAACTGTTTCAACTGTTACTCTATTACTTCGGGCTACTTGTTGTGACTACTAATGATTTGTTTTCTCCTACTGATTCTAACACTTTGCACAGTTTTACTTTGCATTGATTGTCTTTAATTGATCTGTAGATTTTACTTTCATATGCATTGACTTAGGACTATTTTTTCATGACCTTGTCTGATCTATTTTTCATTCATTTTATCTCCTCGTTTATTAATGGCAAGAATTGTGCCAAATCACAACAACAGTTGCCTCAAGGTACTTTACATTGTAAGGTAAAGACCTTGCAACAGAACAGCACAAGTAAAGATCACTCCCTCAGTGTGCAAACATAACAAGCACTAATCTTCTGTCTAGATACTGTAAAAGGATTTAGATGAAAATATGTTTCTTTTAAACATACATGGGCATAATTTTAGTATCTTTATTCATAATCTGATGTTCTTTAATAATTATAGATTACTCCAGGAGAAAATCATCTGGGTGCAGTTGCAGAAAATCTCTCATGAGAATATTCAGTAGTGAATACGTTACAAGTACAAGGACTATATTCAGTCCAATATAGGAAGTCTCTAAAAGGGCTTTAGTGCTAAGGGGCATACTTACCCCTGAGCTCCCAAAGGAGCAATGTTATTATTGGTAATAAGAAGCAATAAACAGGGTGTGAGGGAAGCATGGAAGTTTCACTCCACCAAGTGTAAGCGCTTCTGAGGAAAACTGTAGATAAAGTTATCTGTGTTTCCCCGAGAAGAAAAAAAAGAAATAAAGAAATTGTGCACCAGCTAACCAACAAATTTGTTAAGTAATGTTAGTTTAGGACCACATATAAGAGCTTGGCATCTGTACTTATGACAATTTCAATAGTTTAATCTTTCATGGAGGGCGGTGGGGAGTGATGCTAAACTACTGTCAAGACAAATATTTCCAGCAGAGTCCACTTGTATAATGGAATGAAAAAAAGAGATATAAGCAGGCACAAAAAGTGTTTCTTCCGCATCTTGCCTCCCGGCATCAGGCTTTTTCCTTTCCTTATCCAGCACAAAGAGTGCATTGTTAGCAGAGCCATTACAAGCAGTCTTGACTACACTGGACAACATATGGCTCAAGGGAGAAAGCTATAGATTGCAGGGATGGGAGAAATGGGAAAGTTCATCAGACCCATCTCATCTGACCTCAGTCGGTTCTGGGGAAAAATGTGCCAGGACGCTGATGCTGAATAGACAGATTTTCCAAATGCTTTGAATTCCGTTAGGATAGCGAGAAAGAAAAAGGCAAGATGCTCAAAGAAATGGATTTGGCCTATAAAGTGTAAGTGGCGTGATGCCCATTTCTTCAGAAGGATGACATTAGGGGACCAGTTTTATTGATGGCTGCACAAAAAGGGGTAAAGAGTGCACACAATCAGGAGTCAATTGAAGCACTGGGAGATTAAGGCTGATATATTTTAGTCCTATAGCTTTAGGTCTTTTCATTTTAGACATACAAAGAGGAAGAATGGAGTAGAGTGTTCATTCTTAAATGCCTTTTTCCCCTCTGTTATTTGATTTCTTTCATTACATTTTATTATTAGCTGTTTCTTTTCTTTTTTTGAAGAATGGCAACCATGACCCCTCTTGGAACAGATGTATTACTTATGACATCCCAGTTTTCATCCGTTCACAATTTTTACATTAGAGTTAAATCTCTGCAGCTGGAATCTCACGGCTGAGTTAGCCCAAGCCCATAAAATATTGAAACCTTCAGAGCCACTGGCAGGCAGGTTGAGGGGAGTTCATGTCCAAAGCCAAGCTTCAGATTCACAGACATCCCAATAGGAGTGTACTACAGAAAAAAGCACTAATAAAAATTTCATTGAAATGAGACGGGGATATTGCTAGCATTCTCCCCAGCATCAGTATGAAATCTTAATCTGAGTTAATGGAAGAGATATGAAAGCCTTTCTCAATTCAAACACAAGCAGTGCATAATTTATAAATTATTGTCAGAAAAGTGATTCCGCTCCGAGATTTTACCCTCTTCTAGATGGAAGTGAACTCAGCAAGACAATACGAAAACATAGTGTTTTTGACCTCTAATGCCAAGAGATTTTACAGTAGAGCTGTCGATATAATCAGGTAAACCATTTTTTTTAACAGAAAAAACACCGCAGCAGTGCTCAGAGCGAACAAATTCTAGCTGAGCCTTTCTCTGGTAAACCAGATCAGTGCAGAATGGGTAAATAAAACAGCCCCCAGAGGACGGAGTGTAAGAATCCTTTTGTCCTGAAGGTTGACAGTTTGCTAAAAGCTTCATAATGTCTCAAACATAGCATCTCAGTGATGTAGAGCAGACGAGTGTTGTTTTAAAAAGCCTTTCCCCTTCTTCCCCTCGCTCACTTTTTTACTCCAATTACACAAGATGTGTTTGCATGGCATGCTCTGCGGTTAATTCGCAGTGACAGCTTCCTCTTCCTCCCGCATGTGGAGCGTAATAGAAACGGTGTCCCATGCTGGAAAACATTATTCACTAATGTAGCCTCAGCGTGTCCAGCGCGGAGCTCGGGGTTGTTCCTACTCCATTACATGGCAGGGAACAGGTCCTGATTAGGATTAGCACATGTACCCCCCCTCCCTGAAGACAGCCAAGTTCAATCATCCTGACTACTGCATTCTATTCACACTCTGCAGACTCTCGGTTAGTGAGGCCTGCAGTCTCACGATTTCTTTTTTCAGGCAAAAGCTTGTTAGATGTGCTTTAGCAGTTACTATAACTGAAACATTTTCCTTGTGCTGTTCTTTTATTATCTGTGTAAGAACTTGGTTTGATTGATTTGATATAGTCAGGTTTACATATTATGACTAAAATGAACTGCCTTATTTTCTAGACTTTAAACTGCATTTAGAAAATCGCCTCAGTAAACATTTGTTATCCATCGGCCATATGATGCTCCTTCACGTTTGTGTCACTTAATGGCAAAAAGTCACAGACACAAAGCACAGGATGTGTTTTACTTTGGCGGGACCTGCTAGATGTTCCTGGCAGGATAAGGGAAGCGTGTACACGGTTGGTTGAGTCAGGCGTATCCAAGGTGATAAAAGCATAAAAAGGAGGCATGAATGTTAGATGGGATGCTGAAGTATACACTGCAAACTTATTTAGGACAGAGGCATCCTGGCTTTCTAATGCGAATTAATGGACGTGTATCTCAGTTTCCCCTTTGCTTTCACGTGTTTTCCCGCGTATCAGTCGCCAACTTCCAAGTTGATGAAGCTCCAAAAAGCCTTAAGGGAGCAGTAACCAAGGTAATACTGTCATTACATGGCTCCTGCGAGCATTCATGGCCGTGGGTTACAAACATAGAGCTTTAACATATAAATAGGGGGTGTTATCCATTATTCATCTTTGGTTATTCAGTTTAATCAACAATTATAATGTTTAAGAGCTTGTTATTCATTGGGTGTTTATTATTAGGTGAGTGTTGTGAGGGAACAAGAACACGCATACTCACTTCAGATGGAACAGTCACTGAGTGCAGGGTAGTAAATTGAAGTTGCCAGTAATGACTTATTGATGACCGAGCTTGTTCTTTACCCAGTTTAATTATGAGAGCTAGTTAATTCACAGCAGCTGGGGAGTCATGTTGGACGTGTTGGGTGTCATTAAGATATCCCACAACTTCATCACTAAGGCCCCATCCATAATTCAGCCTCAGTTCATGTGTGACTAAGAGGGCTTTATTTTAGAACAGCCTTAACGGGGTAAACTCATGTGGAAAAAAGTGCGCTGTGCTGCACTGGTCTCTGTGTCCCACCAAGTGGAAGAGTTAAGAAGTGTAAAAGCTGCCTTTTTGAGAGGCCAGAGAGGACCAGCGAAAGGAGGGAAACATCTCTGTGCAGCAGAGAGGTCACATGATGTAAGGGGAAGGAGGGCCATGTGCAGTGGGAGCAATTTCTTGACCTTCTAACTGTAGCTGAGGTGATGCTGTTCATCTTTGGGAGGCTGCTTATGTCAGTAGTGCCTCGGCTACGGGGCCGCTCGGGGACCTAACATGCACTCCGAAGTGTCCAGCCTGAGAAGAAAAAAAACAAAAAGGAAAAAAAAAAACCCAAACCTGCAAGATGTCTCTGGACGGGTGGTGCTCGCTCACTCAGCTTTACTTTACGGTTTCTCTTGTGGGACTCGACCACTCACTCTTCCTCAGTCTATCTCCTTCGCTCCCTCCCGTCTCCTTTCTCTTTCGATTCTATGAATTTTTTTCAACCTAATTTTTCCCTTCTCTAGCTCTCCACCACCCATCACATCCATCACTAGACTCTCACATCCGTCTGTTGTCTTCCCAGCGTATCCTGGCTTGTTATTGTTTTTCTTTTAGGCTTGGCAGGCCTGTATTCACAAATGGCTTGCTGCCTGCTGACCAAGGTTTCAAACTCTCTTGTATCAATTACAAGAGCAGAGCCGGATAAAATGGTAAAAGCTAAAATCTCCTATTTTTAACCCACTGAATATCTCGTTCGCAGCTATTTACCTCTGACAAATTAGAGATATTCTGATGGAAAAATCAGCTGCAAAGACTAATATGTGCTTGATCTACCTGGAGAAACACACACCTTGTTTTTGTTTCTCTGTTTACTTTCACCCGACTAGGCTGCGTGATCATGGGACGCCGTCCTGGCCCTGATCCCAGAACTTGCGTATTCATCTGGTCTAGGTGCTAATTTGTGTGTTTCATGCCTGTACTCACAAGCTTGTTTGCACACTCCGTTCCACCTGGGCTTGTTTTGGCGTCCTGTCAAAACCCAGGCCAGTGGAACAAACAGCGTCTGTGAAAAAAATACCCATGCATGTTTAATTACGACAGGACACTTTCTCCCTCTCATTCTCTCCACAGACCTCTCCTCAGAGAGCACGTACCCCCTTGCAACCCTGCATTATTGTCGCCTTTTTTGAAGTATGGCAAAGAAAAAAAGCTATTAATATTTAAAATGCTTGCTGCCATCCCCTCATACATACAGAGACTCACACATGTGTAAACACATCTCTTCTTAATCCAGTCCAGATTTGCAATTTAGTACAAAGAATATTGCATATATGGTTCAATAAGCATATTGCAGAAATATTTAAAACAACTGTTTCTATGCTTATGAAGAATGAGGTTTGTCTCATTTTGCTCTATTTATACCAAAAAAAACCAAATAAACATTTAAGATCTTCTCTCCTTATAAAAGAACAAAATGTTTGACAGGACCTGAGACTCAGTGACACTTCTCTTGGCTTGAACACAAATCACCCACCAAGCTCTGTCCCAGACATCACACTCAGATGATGCACTTTAGCAGTGGACATTGTGGTGGTGCTGTAATAGATTAAAATTATATTGGGTTACCACATGACACATCATCCATTCGCTTGAATTGAATGAGTAGCTCAGAGGTGGATAAACTGAAGAAGTTAGTTTTGCTTCCCGCTTGAGGTGTTCAGCACTTAGGACACACTGAACATGTATACCGAGATGGGTGTAGACCAAAACAAGAGGCCAAACATGGTTGAAACTTAGTGAACGAATAGTGGTCCAGTAAGACTCTCTCTTATATAGCAAGAAATAGATGATTTAGAATAAACGTTTCATGCCAGTGGCATGTCTGCATCCTCTTTTCTTATTTTTCTCACAATCTTGTTGTTTGTTTGAGTTTGTTCTAATCGATAATAGGTAATATAAAGCAACCTTCTCTCCTCGAGTACAGCCAGACATTTTGGAACTATTAGCTGGCTGGGAGTGAATGTCAAAGATTTTTTCTAAGGACTGGCGTTCCCCTCATTTGAGTCTGTACAGACTATTTATGAGTAAGACTTAGACCAGCCATGCCAGCTGCCCTCTTATTGGTTCTGTGCAGACAAAAAGTGTCAATTGACAATTTGCTCCCATGGTTGGAATAAACACCCATTTTTATTAGACTAATTAATGGGCAGGTTCAGTTATTTACTGTTTAAGTGCAAATAATGCCCGTTTCATTCTCTCTCTGCCTTTCTCATAGTCACTGCTATCATTCAGTTTCCACATGTTCGGCTACCAAGGTAAAATTAAAGCTCTATCTTTGTCCTATTTTGTGAAAGTGTTAGTTTCCCTCATGTTTACACCTTGCACCACACACTGTTACATACTAAACATGAGGCTTAAGGATAAGATGCAATGGTGTCATTACTCTAAACCCACTACACTGTGAAATCAACACTTTCAACAAAGTCAGTGCAAAAAAAAAAAAAAAAGAACAAACAGCTGTTCTTGATTTTTTTAAATGTTTATTAAATTGTTTACATTCTGATGATAGAAAAAGTAATTTCATCAGTATTTATTTCTGTGCACCTGCTTTTTTCCCAGTGATTGTAAGGAATGCTGTTTATGCCAGAGTCAGATGCACAAAAATGTGATAGTAACGTAGATTCACCACTTTCAAGAACTGCTTTAGGTGTTTTTCATGGCTGTGTACAAATACTGAAGCGATCTTGATTTTACAGATACATGAAAACTGCTACTTGCTAACTTAAATGAAAAACAGAGTATCGATATTACTAAAAAATAATTTATGGATTATTTTCTTAATTTATAGAAACATAATTTTCACACAGAGCTAACTTTTAATGCTGAATATTTCCAAATAGAAAGCCCTTTTTTGTTTTTTAAAATTCAGGATTTTTTTGTTCTTATTGTTCAGTCATATCAGGCTAAACAACTTTACATGTAAACGTCGTGTTTTTTTGTTTCACGTAGAGAATTTTAATTTGGAGGAGAAACTTTCAGTGCTCAGCAAAATAAAAGCAGCCACTGTGAGGCAAAACAATAGACTCATCAGAGGGAAAGCGGGAGGCTTGTTTTCTCACAGGCCTGACCTCTTTTTCTGACGTGTCACATTATGGTTATACAGAACGTGTCTCCTTTGCATACAAAAGGTCAGAAAGATAAATCAAAATCCGCATGCATGACTTACCCGATTCATCACAGCAAAGAGGGTCAAAGTGTTAGCTGTAATCAGATTTCCCCCCCCTCCAAACATGAGATGAATTGTCTTTGTTAGCAAATTGCACAGAGGAAACAGAGGATCTTGTGCTTTGTACATACACTTGTAATTAAACTACTCAGTGAAGGCATGTCCCTGCTTTTTAGAGAAATTGCATTTTGTTGTAATACTTTTTTACACTTTGAGTGTGAGGAGGAAGGAGACTAATTTACCCCTCGAGGTCTCCGAGATGTTTATCGGCTTAGTGACACTTTTGCTTGTTAGATAATCCACGATGATGCAAGACTATGAAATAAAATGCTCTCCCAGCTAGAAGAGCTCCAGTTTGAATCTGGGCCTGTGAGGGCTTTAGCTCCATCGCAGTGTTCCCTTCACCCCTGCTGAGACATTAATTAAGGCTCCTTTCAGGTCCTTTTTTCAGCAGTTGCCCCTGTAATGCTCTTGCTCAGTTAAAACCTGCATATGCAGGTGCCCCCGTCATCTCACAACAAGCTCCTTAATTAACTTGAAGTTATAACAAATGAGTTCACATTTTTTCTATCTTTGCTCCTCCTGTCTCTTTCTTTTTGTTCCCCTCTCGCTATGAGTTTCTTCAACTGAACAAACTAAATGAGAAGAAGTCCTGTCTCTTTAACCCGGCACCTTTCCTTCATAAAACGTTTGTCTTCCTCTCTCTGTAGTCTGTCATCTCTCGCAGTGGATGATCTCGAGAACAGGCAGAGGTTGAGGAAGGAGAGGAGCGCTGCCATCGAAGCAGGCATCACACCTCTCCCACACACCACTAATTACAGTTAATTATTAATACACTTTGATTTAGCCTTGCTCCCCCACCATCAGGTGCCAAAGTATATTTTGCATGTTTTTATAAATGAAAGGAGTGAGGCAAATTGATTGATACAGTAAGTTTTTTTTCTTACCTTGCAACTTAAATCAAAGGCTCTGCCAGTTTAATTGAAGGTAGGAGAGTGTTTGAAAGTAAATTTTAAAAGGAATTAGAAGTTGAAAGGGTGAAATGATTCGATGGCAAAGTTTATAACAAAAAAGGCAAATTGCGTGCATGTCAGTGGAAAACAGTAAGACATTTTGGACGTTTGCAATACTTTTTGTAGGTGCATGACCACACTGAACAGTGACATTAACTTTATGGATATTTTCAAGTCTGCAGCCATCAAAACATTTTAATATTTATCAGTACTGTTTATAGAAGTAGCAAAAATAGTTTGTGTGACAATTTTCTAATCTACTAATGGCAGTGTTGGATCTACTTCTTTTTTCGGCAGTCACCGCAGTGGTTCATCAGCCTCCTCACATCTTTTCTGTGGTCGTTCTCTTTCCCTCCTGCCTGGAAGCTCCATATTCAACATCCAAGACACCTCAGCATTGTTTCTCTAACTGTGTCTCCAAACTGCTCAACCCGAGCTGTCCCTCTGATAGACTAATTTCTAATTTTGGCCCTGCTGGTCACTCAAAATCAAAAACTATTCAATATGCCACCTCCTGGCTTTTTTAGCACCACTGTCTCCAAGCCATACATCAAACCAGGTCTCATTACCATCTTGTAAACTTTCTCCTTCACTCTTGCTGCTATCCTTTTGCCACAAATCACCTCTGACACTTGTATCCAGCCACCCCACCCTGCCCACGCCTTTCTCTTCATTGTTTTTCTTTTAAAGGTTGACTCCAAACTCATCCACTTTCACTAACTCCTTTCCCTTTCATCATTACAGCTGTTTCCCTCTCATTCGCATTCTGTCTTGCATTTACAGACTTTCCTTCCTCTTTCCTCTAGTGGATACCTCCATTTCTCCAGGATCTCTCCTACCATCATCTATGTAGTCTACAAACATCATAGACATAGACATGCATAGGCAATGGAAACTCTTGCCTGACTTCAGCTGTCAACATCACCACTGGATACAAGAAGAGTCTCAGATCCCACCCCCATCTAAAACTCATCTGGCAGGGGTGGGATCAGCGGTGTAGATAGTTATAATTACTTCCATTAAGAACAGCGTTACCTACTGTGAAAGTCTAGAGAAAAGTACTTTTGTGTTACCAAATAGGAATACCCGTTTGTATTAAAATAAATGTATATATATATATTTATTCATGAACGTACTATCTATGTAACTATCAATCTGTAACCAGTTAATATTTGTGGCTATTTCTCCAAAATGTTCCCAGCAACAAGCTCATTAACGTCCTCAGGAGCGGCAGCTTTACCTGAACTAAAAGTTGTCTTTGCTGTACTGAGCTGTAGCTGCGGCACGACTCTCCTCCTCAATGTCGTTGAGCCTCTCTGCTTAGCTTTAGTGGGTGCTTCATCAGATTTGATGTAGACACACATTATCGGCCAAGCACAATTTAACCCACAAATTTGGAAACGTGAGCATTTCCATGCCGCTAAGTGCCCTCTTTGCTGTCTTTTCAGCTTAGCTACACATACCAAATTAGACAGTTGTCAGATTGGCTAGCTTCCACTAGTAAGCAGTTACCTGGCAAAGAGTATGAGAGATGTAGGTGGGTGGATATGGGATCTTACATACATGGAAATACGATCAAATTATGACTGTAACATCTAAAGCCATAACTAAATAACTGAAATTCTGAATGACAAAGCTAATAACAGTGAGTAAATGCATAGTAGTATGTATTAAAATCACCCATAGTTAATAAGAAGTGGCAACAAAACAAATGGGATACATGATGTTGGCCACATTTGTTGTACTTAAGATGTAATGCTAACCTTACCTTCAATTTAAATGTTATATTTCAGTTCAGATGGTCAAAGCAGAATAACAAGTGTCATTATTTATGGCAACTAAACGCATCAAAGATTGTGAAAGTATTTTAAATGATTCTAAGACATTCAAACTCAAATCACAGTCAGGCATCAACATTAGCAATCCCCCGGAGTTGTTTAGAAGGCTCAGTGAGAAAAGATATGTTGACCAACTCAAAGAGAATAAAGAACAAAATGTTCCTTCATGCTGGTCATTTTGAAGTTTGCTCTTTAACACCACAGCACTGCTCCCAGCCTTCAGCAAAAGGCACACTTTAATAACACCTAAGTGACTCACCCATTAAATTGCTTCGACTTCTCTGCTGATCCGGTGGTATTCCCAGTTTGAAGGGTGGAGGGGGGCTGAGTTGCCTTGGACTCTGTAACTCATCACTGGGGCCAGTGATAATACCCCTGGACCTGTGGCTGCCTTGCACATGGCTTTGGCGTCCATGAAATAGAATCATCACCCCTTGTAACAAAACAAATAAATCCTTCCTCCCAGTCTGTTTTGATATGTAATGAGTCGGTGTTTCACTCTTCTGAGATCTTGTTATATGGCGTATCAGTGATGTGTCTCTCGACGGCCACGGTTCATCTGTCAAACTGGATTTTCCCACCTCAAAATAATGATCCCATGCTGCACCAAGGGCCCTGCTAAAGTATCTGCTTATTTAAGATGGCTTTGCACTGCGTTGTTCCATGTAGGTAACACCTGGCCCCCAGGAGTCGTCTGCAGAGGGTTACAAGTGGAGAGGCCCCTGACAGTGATGGAGACACAAACAAGCATAGTATCAAGAGATGGTGGCTTTTGCAGTGTGTGAGTAATGCTATGGCTATTGTCTGTGGATCTCCACCGATGATGGATGCCATAAAAATATATACCATACTTAGCAGCAGTGTTGGGCTCAAGAAAAAAAACTGCAGAAGAGCAACCTATTTTGTTTGAAGAGACATTTTTAGGAAGTAACAAATGGAATACTTCAAAAGCAGGACATCCCTGCCATATACGTTTATATTACAGCTATTTCTTCGGTATTAAAAAATATTAATCTTTAAAGTCATCCAGGCTCATATGGTATGCATCTCCAAAGTGTAAGCAGTTTCTAAAATAATTTGACCAAAAAAAAACCCCCAAACTATGGTGGCCCTGAGAGGCCAAATGGACTGCAACTTAAGAAAACACCAGCAATAAGAAAAATGCTGCAAAAGCACACAAAACACAACGGAAATAGGGAAAACGAGAACGGAAATAGGAAAAACAGATTTCCAAAAGCACAAGGGACGTGTTTCTGGGGAGACAATAACCGGACGGACCAGTTGCAGGAACCAAAATATGCTAAGAATTGGGCTGGGAGACACTTAAAAGAAGTGGAGGATCTATCAGTTTTGTGATGAAGAAAAGATGACAGGTATGTGTGTTAGCCTAACTATTAGCCTAAAATTCTGTCATCAGTATTATATGAATCATGATAAAACACACCTACCATGTTTTGGGTTCCTGCAACTGGTCCGTCCGGTTATTGTCTTCCCAGAAACAATTCCTTTGTGCTTTTGGAAATCAGTTTTTTCCTATTTCCGTTGTGTTTTGTGTGCTTTCGCAGCACTTTTCTTATTGCTGGTGTTTTCTTAAGTTGCAGTCCATTTGGCCTCTCAGGGCTACCGTACCAAACAGGTTTAAACTACTGAAAATTACATTTCATTGATGTCTTTACTGTAACTCTGAAGGTTGTGCTAACTTGTCCACTTTTATCGAAGGGATCTGAAATAAAGACTACAAAACAGCACATCAGTGTATTTCAAGCTCACTACAGCTTTCCACAATATGTCAAATGCTCCGCCTTAAAATGAACCCTAACTAACTTGCAATTGCAATGCAATATGTGTTGCATTATACTGCACTGCTTTAATGATGATTAGGCTTCATCGTTAAAACTATTTGGTTTGTTTAAGAAAAGAATTGCACTGTGGAGACAAGGGTTGGTGACCCTTGAGCCAAGCGATGAGATTGCAGTTCCTTTGAAATGGTTGCTTCAAAGAAAAACGATCTGCACTCAGTTGCTGTCTTCAAAGTGTCCCTCGTCTGTCAAGATGGTGAAAAAGTGGTAATAAGATGGAATCAGTCTGATATCTTTTACTGAATAAATGAGGTCAGGTTGGCAAATACATGTAAGATGTTTGTGATAATATTGCAATTAACTACAATAAAATTGTGACTTTCTTGTAATTTGTTAACGTCTGCATGCATAGAATTTTACATTAAATAGAAATTCAAATTAGAGTGGAGCTTTCTTTGCCTTAATATAGAAAGAGCAACCAGCTGGCAACAATTCACTATTGCAAACAAGTTGCACTCATCACTAATGGACTCTGATTAATAGCAAAATATTGGCAGTTTGTCTGCCTTCATATATTAGACAGCAATTATTTGCTAACCACATTGCCATCAATCCAGAGACCACGTTTCATTTTCTATTTGGGAGTCTTGGACTTTATTTTTCTTTGTTTGTATCTTCCTATTTAGATTGTGTGTTAGCCACCTGTGTGGTTAGGTTTCATCACTAAAACCTTTTGGCTTGTTTAAGAAAGGAATCAACAAGAGCAGTATACTATAGTCTCAACCAGTGTTTCAGAGGAAACTTTGTGTGTATCTTTGAGACACCAACAACTTTGACAGAAGTGCAGTGTTTCTGCCCTGGAAAAGAACTGGTTGCTCAGCTGAAAATTACTGATACGTGGGGTCACAGCACAACACATGCTATTTGACCAAAAATGGAATCTTATTTGAAATGATTAAGTCTGCTTCACTTATGTCTCAAAGAAAATGTCACTTATTCTATCATAAAAATATCATGCATCATTTTAAGTGGTCGATGAAGTAGGTGGCAATAACAATCTCGCAGTCTGCCAAAGAAACTGTTAAACTGTACTTGTGATTCTTTCTCCCTACAACATGTCAAACACCATAAATTATTTCCATGCTTCTTGATGGCTTGAAGTACTTATCATGCAAGTGCAGTACCTACACTAGAAGTATCAGTCTAATGATTTAGTTGTCCTGCATATGAAGTGACAATATAATTTTCCATTAAGCAAGCTGTCCCTTGCTTATAGCGAAAGCCTCCACTTTAACCAAATATCAAAGTAACATGTCTTTATCCTAGCCTATAGTTTCTCTGATTACAGCATTTATCAAAGCCTTCACACAACTGAGTTCTAGGCTATGGAAGAAACACCTGTCTAGCAGATAAAATGCATTTTGTCATATTACTGATTTCATTTTAAAAAATGCAAATGTGACAAGTTACATGTTGCATGTATGAAACCTTTAATCTAGGCTATATTTTTTGACCATAGACGACAGCTACAGATCAATGCAAAACGCTGCTATTTTTTCTTTTCCCCGCCTTTGTAAATGATGTTCATCTCTTTATAGTGGCACCTACTGCATTTCCTCCACATATTGCATCTACGGTGCTTTAACTGGTCTGTTTTAGAGAACGACGTAGCACGAGGTCGAGTGTAAGGGCAGGTGAAAACAGTTGGTGCTGTAGTCTTGAGAAACGGCTTGCCCTTGATACCTGGCCTGTTCTTCATTGTACTGTCAGACCCACAGAGGAAACCTCCCCAATGACCTGCCAAGGCCAGTATAGCCTACCTCTCCATCCTCCAACCTGCATGGTGTCGTAATTGAGCAGGGCTTTGAGATTGTTTTTTAAAACCCACTGCATTCCCAAGTTGCAACCTTGAGCAGGTCTTAAATAATCAGAAACCTGCACAGTGGAAAGGGTTTTCTTAACCCTAGCAGGAAGTTGAATTCAGAGGATCAAGTGAGAGGGAAACGAAAGCTCATATCTAAGGACCTGCTAAGGCGTTTGATAGTAGAGCATTTGTTTGGGGATGTTACCTGTCTTTAATTTATTCCAATTATTTGTACCTTCCATTCCGCTCTTCACACGGCTCTTCTGACTCCCTGCTTTGTCCTTTTAGAGGGAAATTAAGGTGATGATTGGGCTTCATTAAAGAGGTAAATAAAGAGGGTAGTGCATGGCCCTGGCGCTTCATTTGTGTTGCTAATTGGCACGACATGTGGGTTTGATGTGGAGCGCTGCAGAAGGGGAAGACGTCAGGGGTGGGCCAAGCGTGTGACCTGGGAGCTTCGCCAACCCACCGTGCAGCCCTCTCTCACTCTGTTCTCTCTGTGATCATGCTGTGGTTCCCTGCGTGTTTGTTGGGTTTGCTAAGTCAAGGTCTTCTCATTCATTTTAATGACTCCACTTGGATGTAAAAAATTAATTGATATTCTTACAAGCAAACACCTTCAGGCTCATTAATCAATGTGTCAGTTTCTCACTGCCATAAAAATGTACTTTACAGGGTAATTAATTTCCTAATATCCTCCAGTCATCCCGAGTGCCCTCAACTTAAAATACTTGACATTTAGCCCTTCATATACAGCTCACTGGCTCCGAGAGCTCTCAACACATTGCAGACGAGACTGTAAAACAAACTAAAGAACAAAGCAAATAGAGAAATGTATTTTTAATGATCTGGCACAAATATCATTGAAAGCGACACAGTTTTTATCTACTTGTTAGCAGAATGCTAACATTCTGTTAAGAATGCTAACAAGAGGCTCCACCCAACTCTGAGATAACCATGATGACATAAAGGAGAGATTAAAATTTGTGTTGGAAAAGCAATACCATAAATCACTGTAATGTAAGGTTGAGCCATAATTCATAAATGGACACATATAAAGATAAATGGATCAGATACAAATAGGTACTGTTGATTTTATTTACATGCATACACAATCTTAAGTCAAAGATATAGGCCTCTGATTGTGAAACATGAGGTTACTGTCAAAAACTACTCTTCAGTTTTGGACACTCAGTTTGTTCCGCCTCTGGAGGTGGAAAACCAAATGAAATTAATTAACAGTTACTGTCAGTGAGCTGTTAAACATTTTCAGACATTCGGTATGCTGGACTCAGTTCTTTTAGAGCGCCAGAGCCGATTCATTGCTATCTTCAATAGTCAGCATCGTCTTCTTTGTTAAAAACAGAACTCAGTGTAATGATCAGTTCAAACCTGGAGCATTTGTATCCCCAAATGAACAATTTGCATACTTCTATTTGTAAAACTGCCATTTTCCTTCTTAAAAAACATGGAATTAGTCATGTAATTTCAAAGCACAGTTCTGTTGCTTAGCATAAGAACCAGTTGCATGGTGGCATATCTTCAGTTGTTTTATTGTTAGATAGCTGCAAATGGCACCATCATAGGTGCAGAAGTTATTAGGTACAGTAGGAACATGTCATTAGCACTGTGAAATAGCACTTTTTATAGACAAGTCTCAGAAAGTGACTTAAAATCGCAAGGCATAGCTTACGAAGCCATCCAATACAGAAATTCAAAAGATTTTGGAATTCTATGTCGGAGGGGCTGGAATCTATCCAAGCTGCCATCGGGTGAGAGGCAACATATGCTGTGGGGGCAGGTTGCCAGCTGATCGCTAGGCACATTCAAAACCAGTAGAATAAAATTTAAAAGGTGCAATTCTCAGAACAAGATTTAGGCTAAGAGGGGAAAAGTCCAATAAAGTATTTAATTGGGAGAAAATGATGAATTTTTTGAAATAAGTTTTCATTAGGTTTCATATAACATATAACATACTCCCAGTATTTACATGACAGAGAAAAGGAGCAGCTTGGGTTAGGGTTGTTTTAGGAGTGAATGACATGTGCATGATGGAAATAACTAAAAGCAATGGATTAATCTATTCAAATGTAGCTTGTTGAAGGTTAGGTCTGCAAGCAGGCAGATTCATTTAGAAAGGTCAACATTCACAGCTGTATATCCACAGCATAGCAATAAGTTAAAGATTTTGCTTCTGAAGTTGTTTGCTTTGGGCATATTGATTTCTACATTTCAAATCATTCATCTAATATGTATGGTTAATGCATAATTAACACACGATCTCTGCCACTAAAAACGGCTCTGCTGAGTTTAATAAGTAATCTGATTGTTTTATTTGTGCCATCAGTCTTACACTAAAATTAGCTCAACATCAAATTAAATTTATTGTAATAGTGTTTGCATAGTTGGTTGTTTCATTTACTCTTAAACATTTAGTTTTGAGAAATTTGCAGCACTCTAAAACTGAAAAACTGTGTCAGAGAAAAAGATGTAGTTGCAGGCTTTTAACCACAAATAATCGTAAATGTAACTTTATTGAATTCCTATATGATATAACCCTTCTGTTCCAGTCTCACGGCACTGTATGAATACACTCAAGAAGGATGGGATTTTTTTCCAGCACTGTTGATTCTTGTTGATGGCTCTGTGGTAAACCTTTTGGAAGGAAAGGCATTTATCTCCTCACGTTGGTGTAAATGCACTTACTCCAGTGCTTTCTTGTGTCCCACACAACAGCAGACATCTTGCTGTGAACTTAACGATTCAGCACTCACACATCAGACTGAGAGGCAGGAGAGAACATCGGAATATTTGATTTCTCGTCAAGCAGCTGAGCATAAATATCACACTGGAAAATGTCCAATAAGAGATTTACAATCTGCGGTTCTTACTGAAAATGTTTCTCTTAGCATGTACTTTATATAGCTTTCCTTTTCAGATCAAATGGTAGCAACTGATGAGCAGATACATTGGGGGTATATGTAACTAACGGCTTAATTCATCTTGGACAGGATTCATAGCCTCCTGCTGCAGTACAACTTGCTCTGTGCTTACACTGACAATTACAGTATAACTGGTTGCGAAATACTGTTAACTTCTAATTAGTCCTACTAGTCAACTTTATTAACTGCTGTACTTTAGGGAATCTGTGGTCTGTTGGAATACTTTTGGAAATAACCATATTTTCTGTCTTAACCAGTCTGATCAATATTGTTTTCATTTATTTATAAAGATGTTCCAGACATGGTTTTCTAGCTTAAACCAAGCACAAACCAATCTTTTGTTTTAAAAATGCATCAAATTTTTGTTCACAGTGAAACTTCTCAGGAAATGAACAGATAATTGTTACCTGACTTGTCCTTCATTTCATTTTTCTGTCCATGTTTTAGTCTGATATAAGACAGATTTGGCAACTTGTTAACGCAACCATTTTCCAATAGAGAATAATCATTAGAGTACCTGTTTAAACCAAATTAATTTTGACTCCATTTGTATTTAAGTAGTGTCTCTAAAGTGGGGATAGGTTAATTGGTTAATCCAAATTGCCCATAGGTGTGAATGTGCGAGTGAATGTGAGTGCGAATGGTTGTCTGTCTCTGTGTGTTGGCCCTGCGACAGACTGGCGACCTGTCCAGGGTGTACCCCGCCTCTCGCCCTATGACAGCTGGGATAGGCTCCAGCGCCCCCCGCGACCCTGAACAGGATAAGCGGACGCGAATGGATGGATGGATAGTGTCTCTAAAGTGCAAAAATGAAAATAATAAAAACACAAAAATGGTGAGTGCCCTTTTAAAATATCCTTATTGCAGCTCACAGTTTGCTTTACAAAAGCTTGAGAAGGGCATTGATACTAATCGTCTTTCTTTGGGGTGTAAGTCTGTTGGTGTTTCCTGTGGAATTCGGTTAGTGTGCATGAAAAGAAGCGCAGCCTTGTATTCTTAAGTCTCAGTCACACCTGTGGTTGCTGGGAAAACTGTGTAATCCCTGACCAGTTGGTAAGTGGTTGCGGGGTATCGCCCAAAGAGAATGCTGCAGAAAAAAACTTGTAATTGTTGGTTGCAGCTATAAAGCACAACTTTTGCTTTGAAGGCAAACAATCTACAAGAGTGTTTGCAGCCAAGTCGACATCTTACATGCAAACTACAGGAAACCATGGCAACGTCCTAGCAAGCAATCAAAAGGAGGCTGTCCGTTACCATATACCCCTTTGAGGTCAGTTTCACTTAGTGACTTCCAGCAAACTTTAGTAACCACCTGCCAACTGGTCAGGGAAAAACATTTTTCCCCAGCAACCTGTGGCTGCCAACATATTGCTGACAGAGGCTTTTGCAATCAATTTCAGTGCCAGCTAGCAGCCTCTGCAACCATTCAATGACTGGAATCATAGCAGGATGTATGTCAACCAGATGTGGGCCAGGCCTGGTGTAGATGGCACTGTTTATGTGATGGTGTTACGTCCTCACGTGAAGGCTAGGCGAAGAGGGTGGGGGACAGTAACAGTTGGATCCAGGTTGAAATGAAAAGGACTCCAGGCAGAGGTGTTTAACACAAAATGAGTCTTTATTATAGCCAATAAACCAATAACCATATAAGCAATACCAACAGAAAGAGGCAGCAACGCTGCTTTGATGATAAATCAAACAGGCCAACCTAAAGAAATTGTGGCCGCTTCAACCAAGAAAACAATTATAAGGTTTCAACAGAAAAAGACAGCAATGCTGCTATTAGCAATAAACCAGGCAGGCCAGTCCAACGAAAAGGAGGCCGAATGCCACATCTCCGGTTCTGCCGGAGGTTTCTTCCTGTTAAAAGGGAGTTTTTCCTTCCCACTGCCAAAGTGCTTGCTCATAGGGGGTCATATGTTTGTTGGGTTTTTCTCTGTACCTATGAAGCGCCTTGAGGCGACTTTTGTTGTGATTTGGCGCTATATAAATAAAATTGAATTTCATTGAATTGAATTGAATCTGGCCCGATTGTGGTTGGGTTTATGTGGCCCAGGCTCATAGAAAACAGGTCTGGCCCGGATCCAGCATCAAGCTGGCACTTCTGACTGACCTAGTGAGATTTACACATGTTTACTACTGTGGCTTTAGCTCAGGAGGTAGAGCAGGTCACCTACTGATCAGAAGGTGAGTGGTTTGATCCCTGGCTCCCCTAGTCTGCATGTCAAGAATGTGTATGAATGTATTTAGGAAGTACTCAGTTTAGAGAAAGTGTGTGATTGGGTGAATGTGGCATGTTTTATAGAGCACTTTGAGTAATCCGGGAGAGTAGAAAAGCGCTATATAAGAATCAGTTCATTCACTATCTGAACACAGTTTCGTCATGTTACTTTTGCACTATTATGTTCTGGCACATTTTGTTGTTACATGGCTTGATTAAGGTACACATTAGGCTGACATCTGGGGCCAGAGCTGAAACTGTTCTGGGTCGGCACAGGGCCAGCAGTGTGTCTGCAACTGTCCTTGTGCTGGCCCATGTGTGGATTACCTCTGGCAAACCTGATCTGGGCCACCAAAGGGCCGTCATTCTTTGCGGTATGTGGGCCATGTGTAAGCACATTGTGTGGGCCAGATCCGGGCCATACCAATTTTGCTATGCAGGACCTAGTGGTTGCCAGGGGGTCACCATCCTTTCTCTTGGCTTATCATATATAGTTTAGAGCACTATACCACAGAGCGTCAATCAGATGTCAGTCTCAAAAGTCCTCATTCAACACATGAACTACAACGAGGCATGGAAGAAAATGTTTGAGAACCGCTGCCGCAATGATACTCTAGATAGGCAAAACCAGCTGGTTAGCAGCAACTGAATTTTCAAAACAGGAGCGATTGCCCAATAAAAAGTCAAGCTCATCATAGTCTGGGATGGATGAAACAACAAAAATTAAAAAAAAAAAAAAAGAAAAATATATTTGGAGGTCATTTGTCCAACTATAGCTTTATGTAGGAAACAATGCCACCAGCTGGCTAACACTAAATTTGCAAAAGCAAACAAGCTCAAATAAAGTAATGTAAATACTACGGCTGAACTGTGTTTTAGATTTTTTACATAAAGGAAACCTTTTCGAAATCCATTCAGTTAGTTTAACTTCAGAATGGAAATCCTTAGGCGTTCTAATGGGGTAGTGGCAGAATTTTATATATGCATAGCCCAGTTCAAGACAATAACAAAGAAGATATTTATAGTATGCCTATGCATTATAAAAAGAACTATTGTGCTTAACTTTTTCTTTTGCAATGGAAGGTTTTGGGAGGATGCATTTTAGTTGGTGGGACAACAAATATATGACCAGGCCTAACCCACACAGATCTGACCTGGATTTAGCTCGAGTATACTGTATATGTGATCCAGACACCTTTAGATTTATTGGAAAGATAGTTTTCACTTTTGACAGAGGCTAACTGTTTGGACTTTTGAACCTATATCTACACCCAATCTTTAACTTGATATCAGTGTTCTTGTTTAAGTCAGTGTAGAACATTTCCTTGCCCCTTTTCATGTCATATCAGAGTACTCACAAAAACTTGTTTTAGCCTTTTGTTTTTAAAGCTTTGCTTTTATAACATGTCGCTTATGGAGTTCAACAATTTCTCATTTGCACTGGTCAAACGGATGTTGTGTCCAACTTGGGGCAGGCTTTGACTTGTTTGCTCCATATGTGTTAATGCTCCGGCAGCCCACTCACTGTCTGAAACCTCCTATGCAGCAGAAACTGCTCGGAAAAAAATGTCTGCCTCCGAGTAGCACAGACATTTAAGCTAGCTTGCACTGTAACACGTCCTCCTACTCACACCTCAGAAAAGTCAACCACGCAGCTATATATCTCAATGTATGTTGACTTTTTATGTCTTCACAGATTATATGCACATACTGTATTTCTAACTTTAGGCATTGGATTTATAAATACCCTCTGTGTGCCAAAAGAATATCTTAATAGCTAATCTTCATCAGAAAATTCTTTGCTTGAAGCACTTAATAAAAACATATTCAAGTCAGCTGTTGTTGCTGTTATTAGAGCTTTGAGCAGGTTTATGCATAATTGGGTGAAGGTGGCTGCTAAATTTCTGTCCAAGCAGTTAATCCTCCTTTTAGGTCTGTGTTGTGCATCGTTACACAGTTAAGAGGAATATTTACTAAAGCAATCCAGAGTAAATCCTTGGCTTGGGGCGGCATCACCAGGTTTGTCACCATATGGTGTGAGCCTCCAACCCTCCAGTCATCCACCTAAACTGTGCTGTCAAGCTGCAGCTCTTTAAAACACAAGGCAGAGTTTACTGATTAACATTTTCAGACTGCGCAGCTCCGAAAATTAGGCCTTGGCTTTATGTACAAAATCTGTTATTCTTAAATGATTCATGTGCTCCAATATGTTAAGACTGGGAATTATACTTCTGATATTTATTTCATGGTATCATGCCCTTGGAAACAAATAGAACTTTATGCTGAGAATGAAATATTAAAATCAGATCTGTAAAATAAATAAGTAGAAAGACCAGTATACATATTTACAAGAGACATGGTATGATAGTTGAAAATAAATGAGGGCTCATCTAGCATCTACTTAGAAAATGATGTACAATGAGGCAAAAAGTGCTCTGGGATATTTTGATGAAATTATTTATGAGTTTAAATAAATCATTTATTCACCCAAGCTTAGACTATTTATCTAAAATGAATGCACCCTGCATTAGTTTTCATAGCTCAGCATTTAGAGATGTTTTCAAAGAGGAACTGTGGAATAACCAATCCCGTATGGGGGGAACACAGACAATGTCAATAAGTGTTAGAGCACATTCGAGCCTTGGCCGAGAGAAAATCTTTTTTTCTTCTTTTTTATTTGAGGATACTGACCACTTCTGACTTGCGTGTCATGCATTACAAATATAATTTCTCTGCATTTATCTTCAATATTTCAAGACTGTTTTCCACAAGTCAGCAAGCTCGCTTGAATGTATTGAATTTTAATGAGATCAAAGCTTATTTTGCCAAAGTGTGCATATCAAAAGTAGGACAGCAGCCTATACACAGTCCCGTGTAACCAATTAGAATAGATGTGTGGAAATGAGTCTGATGATTATGTCATTAGGAATGATGAGGGTCCAGAAAACATGGGGAATCAGCAGAGAGTGGAAACGAGCAACGCGCTGCTTAGTATGGATATACTCAATCGTCACACTTCGTACCAATAAAAACTGTTGCATTTAAAACATTTAACCCATTTTTTCTTCGCTGCATTTCACATATCAAACGGCTGTTTTTGAAAAGCACTCTGTTTTATAACTGCAGGGTACACTTTGTACGCTTTATACTCTCACCCCCTTCCCTGGCCTGCCGCCCCTCCACTCTTCGTTTCTGAAGAAAGCTAGGTGTTAACACTACAGAAGCAAGAAGAGTGAGAAAAAAATCCTGCAGGTACCCTGTGGGTATCTTTCAAATTAATCGTCTGGCTGGTCTGTCTTATGTGCAGTTTTGAAACATTAACAAGACCTTTGAGAGCAGGGGAGAAGGGAAGAGGGAGAGGGAAAGAGAGCAGGACATGGCATGATGGTCTTTAATGTTTTATTGAACAGATACAAATTATTTTGGCCCTGGCCTTCGCTGTTTGGTGGAAATCAGTGAGAAAGCACGTCAGGGCATGCCATGGGCACTGTGTGGGGACAAAAGAGGAGCCATGTGATTGAGGGTCTGAAGCTTAAAGCCACATTCGCTTTACTTATTTATTTCTTTTCTGAGGAAAACAATGCCACAAGAAATTCTCCAGGAAAAAAACGCTGGAAACGGATGGAAATGAGCATCTGAATGCCTCGGTAGAGGAAAAATGCATCAGACAATATGGTGATGAAATTAATCCTGAAAATTAGCTAGTATTGGAGATGCTTTATTTTTATGTTAATGAATAACTGAATGTGTTGTTATGGTAATAGATTTAGATTTTTATGAATACATTTCATCAGTCCTTTATTATTTATTAGAATCATTGCACACTTTAATGTTAATAAAGTGCCACACCATTATAGCTTCATATCCTGAAATTAGACTTAATGTAGATCTTAATTTAATTAAGTGTGTATTTTTATTTCATTTAGTCTGGTAAACACTCTTTTGTCTAACTGGTGATGCCTTAGTGGCTTACTAATGCTGTAATGCATGGACGGCTATAACAAAGCTTTCTGCAATGCCTAAATCAGCTGTGCATATGTGACAGTTGAAAGCAGCACAAAATCTCTCTGTCAAGACAAATGTGTAGGATTATGGAAATCGAATTGTCTTTCACGTATTGATGGCAGCACTTAAATATTTCACTCAAGTGTGATGTTGACTGATTTCGAGAAGAAATAAAAGACTAAAACCTGACCAAAAAAATTGTGAAATCTGCACCCTATTAGTTTATAACCATCTGCTGAGCATCTGTGAAAAAATTTGCACAGGACATTAATAATTTTTTAACTATTATTTCTTTCTTAATTTGATTGTAATGGAGACATTTCTTCTCGTTTTTTGACAGCGGTGGACAGTGAAAGACAAATTATTAATTAAAATCCTTCTTGGTGTGTGAGCAAACAAAGTTCTTCTGCTATGCCGTGCACAAAATGAGGGTTGTGAAATTCAGCTTTTGCGGAAAAATGGAGGAAGTTAAAAATGATCTTGACACTTGCCAACAGCAACTTGCAGACTTATTTATTATTGAAGCAACAGCATAAAAATATAAGCAAGTGCTGTAAACTTTAAATTGCACTAGAACAGCCCACATTTTATCATCAACAAAGTGCAATGTGCAGTAGTGATGGCATCAATGCTTATGGCTTAGTGTTATTAAGCATGATAATAGCAGCAGATATAAAAGACACTCTATGTCTCTTGGTCTCTACTGCAGGTACTTTATACAGATGACCCGCGGGAAGCAGCTGAAAATCTCTAAAGAGAGGATGATCTGAACACTTGCCTGTTATAAAAGTCCTGAGACCTCCCAAAATTAGTTCACATTTTGTAATTGCCAGCACAGAAAACATTTCAGATTAATTGTTAGCTGTTTCTGCCAGTAATGTAGCAGTGGATGCACATGCAGCTATCAATAAACCAGTACTCTGATACTGAAGAAAACATCACATCTGATCGTTCTTGGGCAAATTCTTTGAAATGTCTTTTTTTTGTGTGGTGATTTTTCCCAAGTGGTTGTATTGACGCTTGTTCGTGTGCTTTTTGCCCTGCTGAATGTTCACGGCCATCATAGAGGCATGAGCTAAATTACCAGGAATATCAAGAAATACTTTAGTCCCAGTTTTCTCTGTAATGTTAATCCCATCAAATTTCCCGTGTGACGTTAGCACAAGACTGTAATACTTTTCAGTCAGCCAGCAAGCTCTGTACAATGGAACAATACATTTGGAAGAATGTGGAAGAATGACCAATAAGCTAGTATTACTACCCAGTCAGGAAAAAATGGATTAAAAGAATAATTTCGCTCACATTTCCTCAAAATTTCCAATATTATCTATCAGTTCTTTGATTTTCCTGGAATGCTATCTCTACATGTCTGCTCCTACTGTATAAGCAGCTAATGAGAGAGGCCGAGGCAAACTGAGAGCAGGGTATTTGATAAAGCTCCCACTAAAAGGAAATGACAACAAAGAGATTCACTACCTTGATTTCACTTGTTGTCCTTAGAGTGCAGTCACTGTTTATGCATGATTAACACACCTGCTAATTCAATTAGTCTAACAAGTCATGGTATAACACAAAACCGGTTCTAATGTGCTAATGATGCATTTACATTGTTAATGCAAAATACTTTTTCATGTTCAGCATATAAATGATTCCTTTAGGATTGAGCGCAGTCTATTGTCATTAAAGCTGTTAGGATACCGCACTCGCGTTTGTGCCGGCGCGGAATCAGTACTCAAAACCCTAATGTACCTGCTAATGGATGTTGGTATTAGTACCAGGAAGTCTAATTCTGTCCAAATGGTGATGAGGTACATTGTGCTGGCTGTGTTAACACAGTTGCACGTCTGATGTTAACAGCGGTTTACATGACAGATCTAGTTAAGAGATCTCTTCCACAGTCAGTGCCGCTGTAATCTTTTCCTGCAAACAAAAGCGCACATGAAAAAATAACCACTGACACCAAACTCTTATACTTTAGAAACATTTAAAACATACCTTTGAATTGTTAGAGTACAGAGACCCGCAGGGGACATTGGAGAAAAAAAGACATAGGGGAAAAGAAGGAAAAAAGAAAGGAAAAAAAAAAGAAAAGAAAAAAAAGGAGAAAAAGAATAAAGCTGAAGCTTTGCGAGATCTCGCAAACGTTTTGGCCGCATTCAGGCCGCAAGCTCGAAGCCGACCGGGAGGTCGAGATGATGATGTGCCGGGAGCGCGGTGTTCCCCCCGGCTGTAGTGGGCCTCGGCCTCCCGTTTGCTTCGATGGTGGGTAACAGACGTCTCCGAAAACGTCGGAGCACTTTTGCAAATATGTGATGTCATGATAAACCGAGCAGATATTTGACGTTTACACAGCTACATTCACGCCTCGAAATATCTTAAAAGTTTATTTTGTGACCCAGAAAGAGTAATATTAAAACTAAGTGGCTGCCGCCATTGTTGGAAACGAATTGGCTGGGCTGCGCTATGAATTCTGGGATAGGTTGGGTTACAAAGGATACACCGACTCGGCCTTCAAATGCGACCTGCGAAATATGCAGTCCATGTCCCGAGTTAGTTTCGCGAGATCTCACAAAAGTTCATCTTAATTTTTTTTTCTCCCATGTCCGTTGCAGGGCTCCATATTAGAGTTACTTTAATTTTCCCAAACATGCTAAATGCAATTTTGAGTACTGCTTATTCAGTACAAGTGTTTCTAAAGTGCTTTTAACATGCCTTTCCTGTTTTTCAGTTTAATGTATACTGTTGGAGATGTGGGACGTGCCCACAATTTCAAATATTGGGGTCAGTACTCCATGTGAGCCAAAACTCAGGATTGACACTGCTCTAAATTGTGTTGTTTCTACCTTTAAATTTTTATGATGTCATAACCTTGTGTGAGAGCCAGTTTGAAGACATAAGTGTACAATCGTATCAGTTTTTACTGCCATGCCAAAGATGCATCAGTGCTGCAGCTCAGAGCTACCCAGATTATACCGAGGGAGATGCTGAAACAGCTTGAAAACATGACTCTTCCCCAAAAAACTTCTTCTAGTCCTATACCACTGCTGGTACAGGGATTTTGCCTGAGAGGTGACACCTATCATTCGAGACAATACTGCAGCAAGTATCCACACCATCACCTATGAATGATGATGGAGCTGTGGTGTGGTCACAGTTTATGTTCAATGTGGTGATCATAATGGTTCCTTTAAAGGAACAGCTTGTTTCAGAGAGAACATGAACCGAGGGGCTCCACTAGGCCTGGTGTTAGATCTGTGTTATGTTTGAATTAAAACCATTACAACTTCTCCCAGAAAAACAAAAAACAAAATTACAGAGTGTGAAATTAGCACAATAGCGAACCCCCTTTAAATTACAGATTGGGGGGTTTCAGCCCCTACCTGTTGCAGCAGATGGCTGCCCCTTGGGTAATTGGGATTTTCTCAGTATTATAGTTTATTAGCTTTTTAACCTTGCAATATAAAGTGCTGCGAGGTGACTGGTTTTGTGATTAAAATACTATAATTTATTATTATAATATATATATAATATATACCCTTATTTACTTGGTGCCTTGTTAGTACTACTATACTTAGAAGCCAAATTAATCAGATATCCATACCGGATTTATGATGGATCTGCAGTGAGAATCTATATTTGACAAAGGTCCACATTTTAACCACAGACAAAAGAAAGTAGTCCCATTACAAGTGTCCATCCTGTACAGTCTTTCTTTACGGTGGATTGTTCTGTGGGATGAAAGACAGTCAGCTTCTCCCATTGATGGACTGATGCATACATTAATGAGAACGACTAACATGCACATCATGTGCTTTCAGGTTTAGCTTTGCGGGGCCCTAATGTGAAAGTGGAATAGTTCACTTGTTATGAAATTTTCATCATCATCTTCCTTAAAGAAAGCCTGCAAAGTAGCCATTAGACAGACAATTTTAATAAGGAAGAGGGAAAACTAGTTGAGCTTAGGTTCTTCGTTTAATTTGAATTTGATTGTAGAAGGCAGAAGTAAAACTTTGAATGCAGCTTTTTTTTGTATGACTGGCACACAACTGTATTATTGAATGTGTAGCCCATTCTGTTACATTTCATGGTCCATGTGGGATTTAGATGCTGTCGAAGTTGGGTTCCTGCGGGAATGCTGGTTGGAGAGTGGAACATGTAAGAAAAAGGATGCAGCGAAGATTTACCTGAGACTAAGAGGAACTGAGACGAGATGTGCAGACGAGATGCGCAGTATGTTACGAACGTATTTTACACTGCAAATATAGTAAGCGAAAAAAAGGCAGGAATCCTAAAAACTGCTCCAAACTGTGGCTGTGCATGGGAACACAGCAATTCTTCCTGTTATGTACCATAGTGGACACATGCTTTCTGTAAAAACAGTAAAACCTGGTGCAAAACCTTACATACCTGCTACTATACAGAAAAATACTGTCACATTATGTTGTATGAGACAATAAAGCTCGCATAGCTGAATGCAAATTATTTGATCTTTAATTGAATTCAATTAACATTTCCCGTTCTTCACACCACACTTTCACTGCTGGATTGAAGTTCTAGATGCAATTCAACACTGAAAAATGAACACATGCACAAAATGCATATTGTATATAACTAAAAAGTCAAAAGTTACTTACAGGAGACGTGTATTTAAGGTTATAGATCAGTCTGAATATGCAAACTTAAAATGCACTACTATGTACTACTGATTTTAAACACCGATTTACAGAAGCTTAAACAGTGATACAAACATTCACTTTCATAGAAAACAGTGCAAATGAAATAATATTTACTCTCTTATTAAGCAGTATTTTATGAAACTTGAACTCGTAATAAAACTTGTGTTGCGTCCTTATACAGAGGACTTTGAAAGAGTGTTTACCAGATATGAAGTGGGAAAGTAGAAAGTCATGTTTTTAGAAGGAATTTATCATTAGATCAATAAATCATTGGCGCAGCACCTACTCTTGACACATTGGCTTACATTTATCTTTCTTTTGCTGTCACTCCTGATTATGTCATTGTGATTATGTGAAACATCTTTGAATGAAGAGCTTCAACTCAGTTTTGCTGAATTCATATGAAGTGGAAGGAAATGTGTAGACTAGGAGGCGGTGTTTTTCACATTTCTTGTGACTTAGAGTCTATGAAGCAATTAAGAGCACAGGTCAGGTCATTGATTTAACTTCCCACCTGAGACTTAACAATGACAAATCATTTCAGGGGCGTGTGGTTTTAATGTCTAAATAAAAACACAAGATGTGCAACTGTACAATAAAGTAACAGATTGTGTGAAATTTAATTCATATATCTTGAACATGACCACCATTTGCACTATTTATTGAACATTTTGCTTAACGTATTTGAACTCCACCACCACAAACACAGTTACAGAAAATCTTTATACCATTTATTTGCATTTATTTTACATTCAAGCTCTGTATCATACATACAGATTTTAGTTTATTGTTATCTATCTTGTGTCCTGTTGTGTAGCTGGAACTATTTAGAGCAATTTAGAGGTATTTTGTTTTGTGACATTGTATTGTATATTACTTTCTTCTCATTAGGTCGTTTTTCAGTAATTTCCCATAAAGATGGCAGTCTTTCCTATTATACATTATTTTACTCCTTCATTTGACCTGTTTAATCTGTTCCAGTTCATTTAGTGGACAGTGGACATATCTATTTAGCTTTCTTAATCCAAATCTATGGTTTTAATAATTAGTTGATGCATTTAAAATGGAATATTTTAGGTAGGACTCTTCCTTTGGGCTCCAAATGACCTCAAATCAGCTTACAAAGCTCTAGCAAAGTTGACTCTTCAACCATTTTTCTTTTTGCTAGGTGTGATCTGTTTTTATTTTCATAGCTATATTAGGGATATATGTTCTCCAAAACATCTTGGGATAGTTTGGGGACAAATCAGACAGAATAATTTTTATTGGTCAATTTTCAATGACTTTTTTTTTTGGACTATCTAAAGAACATGACTTGCTAATGTTATAATTTCATTAGATACTTGAATACAAAATCTAAAATAATCTAAAATCTAAAAAAAATAATAATCTAAAATTAAACTAAATTGTTGCACTCCTGCAGATTAAGATGTATTTTTAAACCAGTTGCAACAATTCAGTTATGGAAAAATGGAAAGTATTAATTATAATTTTTAATTTAAGCTTTTTTAAAAAATAAAATAAAATAAAAATGCTGCAGTCCCCAACCTTTAAACAGAAAGATGTTCATAATAGTTTAAAAAAAATCACTGTAACAGAACAAGTTGTAACACCTTGTAATAATATTAATGCTATTGCTTTAAAAAAAATATTGTATTTTGATGTCAGTAGACGTGAGAACAAACATAATGCCAGAAGCTTCTTCATTACATAGACAGAAAAAGTTGCCACCGTTTCATTGGAAACAAACATTGCTTTGGGCCCCTTTGTAAACTGCACACAGCTGCTATTTCGAGTGATGGGAGCTCCACCTTGTCACAACAATTCCCTTAAAGAGGAACAGTTTAATGTCAACAATATTTTCTCCATCTGCCTGCTCATGAAAACCTTCCAATCCACAGGGAAAATGTTTCTCCTATTCCAAAAGGAAAAACACAATAGAAAAAAAGATGAACTGATAACATCAATGGCAGATTGCAGTCAAAGGCGTAGTATTAGCCCGCTGGAATGAGAGCTTTTGGTGGCACACATCCATCTGTTCACTTTTGCATTTTTCAAAGAGGTGTCATGCCTTCCATTATTTAGAAATTTCAATGCAATTTTCACAAGGAACTCCTCCGAGCGGCGTGCCAGCTGACTGATTTGCATGGACACATTTGCAGGAAAATGGAGGTATTTCACCTGCCAGGCTCCTGTGCTTTCTTCTGAGAAGTTTGATCGCTCAGTAATAATCTGATTGGGTGAGATCCATCCAATTTGTGCTTTTAATGAGACAGCTTGACAGGGACATACTGGCAATTACTTTGCGAGGTATATAGTGTTGCAGTCTAATAAGATAAGGTTATATATTTCACTTGAACCAATTGTATGTCATTCTCTTATTTTTTAAGACAGAATTCAATGCCTTGTACAACTGTTCTAATGGTACTTGCATTCTTTCCTATTATCCACAATTATTTCACTTACTTTTTCAACTTACATAACCACCTATCTTCAATATTTGTGCGCCAGTCAATGTTAAATGTTATCAATGTCTGGGAGCAGCTGATTGCCCTGAGGCAGGGAGCAGGCCCGGGGCAAAGAGTCTACCAACCACAATAGAGAGGAATGAGTGCAGGGGTGAAGGTGAGACTGACAGAAAGGAGATTTAATCCCCATCTTCCATCGCTGTCATGGGGAAAGTGAGCAAAAAAGATTGATGAAGCCTTGCAAGGAATATCAGCAATCCAGCCTAATGTGCGTCATCTAGACACAGCTCCTGGGGAATTAACCAGACTGTACTCTGTGTGTGTGTGTGTGTGTGTGTTTGGAGGTATTTCAGCTTTAGTTTCCCTCCATTTAGAATACAACAGAAAGAAGTACAGCATATAATGGTCAAAGTGCTGGTTATTTGTGACCAAGGCTGGATTCCTAGTCGTACAAGGTGGATATATTTTTTTGTCTACAGGTAATAACCTTCATTGATACTGCATATCATGAGAATAAATTTAGAGTCAACAACAACAGCAAGACTCTGGCTTTGTTCCAGTTTGCAAAATTAGTTTTGTGATTTTTGTGTCTGTATGCCCTCAGGCCTGTGATCAGTTAAGGTGTGTAATGACAAACATAAGGCGTGTTCCCTAGGACATAAGTATTTGATTTATTTTAAAGTGTATGACATAAACACAATCAGCCCCAATACCTGACATTTTCTTATACGTACATTCTGAAAAAGTTACCTCATCGGTGCATTTAAATGAATTTTTCTGTGGCTGCTGTCCAAAGTGCTGAAGTTTCTTCTCCGTGTGGTTTTAAGTGACTGTTAAAAACATGGCCTACAGCCACTGGCTTACAAAAGGGTCAAATCTGACCCATTGGAGTCATTGAGAAGTCTCTGAAAATTACAGAGAAGTCATTAATAATCCCAGTGCTTATTCTGGTGCGGTGATGTGACGCGATCCATACATTTCTACATATGGAAACTTAAAAGTGTTTTTAGATCTTGACAGGTTTACATGTATTCCATTGTGATCAAACTGTGTGAAGTGGAACACCTGAGACATGCTGATGAAATCATTTCTTTTATAGAGATATCATGATTTATTAAATGCTAAATTTCTGTGAATTACACTAAAAGGAAGGGACAGCTTTTCATATATATTTTATTATGCAGTGGTCTATTGGTCTGGGATTTGAGGTTAAATTGAATGTGTGTGGATGCACTGAAATGACTAACCCATTCACAAATAAAAGAAACTGTCACTACTCTTGGATGAAAAAATAGTCCCCTACTTAATGTCTAAATAGAGATTTAAAGTGCTTAGTTGGTCCAAGAGATGCCATAATTATGTTGTAATGTTATTACACTGCACCATGGCAGATAGGTATTGTGAATGAGGCAGTTAATATGACTAAAGTTCTAGAGTGTTGTACTATCACTAACATGAAAACCTCCCCCGTGGTGAAACCTAATTGCTGGGCTACGTTTTTACTCGCATACCGATATATCGAAAAGTATTAGAAATGCAAGAAAAATCCAAAAGTATTGCTGTGGTGAACGTCTTTATCCTAGAAGACCCCGATGGAAAACTCGCATCAGTGTAAAGTATGGATTACCTTGACAACAGTGGCCTATAAATTAACACAAGCACATTGAAACCTTTCTCATACAACACATTAAACGTGCGCTACCCCCTGAGACTGTCATCCCATCATAACTGACATGCACTTTTAAGTTACTTGTCATCCACATAACATTTGAAGACCGACTGTAATTATCAGTTACTTCTGCAGCTGCCTCCTCTTCAGCAGTTCAGATGCACTCAGTGTGAGGCCTGCTCAGATATGAAAATAGTATGGAGATTTACTGAAATTTGCAATATTTAATTGGAGTTTGTGTGTATCTCTTGTGTATGTCTCTGTATCTACTGGCGATGTGCCTCGCGAAATTAAAGCAAAATTCTTTGATCTGGTATAAGATTTGAATAGTGGAGATTTAAATATTTAAAATTCTTCGGCAGTGTCACTTTGATCTCTGAAATGATTAATAGGGGTTTGTTATAGAAAATACACTAAACGGAGCTGGGAGAGCCAACCCACTGTAATTGTGAGTTGTCTCGCAGAGTGAGGGTAAATTACACATTTTAAAGTAACAGGGTAAACAGTTCATTTGAATTTTATTTTATTCTTTTATGTTTAATGAGACAAGAAGACAGAGAGTGACTTCAAACACCCCAATCTAAAGTGGAAAAGATTTTCTCCACGAGAGAATGACACTTGGAAGGGAAAAGTGCTTTCATCGTTTATCGTGATGATTAGGAAGAGGAGGCTCTTTGTCTCCCATCTCTGCCTTTTTCTTGGATGAAGTGGGAGAACTTGGCCAACACCCAAGAAAGCAGCACCGCCAAATAACGCTAATACTGTTAACAGGGACTTTTGATTGTGTGATCCTCTGCCAGCAGTGGACAGCGGTGGAGCTACACCTTAATAAGTGTATACTGTAGGATGCCCTGAGAGGCATAAAACATTGAAACTGTGATCTTTTTAACCTGGTTAGTTTCCATTAACCAAACGGCTGCTCCCTAAAGCCTGTTGATAATGGCAGATGCAGCCTACCGCTAGGATAAGAACGGTGTAAGCTTTCAATAGTTCAATTTTTTGCCAGCTAAACTGACTGCGGCTGGCAGTTTCTAGCTAATGCACACTAGCTACTGTAATAAAGCTAATGTTAGTGCCACAAAACGACAGAAAGATCATTTTCAGCTGGTTCTTTTTCATGTTTCTGCTGATATTTCTATAAAAACTGGCTAAAGCAGCGTATCTCAGGAAATCAAATCCAATCCAATCCGGTCGTTAAGTGGTGACGTGACGAATTCTACTTCCGGGCCTAAAGTAGTCTGCGTTTAATATGGCTTTTGTGTTGTTAACATGTTTAATGTTTTGTATTTTCTTCTATTTAATCTCAAAAAGCTCCTAAAACAGTCAGTGATCACTGTTGTCCTCCCTCGGCTTTTATTACCACTAATCATTTATTTAAGCTCAGTTTTTAAAACCTTAGGATGTAACTACAGCCCAGCCCATGCAGCAGTATATGAATGACTAACCTCGTATTGTGGATGGATTATCTCAGTTGTTCTCCTGGCTGAAGTTTGGTCCTTTTACAGCATCCTGCCATGTGATTACATTTGTTCCTGACCACCGAGAACACTCACGTTAACTTTTATTGAGTGGAAAAAAAGTTAGCTTGTTTATATTATGCTAACATAGCTGTGTCGCTAGCAGTCATCATTACTGTATATACCAGCTAGCCAAACTTCAGTAACCCTACAAACGTCACTGCTGTTTAGTTTTCTGTCTTCATTTATGTTGGAAGTGATAACAGAGCTGTACGTTTTAATTTGTTTCCAAAACCCAGCAGTCAGGACATGCTATATTGTATTTAGATAGAAGCTAACTTCCTGCTAACTTCTAACTCCGTTAAATGTCATAAATTCTGTTTTCATGGATGCCTGGATGTTAAACTCAATTGTTACACCTAGTAGAGCAGAACGCTGATCATTTTATTAAAGATGAAAGACTTTAGACAGTTTTTCAACTCTCAGTAATGTCATAGTGATCGTTTGATATATGGACCTGCAGCGGAGTTTAGGCCCAGACACGGCTAGTGACGTTGGACTTAACGACCGGATTGTAAATCTGAGCTGAACACAGTGAATCACCATTGCTACTGACAGAATCAGAAGTTTTCCTCAACAACATCCCATACACAAACAGAAAGGTAAGAACAAGGCTGCAGAGCAGTTGTATTTTTCTATAATGTGTTTTTAATGATTTAATGATTGTTTTTCTTATAAGACTAGACAGCTAAAACCGGCCTAAAACAAAATCATAGATAGAGTGTAGAACAATGATTAGCAGGCTAATGATTTAAACTGCAGTGTAAAGGACGCATAGCCATTTTGTTGACCTGATTAAAGTGATTGGAAAAAAATCACTGCTTGGGGGAGGGGCTTAATTTAAGATAATATGTTAAATAGCCAGTCTTTCTTTAGATGTTTTGACAAGATCTTTTATAAAATGTAATTTTCTGACAGTTAAAGTCATTCTCTGTAAGCAGTAATTTTCCCTTTCTTCACAAATTAAAGTATTAAATTTGCTGCACGGTCACACTGATATTAACTTTGGAGTGGAAATCCGCTGAAAGAAGGTCCAAGTCAATAATTAAATCAAAATTATATTTGCTTTGAGTTAATGTTTAATTCATCCCCATCATATTTAAATTCATTAGCATGCAAAGAATAGAATAATTGTGTCCAGTCCATCCGCTGCTGCTTCAGTGATTCTGCCCAGCTGAATATAATAGCCATTAAACTGTGCATTAAATTAGATTTGCTCTCCTTACAATGCCTTTCTTGCCCCTATAAATATTCAAAGTTAGTTTGTTGCAGAAATAAATACAGGACATTCACTCACTCTGTTGCATGAATTTTTCATTTGTGTATGAATTCAAAGGCATTTAAATCGCTTCCACCACTTTGAGCTGCTCCTAAAATGAACATTGACAGAAATTCAGTCCGTTTTTAATTTCTTTCAGTCTGGCTTAAGAACAACATGGATTGCTTTTTTTTGTTTGTTTTAGATGAGACGGATTATCCCAGTCACTGAACACAGCTTTGACATTGACCTTTCAATTGACTTTCATCCCCAAATACACAGCTTTTATACTTCCTTTCTTGACTATTTTTCCTCACTAAACACATAAATGCACATCTTAACTGGAGCAGATGCGATAGGTGTATGTCTGCTTTTGTGCACATGCCATTGCGTCAGTGCAGTATATTCCTCTTAATGGTGGCCACAGGTCAGTGAAGATGCGCCTTCGAATACTGTTGTCGGCGGCTGGCAGGTGACCTACTGGACCATGAATTGGCTGTCTAACATTTCGAGCGGTGTACCAAACAGTGTTTCCAATTGTTGTGGCTCGCTGCAAGAGAGCCACCTGCTCACCGACCGCAGTGATCAATGAAGATGATTTTTTTTTTCTGCGACACAACCCAAAAGAGGTGGTATTGACATTTGAGTCTGGGGCATGAATCAATAACAACCAGTCAAGCTGTCTGACTGAGCAAAACCCATAAACGTCGAGCCCTCTTGCAGAGGTTGGAGGATTGATTGATTGTTGGAACGGCAAATATTAAGGGAGGGTGTCAATCCCACTTTTTAACTTTCTCACAAGCAGGATTTCAAAGGAGGGTTAAAACATGACAGAAAAACATAAAACTTTACAATCAACTTTAAGGAAATAGGTCTTATTTTAATATGCAGTTAATGCAAAAAGCAGCAGAGTTATTTTGAAATGACTGAAACACATTACTGCACAGAAAAGGACAGGCTATAATATCCCTCTCCATGCGCAGCAATGCCCTCCTCGGCTGCCTTTGCCTGTCTCGTCAATATCATCCTCTCAGTAAGTAAAAGCCTCTGACACGTCTGATTTAGTCATTGTGCCTCTCCAAGTATGTTTCCACACTAATCAAAATGACTCTCTGTTAAATAAAGCATGAAAAAAGCTTTTCCATGAATGGTGTGCTGGAGCGGAAGTCATCTTGCCAGTAATGCTACATGATTAATCAACAGATTGGATTCTGCTCAGCACTGCAATTCCCTCCTGCTGCACTCACTTAAACCCAAATATCAGATAAAAATGAAACATGCAAGGCTCTTTTTTCTTTTTAAGTGAAATTAAAAGGTAGACCGACGGTGTTTCTTTTAGACTAGTTGAGTTTCTTAAAGCTGAGACCTGCCACAACGAATGAATGAGTGTCCCTGGCTCTGACTGTCAGAGCAGTTGGTAAATGGTTTTAAAGACAGTGGGGGGTGACTATGTGCATGCCAGATTGTAGTCTGAATGGAAACTTGGCACCCATCTGTGCATACCTTCACCTAACAGGGTGTGGCAGGTAGCTCTCTGCACTCACCACATGCTTTATGGGTCAGCCAGTGATGAAATGCAGCATATAATTGCCTGCACTCTCAGGTAGGAGCAGTTATGGCAGGAAAGGAGCACTAAACAAGCATCACCTCTCATTACAAGCTTGATAATCATTGGTCTTTGTGGTGTGTAGCCTTTATGCTGCTTATACTGTCCATGTCCACCATCTGTGCTGGAAATAATAGTTATTTTTTTTAAGTGAAATTGATTTTCTCTGTTTTCTGCTTGTTTACTGTAGCATGAGAGAGGTAAAGGGTAAATTTTCAGAAATAGAATCAGCCCTGTCTTTTTTCTGCTCAGTGCGTGAAAATAGTATTGATTAATGGTCATCGCCCCTTTTTTCCACGCAGAATGATGTAAAGACCCTGTCACTTATCATCACCTTCTCCGAGAATGTGTTCCATCAATCCCACAGCCAAACCGGGCAAGCAGTGGCAGGTGGCACATATTTCACCTGCCCAGGCAAAATGGGCCAGTAAGTGGGACAAGGCAGAGAGACAAAAGTGACACATACGAAGGTGACAGCTTTTCACACCTGGGAATAATGGTTTTGATAGGCATCCTGCTTGTTTCACTGCTGTGGACTGGACGGAGCCCAAAAATGTGTGATAATATACACAATTAGCTCATGGCGCAAAAAGACCTAGGGCCTTCGCAAGCCAGGGCAAATCTAAACCGTACCTTTCGCCAGGAAGTGTGACGGCTCAGTCTCACCACAGTGCTGAAAGAATACCGTGTTTTGACACATCAAGGATACAATTATTGGACCCTAAAGCTAAGCTTGTCCACACATGCACCCTATCAGTTTGATAGTGAGTGCTGCTCTTAATATCCGCATCACCACCCAAAGCCTGTCATCCCAGAGCCATCTGATTCTCCATGTATGTACTGCTGAGAGGGATACAAATTATCAGCATCACAATACACACATAAGTGCAGTGTATACTGCACTTGTTTGTTTTACTTCAGCTGATATTTCACATTTGCAATGACATCAAAAGTAAATCAGTGTTAATTTCACATTGGATGTCCAATTTATTCTGTCACGGTTGTCCTTTCCTCTGTGTTTTGTGAAGAAAAACATGGCTCTTCTACAGAGAAGCTTCACCAATTTATGTGTCATTATCATCGCAGCTACACGCAGATCTATTTTTGTTTTTTTTTTATCTGACCATGTTGACATGCTTGCCACATTAATGTCCCACAGTGGAGCTGCAGCTTGACAGAACAGAGGATGTGTGGGAGCACGATGAGAAGTTTTGATCATCTCTGTGGTATATTATCTGCATACGCTTCTTATAGCTTCTTACAGGACAAAGTTGCATTGCTCACTGTCTGCAGGGCATCCCTAGGATACTTCAGCTTATTACTTGCTCCCTTAAAATTCTTCTAAACACATGCAGCTGCTGGCAGTGAAGAGAGAAAGCAATGGGAAGAAATCAATGAAATCATGCCTCTAATAAGGTGAGAGGAGAATGAAATATACATGGTAAACCCACACATGCCAAAACTAATGGTGTCCTGAAGCTACAGTCTGTAGAAATGACCTAAAAGTTGAATGGGGAATCATGAAAACAGCATTATTAGTAGGAATTAAGATTTTTAATATCTCAAAATCCAATTTAATGCCAAAGAAGTGTAGCTGCTTTAAGCATAGACACACAAACCTAGAGTTCTAACACATACATTTAACAAGTTAAAGCATTTCACTGTCACTGTTACTAATAAATAAAAGTATAAAGTATAAATGGATCAAAATTTTGACACTTCTCTTTAGCTACCTTAATACAATATCTTAGCTAACACATTTTAACATTTTGGATCCATTGTTTAGTGCTTCAAATTTTGTGGGTTTTTTTGTCATAAATTATAATTCTTATTATATTTTCATTATAAAAAGCCAGCATGCTGCTCTGTACACACTGGTTTATTAGCCTATGTGAGGCTGATAGTAGTATTAGCATGTGTTATTGGTGGAGGGGTTAAAGGAAACAAAAAAAAAACATAACATAAGATGCCTTATGTTATAAAAGCTGTTATAAACTAAATGAAGTGAAGTGCATTACAGTAGAGCTGGTCTTGGTCATTTCTTTCATTTGGTTATGAGGAGGTGAAATACCATCTTACAACCTCTAAACCAGGATATCTAAAGACAGATGTAGTTCTACCCTCCATAATGATAAGTTAAAGCAAAAAAACCTTGTGCAGCATTTGGGAAACAGAGCTCCACTAAATATTACCTCAGCTTTCATACTCAGCACCTTAACTGTTTCCACGTTTATTAGGCGCTGAACATTGAATCCCCAAATTTTATTGTTGCTCCGTGTTTTGTCAACATTTTAAAATCACCAGGATAAGGACATAATTTGTTGATGATAAAAAAAGGGCAGTTAGAATAATCACAGACCACAGCTACTTTAAAATCATGATACATGATGTAATGTTTAAACAAGAAATATCTAAATGACTTAAACATTTCAACATTTACAAACATAAAACATTCAACCTGCTAGATTACTGAGTAAAAGTCCAATTTCTATCAGTAACAATCAAGGTACAGTGTTAGCTCCACCCTCCCTCAGTCATCCCTCTCTGGGTCAGCTGGTGGAGGTTCGGGATGTGTTTATGGTAGGTTGGGATTAAGGAGACCAAATCCAACCTGCTGTTGCTCAAGACCTTCAAAAGCTGAGTTGGATAATTAAACTGTCGAGACACGAGTCCTTTCTTCTTGTTCGACTGTTGCTTTCCCTTCCTGCAGTTTAATTTATTTGGACAGGGGGCAACCCTGGTGAGCAGGCTGGGCTGGCTTCCAGCTCGACTGCGAAGACACTGCTAGACTGATTCAGTGGCTGGAAGAGTTCAGAGGTCGGGGTGAAAAGGTAGAGCCATCAGGGATGAGCCAGGTCAAGCTCTTTAAGTCAATATTGCTCACCCTGTCTGACAGCCACAGTAACACCTTCCTGATCCACAAGGCCAGTGGACAAAGGAAGCAATGCGTGTGTCTCATCAGCAAGGGATTGTGGGCTTTGCCTGCTGGAGAACAGCTGGAGGGGTGGAGGCATGTGTCCGAAGGTCCCTGCAGAGCAGGCATTACAATGGAGCACTCCCTGTTGTTGACCTAGCCCCAGGCCGCATGTGTCACTAGCATAACCATCAATACTAGCATGTCATCACATTTGCACTTCAAAAATATAAGGCACAGCTTTATAGACTCATGGGGATATTTCAGTGCCAATATGCAACCTAAGACACACCTCTCGCTCCTTCATTCGAATGGATTTCAGTATGTATTACGTTTACAGTTTTAATGTTATCAGTGCAAGTCTTTTGAAACACCTGCAAAATCTAAAATTTGTTTTACAACATGTAGACTTCATTTTCAGTTTTTCAGACAGAATTTCTTTGTGCACAAGTTTAAAATGAAACACAAAGTGGTGAATGGAAATGCTGAATTATATGCATTGTACACAAATACATTTTTTTAAGATTAAATGCATTCAAGTTAAATTCCTCGGCCATATAAAATATGCGCTGGTTGGATATCTGTTATGTTGTACTATGCACACGTACTTACCACAAACTATCTGTCTATATATTGTCTGGTAACAGCAGTTATCAGCAGGCTATGCACATACTATCTGAACTCCCAGCCCTTGTGTGGGGTCAATCGTCCCACCTCTTCCCAAGCTTATAAAATGTCCCTTATCAATATTTTAGTGCATCAATCGTAACCCTTCATAAACACATCTCCTGAAAAGTAAATTATCAGCGGACACAGTCACTGGGGATCGACTGTCTGGGATGCTGTCAAGGCTTTCTCTCTTGTGTTTGCTCTATCTCACACACTCTGACAATTCCATCTTTTGAGTCGAGGACCAATAGTATCCAACAAAAGCTCTTGTTGAGGATTTTCCAATCTAAACAATGCCCTGGGCATATTGTATCCTCAGGAGGACTCTTGGCCAAAGTAAGATATGCTTCAATTCCCAGAATACTGAACACTTTCCAGTACAGAGAGAAATCCATGTACACAAAAATGAGGCGTTTACAATGGAAAAGTTCAAATTGATGTAAATCTATAATACAACATAAGGGATTCTGTTAAAAAAAAATGCAGTTTAATATTTAGAGAATTTAGGCCCATTCACTTTTTTGTATAGAGAAGACTCTGGAGGGCAAATGCCATAAAACTCCTTGTCGATTCAGAACCAGTATCATGTTTGCACACTAATGCATGCACATTCTTATTCACCAGGAAGTGAGGCGACTTAGTTATGGACCCAAACATTAACAGTAGGGAGCAGGAAGGAGATTGGAGTGGATGGACTGGCAAACAAAACATTGAGCTTTAAAAGACAGACGCCTGATTTTCATTGTTTACAATTTCAGGCCAATAATACAAAACTAGGCAAAACAAAAATATTTGTGCTATATTTTCAGCACACTCATTCAGGTGGTATTCATTTGGGCAAAAACCTGTAAGGATGGTTGTAAGATTTGTTGGCAACCTGGTAAATAGTGAGCTTCAGAGACGTTGCTATAGTCATGCTTTAAGACAGAGCCAGGCCTGCTGTTTTCTTCTATTAACAGTCTAACTTTGTATTTCACAGATATAAAGGTTGTACTAATCTTTTCATCAAAAACTGTGAAAATTGAATGAGTATTTCCACCGAATCTCATACTGTAAGACGAAGAGGAATTGGTGTAAAAACAATGCATTTTAAGAAAAGAACACAAACAAAGCCCGTTCCCTGAAATGAAGGATTTTGCCTAACATCTGTAAACAGTACACTCACATATTTGTTACAGCTCAGTTGCCTGAGTTGCCTGTTTGTGCACGAAAGCAAACAACAGAGTATTAGAACAGCTGAAACCTGCAGTTGACCAGGAGCTTGTGGAAAGACCTGCAGAGCATGAGAGCATCATCACACAGAGATGGCAATATTCATCGATGTGTGAAGTTTCTTCAGGCAGTCGGAGGTAAAGTTAACACGCAGACAGATTACCTTTTAATCTTGAAAAGAGCTTAAAACCACAGATTATCAATTTATAGACAGTCTTGGCAAACCTAACGTCTGCTGGTGGTGCTGTTATTAATTTTGAAAATAGAATTGATCTAAAAAATGAACTAAACTGTAGCTATTATTTTATTATTACTTGGTCTGGAATAGTGAACATGCCACATATGAGCTTTCTGGCCTCATCTGCAATATTGTGCACCTACGGCACAGCACCAAGGAAAGCTTTGAGAAAAATTCACCTCAGACTTTTGGAGAATAGCTGTATAATATAGTTTATTATACAATATATGATATTATTCTCTGTAACAGTTGATCAAAATCAAAAGGCAACACAACGACACAGGCGGAAACATAAGAAATACAGAAAACTGTGTTTTTACCACCCGAGTCAGTCTATCAGTAATGTGATGTGTAGCCCCAGTCACATCATTTCGCACATTACTGACTTTGCTTTGCAAAACCACCTCAACAGCCACGAGCAAGGCATTGCTCATGTCATCTGCAAATCACAAATCGTAGCTCCTGACGCGAACCGCTGCACAGAAGCCAAGTGCCAAAGGGCTCTGGCCAAAGCCAGCATCAGACTTTAAAGTGATTTTGAAACAGCGAGCAAAGGAGGGGCAGAATTTGCCTTGAAGCCTAACATAGACAGAGCTTCAATCTTCAATGGTATGGAACAAAATAGAAAGATATAAAAAAAAAAAAAAAAAAAGGATGGGAAAGGGAGAGAAACAGTAACATAGCCAGCTCATCCATCATTTCTTTAAAAGGTCAGGATTTTGTAGGTGGAATTGGGAAGAGCAGCGAATTGCAGATGCACCGAACAGCAGGGTATTTTCCGCTGCCATGACCAGCTAAGGAGAGCTCCTTTAAAACACATCTGCCAGTAAACATTTTGGCCTGACTCTGGGTCATCTCTCCTGTCTGGATGAGAACCAGCAGAGCGTGAAGATGTACCTGCAAAAACCCCAAGACTGACTTAGTCACTTCAGACCTTCCTCTTAGCTCCACCACCTCCATTATTATTAATTGTTATGATGCTGCTGTAATGTATGCTTGTTTCCTGGATCCAGACACCTCCACTCCTTTAAATGTAAAATTTCCATTTATAACATCACTGCTATGGTAGCCGTGTTGCTACAATGCATATTAATATACTATATATGTATAATAAAATCACTGTGACACTTTTTGTCAGTTTACTGAAAAGAAATGCAGCAGCACAGTAAAACAAATGAGTAAATCAAATGTCACTCTAAATGATGTGTAATTATAAAACTACATGTCCCAAAGGTACATTTGGGAAAATCCAGAGGAAATGGGGCAAAGAAATCACCGGCACGGCCTGTCTAAAGTAAAGCCCATCAGCGGCTAAGTGCCTCTTTACCTCCTTCAACCACTAGAGACGAGGGGTGGGGAAATGACCTTCTGGCATTATGAACGGGTAGAAACAAACCAAACACACGCCACTCATAAAAGACACACACTTTATCAGAATGTACTGTACTTACAGGGGAATTCAGTACAGCACTTTCTCTTCCACTGTCAGAATGATGAAAAGGTTGCTCTCCTAGAGAAAAAGAAACAACAAAATAGATGGTGAGAGGGACAGATGTGAGCTTGGTTATAAGTCTCCATCAGCCCTGTAGATGCCTCTCAGACACTCCTGGGATACACGGAAACATCTGGAAGGAATTGTCAGTGGAATTGATGCAGCACCAAGAGTAATAAAAAATGAATTTCCCTGCCGCGATATAAACACAAATGACCTGAGCCATGATGCATTTGCTTAGATCCTCTTTGATCCCCTCCACCCTGTATCTGAGTCTTGCCCACTCTTCCTGCCATGTGTTTCTTAAGCAGTGTGCATACAGTTTGAGCAAAGTCGACAACTGCAAATAGTCCCGTGGTTTGTACGGATTCGGCCTTGGTCTTACGAAGCCTTCATGCCTGAATTAGTCACAAGTTTCTGATGTGAAACACCTGTTTAGATTTGTTTAAATTTAAAAAAAAAAAGAAAAAAAAGCAGATGGCACATTATTACCTTCTTATAGAGATGTAACAAGCACCAAAGCTGCTGAACAATCTTTAAACAGCCTGCACGCTTTGCTAGACAAGTAAGAGAGAAGTAATACATTAAACATGAATTGTTCGAAGGACACAGACTACATAAAAGCATGTGGTGACAGGGTCAGAGGCATTGTGCGCGACGTGAGTGGAGGGGACAGATTTGCAGAGTCTTTTAATGTGCTTAACGTTGTTTAGAGCTCAGTGATTTGAGATTACTACCACAGGGGGCAGCCCCAGGGCATTTTTATGATGAGCTTTGGAAAAATGACGTTTAGCTCTTGAAGGTGGCCATCTCTTTCTTGTGCTTGCAGAAAATCTTTTAGCACTACAGAAAACTTAAACCGAGGAGCTGCTTATTCAGATGTTGTTTGAAATGTTAGCTTTCCTGACACACCCAGGTCTAGTGCACACACAAGTAACAGCCCCTCTGCTGCTGCTGCTAAGCGGGTCAGTGAGGTGTTTAAGTTGTGGCCTTGAAACTTGTGATAAGTGCCCCCGTTCAGCCAACTCCTGCTCCACAAATGATTCCTGGGCTACGAGTCAGGTTCCAGCCCGCCTCCGGGGACCTCTTCATTATCTGTCATTAAATGTTTTTAAGTTTGCATAATTGATCTTCTCCAATAAGTCTTCATTGATTTATGGAGGTCTGGGCTGAAGGAGGAACTGGTTAAAAATTCATAACCCTGCTACGCGTCTTCACAATCCATTAGCTGTTCCTGAACCCAGAGTCCTTCCATTGATTGACCTTGTGCCGAGAATCTCATGGACTCTGCATTTTTCCCTCTTTTATTGCACTGTGGGAAGAGTTATGTTTCAGCTTCCCCCCCCCCCGCAGATAGGTCCTTTCTTTGATTTTTACCCTCTATGCTGCTGGATGTCTTTCTCTCTGTCTTCTCCCTCCCTCTGTTTCTGTTTCTCCATCTAAACTGAAGTCCTTACTCTGAGACGATGAATAAATAAAGCATGTTCCATAAACAGCTTTCCACTATTATTTAAGCTTCCAGGACCTCGCACTCTGACAGGCTCCCTTCCCCGCCATCAAATTCAAGAGTGTAAATTTTCTAAAAGGCTCTGAATGTTTTATGATGATTTCAGGGAATGATGGAGTAATAGCTGAATAGTGAAGCTATTACTTTTAATATTTATATTGAGTGCTTTGAATCATTCATGTGACAGGATGTAAAATCAGAGCTGCGGGACGTATGTACTTCACAACCACTGCCACTTGGCAAAAAATATTTGTTTTCCTGAGAAGTCTGTTCCAAACTGTTGTGAGCTACCCATCGGGGCGTGCGGGTGACGCTCTTTTTCCATGAATTTTAATCTTACCTTGAGAAAAGGCAATTCTTGAAAAGCATTAGTTCAGATATGGAGTATGTCTGAAAGAAATTGCAACAAATCTTTGTTGTGGTGTGTTTATAATTCAGAGGTCAAGTCGCCTCAGCGCTTGAGTCTAAACCTCTTTTATTCTCCTCATACTCTGTAATCCTGAGTAATGTTTGCTGCATGAAAGAACAACATTTATGGAAGCTGAACTTTGCCTCAAAAAGAGAGCTGTTAAAAATATAAATAAATCTACCAACCAAACACAAATTGCCTACATACTGTTCATGTCATAAATAAGAAATACACTTAAAATTATTATTATTATGTTAACAGTCCTTACAAACTCCAGTTCTCAAATAGAGTGGCGTGCATCACAAGTTGTGCACCTAGGGCATGAATGACCGAATTTAAACTACGGACAAAAATATAAATAAAAATATAATATTATAGTAATATATTAATAATAATAATATACTGTATAATATATTTTTGTGGGAAAAATAAGCAAGCAAGCATTTGTTTATGCAGTCAGCAGACTTTTTGTTAATATTCAACATGGTCTTTTTATATTAACAACTATTAGAAATTAGAAAAGATTTGTGGAGGACCACTGGTAGGACAACAAAAACAAAAAATACGAAAAGTTTTTCCTTATACTGTCATGTAATAGGATCAGTCACCAGCTGCCGATAACTTCTTGAGCCAAACCCATCTGTGAACTTGTCAGATACACGCCTGTAAAGATTTCCCATCACTCTGACAAAATCCTTCCACAGACAGACAGACTGACACATTTTTGGTAGGTTTCCTGCTACAGTAGGAGGATTTTACTGCCGTGGTGTCAAAGGTGAAAACAGTACCAGCTGCTAAATATATATTTGCAAGCCAGATCAAGTTAATTCATAGGGAGTTGCAAACACATAGGAAACAGAGTGGAAAGGGGTCATGGGCCTTGTATACTGTAGTTATTACTCTAAAAGTAAAGCAGTAATGCATATTGTTGCATATTTATGGGGTTTTTACTCAGCTATCTGTTGTTGTTGTTGTTTTAATTCCACAAACACAAACATGGTGTATCATTTTCACAAAACAAGCTTTGTTTCTTAACCATGTGTGACTGTGAGGTGCATAATCTTGACTAATCCGTCACATCATCTAAAAAATCCTCCAATCATTGTCAGTGATTCATCATGTCGATTTGAACTATAAAAAATGTTTAATTTAATTTGTATAAAGCACAGTTTTAACACACAGTCTTTGCCTTTGTCTATTGCTTTACATTTATTCCGCATGCATATGTTCAGATGTTTGACGTCTTTTGTGTAGTCTGGATTTTCCTTTTCTTGCTCCAAGATTAGTTTCCATAAATTGCTCTCACTGTTAAGCAGTGAAAAAAGAGACTGTATATACTCAACTTGAGAATTTTCCCCCCTGTGACCTTTGTCACAACTGTCAACTGTTAAACTCTTTATTTAAAGTGTCAGCATGCAAGAAAACTCTTGTGACATTATAGTTGTCAGGTGGTCTTGTGCAGATATTACAGGCAGAGGTTGGAATATGGGGTCTTCACAGATTTGTAGCCTTGGTTTTGGTGTTGTTTTGTCCCTTTGGCACAGTGAGCTTTAGTATGTGTATCTTGTGCTGTGTGGAGCCTGGCAGTTAAAGGCCAGTTTATTCTTGCGGGTATCAGGCAGCCTTGTCCTGAGGGAACGAGCTCTTTCATGCACAGTTAGTGCACTTGACTCAGCATGGAGATGCTTTCAGATGGAAAAGCCATGTTTAGAGGACGTCTTATGAGACATTAAAGCACTACTGTTCCATTGTTTTAGCTCTTCCTAAATGTCACTTTCCTCTCCTGAGTCTGCCCTTCACCACAATGTTGAGGGACACATCACAGAGGAAGAGCTTTTCTGTGGTCCCACTGAGGGTCCATTTGAAAAGAACTCTGACCATTACTGTCATCCTTATCTGTTTACTTTCCATGCAATATTTATTGAAAGAAAAGCAGGACAAATCAGGAAAATTATGACCTCTTTAGAAGACATTTTTGCAGAGTTGCATCATTTCTTCTACTCCAGATCAGTTGTTGTTTTGTTTTTTTTAATAGCTAATTCTTAATATGCTGTGGTCACTCACGACGTTAAGGAAGACACATCAGTGAAAGCATGCTATTTCATTTCTATTCAGCTTCCAAAAGGCAAATAATATTTACTTTAACTTTATGTTATGACTGTTGGCTTGACATGAGCAACACTTTCTAAAAATAACACATACTGCTCCAAAACAGTCCCATTTGTAGTTTTCACAGAAAGAAAACAACCTTCATGCTTTGAATTTAAAAATACTTTTAGGCAGAATAATACATATATATGAGAATATTACAGGCTGAGTGGAGTCAAGAGGTCTGTTTCTTTTAACAAAATGAAACCTGCTCAGTTTGCAGTGATATGTTTATGGCCTTGGACTGACAAAGATATCTGTGAGTGCTCTGATTCACACATTTTCAGCCATCACAACAGCAGTCAGGACTGAGGCAACCTGAACAGTGTAACACAAATCTAACAAGACTCTTTTTATGGGTGCACTAAGACAGAAAAAGGAGAGCTGAGCTCAATAACTTTCTGTTTCTTTAGGTTTACATCACAATTTCACTGTTGCAGATTTAATGGTTGGATCTGCTGACTCATTCCAGTGACGGCAGGTGAGTTTCAAAATGAAATTACATTTGCAGCACGGACTGAGGTGTGTGGTTTTTCTCTGTTCTATGACGCTGTTTAAGGTGAGCGATAATTGCTTGTATGGGCTTAAATGCTGGGAAACTTGGGAAAGAAATGCTGTGATGTTTCACATAGATTCGCCTCAGATTTATGTCACTGAGGCTGTGTGGAGTGCTTTTCCAAAAACGACAAGTAGTATATACGTTAAAAATTAGTAGTTTAGTAGTTTAGCTTATGGTTGATCACATTCAGATTTGCACAATTACAATAGTTTCATTGCTTATCTGCCATTTTTGTGTCATTAACTACAAACATCTTAAAACCATTTTAGTTTTTATTGCGCCTTTAGCATACTTCTGTAATGCAGTTGAACCAACTTTGACAAGAACTGCTAACCTCTACCATATTTGTCTTTTTTTCTTTCTGTAATTCAATAAATCAAGTAAAAGCTTTTGTGTGTTGATCTACTTTGAGCAAAGCTGTCTGCTTTCAGCAAAACGGTGGAGCTGACTAGCTTAACTACCACCACCAAGGAGCTTTAGTGTCCCGATGCTGGGTGCAGTGTTGGTCAAGTTACTTGAATATAGTAATTAGTTACTAATTACTTCTCCAAGAAATCCCATCACTTTACTGATTACGTATTTTCAAAAGTAATTAGTTACTTTTAAAAAACATGATACGCAACCTGAATACGTAAAAAAGTAATAGAACTTTCAGCCCAATTCTGTTTTTTCTGCATAATCCACCCCATATAAAACCGAATCAAATGAAAAAGTTTCTTTTTAAAAATTGTTTAATCTTTTAAGTTTATGCACATTGCATCGAACAAAAATTAAACTTTATGCAACAGTCTTTGACTAGAAGAAATTTGTTTTACATTTAAACCTATTTTCTGCATGTTCCAGCATATGAAATACAATAATGTATTTCATAATCTTTTAAATAGATGCAAGTAAAACACAGAAAAAGATAAATATAATCAAAGATTCAGCGGCACTATGTCCTGTCGCTCGTAAATCTATTTTCACCTGTTTAGCAGGAGTGGGGCGGGTGGAAGTTTGCAGCGCCCCGCTGCGTCATGTCAGTGGGCAGATCCAGGGGTTTCTCTGTGAATTTCAAATTCCCTTGGCGGCTTGCTAGGTGCTTGCTCAGATTTGAAGTTAAATTTTTTGCTGTAGAAAGAAGTTTTCTTCTCACGCAGAGTCTACAATAGACGCTAATGTTTTTGTCACATTTTACGGAACAAAACTCAAAATAATGTAAATACTTCCAAACTTTAAACACCGCATAGTCATACTCTGTCCCGCACTCCATATTATCCATTGTTGATCTACACACGTCTGTTGCTAGCACACTCGTACGTCATTGTCATGAGACACTCTCACAAACAAAATCATGGTTTAGTAATGCAGTAATGCAGCGTGCTTACGGGAAAATAACAGTAATCAAATTACTTTTTTGCAAAAGTAATCCCTTACTTTACTCATTACTTGAAAAAAGTAATCTGATTACAGTTACAGCCCATCTCTGGCTGGTTGAGAGTCTGATTTAAGTGCCTAATTAGGTTTGTTGTTGAGAGCATTTGGTAAATCGGTGAACTTTGTCTACTCATAGCAAAGACAAAAAACAACATGTTAGCATATAGTTGCAGGTGTATGTGGGACTTTTTGCCTGCACCGCTTTCATGCGCTGCATATCCATGAAAGATACTGGCTCGTAGCCAGAAATATGAAAGTCTGACTGTCTGGTCACTAGTCAGTGCTGAAAATGTCTGTAGAAATGGCTTTATTTGTAATATTATACTTGACACGATCTCCTCTATGCTATGATAACTAAAAAAAACTTAAACATGTGCTAAAACTAATGATAATCTAACTAAAATGAAACCTTTTCAAACAGCAAAAACCAAAATGAAATCCACACTGGAAACTAAACTGGATTGCAAGCAAAAAGTCAATATGAAATAAACATGTAAACTAATTAGAAAATACAAAACTGTAATAACTGCTCGTGCAAAGATCAACAACTGCACGCTAACTCAAACTGCCTGAGAAGAAGCTCAAAGATCGGACTCTGTGCTGCCGCTAATACACTCAGTAATTTTCTACAAGTGTAATTAGAGATTTTCATCATGCGTACATGACAGGACTAATTAGTGGGTTTGTTTAATTGCTGCCATTGTGTTGTAAAAGTATACAGAGGACTCTCAAGGTCTATTTAATATTCAGGTGCAGCAGCATTGTCAACATTCTGTGTGAAGCAGTCAGAGGATTTCTTATCGATCCAGTGCATGCGATACATGCAGGCTGCATTGTGAAGCCACAGTGCACTTTATCCAGATAGATGATTGACAGCCAGTTATATTTCCTCAGAAGAGAGTGAACCAGTGAACCTGGTTAATAAAACATTAGACGTGCCTGAGAGGCCCGGCTGAAACGAGGGGTGGGGGAGAAGGGGTCACTGGTGTTCAACCACTATCACGACCTCAGAGCGAGCATGGGATCCCCGCATCCTCCAAAGCACATCACAGGGGGTCCATGTGGCCTCATTAAAATCAAGGAGATCACATGTAAGGACCAGAGGAAGAGGGCTAGTCCCTGCTCAAAGCGCCTGGACTCCCAGGGCATTACGCTTTGAGGAAGTGCCACTGGAGAACACAGGGATAAAGCCTCAAACCGCTAAAACAATGGACATTTAACTCAGCCTCTGCACTCTCCCTTCTCCAGGACTCATTCAGTTAATGCTTCAAAGAAAGCGCCGCCTCAGTTACGAAGCTACCCTGACTCGGATTGGAAGTGAGCCATGTCAAGTTCACCTGATTTGATTTCTTAGATAGCCTCTTTGGATTGGGAGATAAAGGCTGGCAGCTAGCTCTGTTGTGTGGTGGTCTGAGCCCTCTTTACTTTGGATCTACTCCATACTTTGAGATCTGTTAGATCTTCACTGTTTTCCACACCCTGTAAACAACAGCCTTTTTCATTCCATTCATTACCAGGGAGAAAAAAAAACACTGATATATGCAGCTAAACTGCATAATTGGGCCTTGGCGGAACCTTTTTTTATTGAAGTATTTATTTTTCATGATATTTCAATAATTTACATGGTTGATTGTGTAAAGAGTGGGGGAAGAGTGAGCTGTTAGGCCCGTTTTCGAAGTCATTGCGTTTGTTCAGCTGTCTGCCTCACTGTCGCATGCATTTCATCTTTTCCCTCCTTTATTTACTCTGGTCTTTGGATGCCTTCCTAGTCATGTATTAAAGCTTTGCAGCTTGGCGGCGACAGTGCGGCTGTCAGCGCAGGGGGTGCCGCTGCGCATCATCACTGCCTTTAATGGCTCGCTTCAAGTTCTGACAAGGCTACTTAAAGCAATGGGCTTAGCAAAATGAGGGGTTGGGTGGCTGGTGCACTGTGGGATAAATAAACTGCTTATTTTTGTTTTAGTCTTATACATTGCCAGTGAGCAGTAGATCCCTTTTGTAGGTCATACTTATAGCTGACTTTCCTGCTTAAAGAAGTAGGTTAGAACCTACTATACAAGACAGTATTCTCAGAGACCATTTACCATGTTGAGATGTCATTAAAAAGCTGCTGTCAAATTCAGGGGCACTTTCTGACCAGGTCTGTAGTGAGAAGAACACCCATAATGAATGGGTGGCACATAGAGGGAAGGAGGAGCAGGTTTGTTTATGGATACAGTCTAAGCAAGCTCTTGTTTGGGGGACAAGGGTTCACGGTGAGCAGAGGGTAATTATGCTCCATCCGGTGGCTTCGGGTTGCTTCACAAAACCTGACACGGGAGGGCAGGCGTGCCAGGCGAACAGGGGGTGAGAGAGAGGCAGGAACAAACGGAGGTGACAGTGATATTATGGTGCTCGCAAATACACACGCACACACACACTGCATAAACACACCATCCGCGTAACTGGCATGTGCCCCAGGAAGGCAGGGATGCCAGGGAGAGAGGAAGCAGCAGATAGTTAATTAGGGCTTGGATACACACTCTTAGGGCTCTCACACCTCACTCACCTCCAGCCTGCTTCCTTCCTGTCATTGTTCCCTGCAGTTCAGCCACGGAGACACACACAACAAGATGGCCCCCCAAATAGCTGCTCCCTCTATGACAAGTTTAACTCAGTAGTGTTGGAAGCACCGTGTGTCAGTGTGTGTGTTTCGCTGGGTTGCGTGTTCAGTTCTAGTTGTACATTTAACCATTTTTACTCAAAGAGCCAAAAAAACCCCCCAAAAAAACCACGGGACTCCAGCTGTTTATTTACTCATTATCCAATTATCACTCTCACGGCTACACTGCTTGGAACAGTGAAACTTTCCTGTGAGAACAGAAGTGCAGATCATGCTACATGTTGAGCACATACTCGCCCCGGTTGACAGCAAATAGATGTGACACGTAAGGTAAGAGTTGTGCTGCGTTATGTTGGGAGACAGTATGACAGATTTTGGACTGTAAGCCCACAGTGAGATGCAATTCTCAGAGTACTGAATTTACCATATCTATTTCAAATTTGTATTGTGTGTGCAGTGTGTGAGTGTGGGATAAAGTATGGAGATGATCTCTGTAACCCTGTCTCCTACAAAGTGTCCTATATGCAGGTAGTGTCTAAGGTGTTGCAAAGTTATGCATTACTGTAAACACATTGTACCTTACAATAATCACTAATATAATAGTTTCCTGTGATGTCTACAGTGTTTGATTGTTGCAAGTAACCACATTGCTTTTAATTTATCATGCAAAAAGAAAAAGTGATGGTTAAACGCCATCGTTGCCAATATGACATCAAGCATCTGAACAAGCAGCTTGCTAACACAAAGGTAATGGCTAAAGAACCCCAGGCTCAGAGTAACGCTCCGTCTGAGCGTCTGCAGACCACAGCCAAGCTTGATTTCAAAGTGACACTCAGTAAGTGAGGAACTGTTGTCATAGTAAACAGACTTTTCCTTCAGGTTCCACCTTTTTGGTCAAACACATTTCAAAGGAGGTGTAATTGCTGCCTGTTTTGCTTATCATATATTCACATGCCATATGCTTATACCAAACAGTTATTTGTAGCTGTAATCTTTTCTTTTAGCTCTCCCTTTTCACTATCAAACACAGCTGCATTAAACCGTTTCCATATAATACACTCAATTTAAGCTGATACAAAGCTAATATGAGAGAGGGTTCGGTGTGCTGAGAACCAAATCAAGTCGGTTCCCTCGTTCAAGTGGTCCCTTATGGGTGCAGCAATGTCTACCTGGAATTACTCATCTACAAGTAACATCACTTCCTACTCAACTGTGTAAAGTTACCTGCTATAGTATAAGTTCCAAAGAGAAGCAACAAAGGCTCATTACTTGTACACTACTCCCTGCTAGCACTCCCACAGAGTAATAGGCTGTCTTGTACTGATGCCAAAATGGCCATTGTGCAACTAAGCAGCAGACGGTGATGATGCAAAACGATAGTCATTAAAGCTGGGGTTTGCAATGTGTTGTTTGGAATCATGAGATAAAACCTTTTAGCATGTTTTAATTGAAGTAGTTGCAGAGGCTCGACTCGTGCACCTACTCTAACCTTTAAAAATCGTAGCATGTGACAGGAGAATCTAAGGTCTTGACTATCGGGTGAGACTAGACAGATGACACGAAGACACATACCGCTGTGAGACTGCATTGGACCTGCAAGAGAGAGCAATTCTGGCACTTCTGCCTTTTAATATCGTAATAATATTCTGATTTGTAATAGTCCTGCATTCCTATGCATCGACTTCGGGAAGTCTAATTGTATCATAGCAGATAAAGCCAGGGGCTGGAAATTAAAGCTGACTTGTAATAATCAGTTTGAGAACAAAATTCAAGTGTATTCCTACGCCTGGCGAATTTCAGTACTAATCTCGTCTTTTAGAGGAACTAGCATCTGTCTCTATTCAGTTGGTTTTAGTTCTGAAAAGATGGGAGAGTTCCTGTCATCACAACAGTCCTGAAACAGATGGTGAGTGGAACCTCACTAACCCACACCCCGCAGGAATTACAGTCAAGTGTTCAGATGGCTGGCATGCATGTAATACTGGGCAATTTTGTTTTCAAATATGGCAATTTGACGCGTTTTCATGGATTGAAGAACATTTGTTCTCTTTTTACATGGTCGTTCTTTTATTCCTTGTCCCTGTGTGGAAGGTAACTGATGTAAACAGCTGTGCATTGCCACAGGCTTTTCGTTTAAAGTCTCTACTTTAACTAATCAAGAGTACAGTAGAGTGTAGCACAAAGGTTTATTTTCTACAGATAAGAGAGGTGATTATTATGTCAAGAGAGTTGATGTTTTCAGCTAATTTGATTCCCAACCTGAGCATGGTGTAATTATTGACAGATTTCAGGTGTTGCCTGTAACACCACCGGCAATCCATCTGTCTTCTCCGAGATTTTCCCTAATTGGCAAAACTCAATATTTAACTCCGTCTGCCTCTAAGTGCGGCAAAATGCACCAAGCTAGAAATTAAGCTCCCCTTTTACGAACGAAATGTGTTTGCGATTTAAAAAAGTAAAAAGTGATACAGAATCCGTGCTGCCTGTGTGATGTCACGTGAACGCGTGTTTGCACTGATTGAGGAACATACAGGCTGGCTCTTTGGCAGATGTACAGAACATCATGTATAATATATGTGTACTCGTTCAGCTATGCACAAAAGCCAGATGTTCTTTCTATCAACGGGTCCCTGCGCCGTTAACATGTTGGAACACGGCGGCGAAAACCAAACAACAACAAACAAGTGTTTTCTGTTACCAACAGCAGCCATTTTGGAACAAATAACAAAAGGACTTTTTGGAGCTCTCAACAGCAGGAAGCCCTAAAAGGTGTGTTTTTTTTTTTTATTATTGTGTCTCTCTGTCTTTCTTTCTGGATCAGGTTAATGAGGGATTTTTTTTTTTCTTGTTTTGTATCGCATGTGAGGTTTGCAGAAGTCTCTTGGAGTGTGATTTTGGCAGGGTGACAGGGAGCTCTCCCAGGGCAAAACAAACAGCTGTGGCATATGGGTAGGACGAACAGCGCAGCACCACTTCTGAGACACACGCAGGAGAGGACGAGGGCGTCGTGGGAATGTGAAACGTAACCCGTCTGTGTTTAATGGCCTGGTCAGTCACGTTCTTGCAAATGGTAGCGGCAGCAGCAGAAGCCCCGCTCGGCATTCATTAGGCCTGAGCTTTGCAGAGGCCTGAGCTGTGCCCCGCGATGAAAGCCCTGGTGTCAGGCGTGAGCTCTGATGCCACGGCGAGGGAGCGTGGTGGAGGAAGAGGAGGAGGAGGACGCGTGCGAGGGGGAGAGGCTGCTCTGCAAAGACCCACCCCTGGGTATCTATCACACACAGCCATCACTCGGGAGCAGAGTAGACCTGATAAATAAATCAACTTAGAGGCCCAGTGAGGTTTCAGGGTCTATTCCTCTTTATGAGTACAGCAGGGTGAGAGATGGAAAGAGGGAGAGGGAGAAAAAAAACTTTGACTTCTTCACGCCTTGGTCCCAGTAGGCATAAGGACCAAAGACACCAACTCTGTGATTCTTTCAAAAATTAAATATATTCACTTATCTGAAAGGCCCAGGCTCAAGATCCTCATCTTTTTCTTTAACATCCGAGATAAAAGTGTGAGGACTTTCCCATTGGCTTTCAATCGGCAGCTCTTTGAAAACTCATACTTAATGATTTGAAGGTCTTTTAGAACTTACTTTGGGACAACAATTTCTGAACTGTCCCTTTTATGTGGAGATGAGTAGAAAAAGGCCTGTATGAAAACATCAGGGAGCTTCAAATTACCCCAACTTTAGAAAGAACATTGGTTATCAGGGCTTAATTGAGCACGACTGACTTTACTCCAAAAGCCCCTCTTTATTTTTAATCCACTCCCCAACGTTTTATTTGTGCTGTTATTTATTTATTACAGACAAAAGTAGAAGACGTCTTGGATTTGGTCGAGTTTCTTGGCAGTAACTTTACAGACGGGGCGGGACATTGTGTTTACAGTTTTAAGGCGCGTTCGCAACAATGCTGCAGTGATTCGAGCGCTGAGGTGAGCGAGAAATGGAAAGTGCCGACGAGGGTTTAACCTTTCCAACCCGACGTGGCTGCTTTTCATCTTGAGAGCTTCAAATTAAATACTCGAGAGCTGGATTTTGATATTTGTCCCCATCAGAACACCCCGAGGAACAAAACAAAACAAAGACTGAGTTGAGAGGAGGAGGTGGAGGTGCGTGAGGAAGGTGTGGCTGGCGGGGGGCACAGTACAATCCTGAAATTCCCCATGCACTCCATTTCAGTTAGAAACTTAATGGTTGTGTTTACCTTCTCCCCCTGAATGTTTTCTCTCAAGGCTCTCCTTTAACATACTGTATTTGACTCTAGGAAACATTTCATTCGATCTTATTTTCCTATTGCTTCCTCATTCTGTTTGTTCTCGGCTCCTGTTAAGTTTGCTGCAGTTTGGCAAGTGTTACATAGGCTGAATGGGAGACGTGTCTTAAGGCACATTTCTCCCTGACAGAGGCTGCTGTATGAGAGGGGTGACAGCGTCGGCGGGATATTCTTTCTTCCTTTGTGGTTCAGATAAGTAAGCATGCACAACACCCCTGTGATTAAAATCTCCTTCTGATATTTCTATCAAGATTTCTATTAGGAGACAGACAGGAGGGAAAGAGGCTGCCAAAACAGCACGCAGACGAGACAAGCATATACATCCTGAGAGTGAAATCCCATTCAAGAGAGAGCGGAGGGTATTTAAAATATTTAAACCAAACTCTTTGGCTTTTTTCAGCTGTTTATTGTTTGTTGATTGCTGGCATCAGAATGCATTTGCTAGCAGGGCTCCCAAACCTGGAGCGGCACATCTCGTGCAAAAGCGCGGACTCGAGGAGAACAGGACAAATTTGACATATGAGGGACGGATCCCTGCCACGCGCTTGCTGACAGTGCTGCATTTCAGCCTGTTTACAGCACTTCACAGGCAGAGAGCAACAGTCACCTGTCAGCTCCTAAAGTATCTGGTAATTGTGTTTCCACCATACAATTATGTACGGTGAGCCCACAAACAGCAGCCAGCTTTAGTTCTGTTTCCTCGTTTCATATTTTCACCCATGTCTGAGACAAAAGAGTCATTTACATTTCCTTGGGCGAGTGCTCTCTATCACCCTCCCCCCCTTTTGTCTCTCATGCTCTCTCTCTCTGTCTCTCACTAACAAAAGCTTATTTAACCCAAGGTTAGATTACAACAGTGAGGTGATTGCCTGGCCCTCTTCCAGCTCCCCATTATCAGAGGGGCCACCACCTAATCTGGAGGAGCAGCTCTTCATTAATGTATTATTAACAAGCCTGTTACAGTGTAATGCAGGAAAAGGCCCTCCACTGGGGATAGTCCTAATGGGGAGGGCAAGAGTGCGACTAGTGAAGCAGATTACAGCGAAAGGCCAATGAATTGGGCTGAGAGGGGACCAATGAGGCCTGCCCCTCATCATCCTCTACAATGGATCACAAGGAGTCATTTTACCAATTAGTCTAATTGCATATTTGGAAAGTTAAAGACAACCGGGTTTAATTGAAAGACACTCTTCGACCCCCGCAGCGATGGTGCCGTAAACAATCTCATCCGCACACATGTGGCGATGAGATGACGAGTGTCAAATCACTGAATCATTTAATATCGATGACATCGAAACTGATACGTACGAGAAACTGTTGTGATAGAAGCACACCAGACCCAATATTACACTTACTGCCTTCATAATACGTCATATTTTAAACTCGATTGTGAGTGAGATGTTTAATGTTTAGTGTATTATTTTAATGTATATATTGATTGAATTTGGAAAAACTGCTTTAGCATCAGTGAACTTCATTGCTCCCCACTTTTCACATTTGACACTACTCTGATTTGTTTAGTCTTCTGTTATTAAAAAAAATGACTGCCCTTAAGTTTGTTACTCTCAATGACACATACCGAGGCAATTGCAGATATCACACCGGGCTCTTAATGTTTTAAGATTCTTATGAGCAAATTATCTATGTTATTGAGAAAATAATCAGCATCTTAACCAGTATTGATTTTAAGGGGTGTTATATATTTTCATTACTACCAAGACGCTTATGTAGTTTATTTTGAATAATTTCCCAGTACAGCAATGTCCTGTCAAAATCTTGTGAGCACAAATGAGTATTAGCGGTCCACTTTAAAGACATCATCATTGGCCTTTGTCTAAGAGGTAAAGACAGCCTAGGCAAGACACAGTAGTGTCTTGTGTTGTCAACAAGATTGTCAGATGTCTTTAGCTGTGTCTGGGTCCAAACTCGGCTGCAGGTCCCAAAGTCAAACGATCACTGCGGCATTACTGAGAGTTGAAAACTGTCTAAATTCTTTCATCTGTAATAAAATGATCAGCGTTCTGCTCTACCAGGTGTAACAATTAAGTTTAACATCCAGGCATCCATGAAAACAGAATTGATTAAATTTAACGGCGTTAGAAGTTAGCAGGAAGTTAGCTCGCTAGTTTCCATCTAAATATAATATAGCATGTTCTGACTGAGGGATTTATGAAACAAATTAAGACGTACAGCTCTGCTATCACTTCCGACATAAATGAAGACAGGAAAGTAAACAGCAGTGATGTTTTGTAGTGTTACTGAAGTTTGGCTAGCTGGTATTTATTGATGTGCTACGTGATCGCTAGCGACACAGCTATGTTAGCATAATATAAACACAGTGAAGCTGGAGGATGAACGCTAACTTTTTTCCACTCAATAAAAGTTAACGTGAGGGTTCCCGATCGTTAGGGACAAATGCAATCGTGTGGCAGTCAGTAGAACAACTGAGATAATCTATCTACAATAAGAGGTTAGTTATTAATATACTGCTGCATTGCCTGAGCTGTAGTTACATCGTAAGGTTTTAAAAACTAAGCTTTATAATGAATAGCGGGAATAAAAACAGAGAGGCTGACAATGATCACTGACTGTTTTTAGGAGCTTGTTGAGATTAACGAGATACAAAGCATTAAAAGATGTTAAAAACACGACAGCTTTAATAAATGCAGAGTAGTTTGGTCCCGGAAGCAGGATTCATCACGTCATCACATCATCACTTAAAGACTGGATAGCCTAAGCTTTGAAAAGGAGTTTATGGTAATAGTAGCTCATAATAACTTCGATAATACTAGTACAGAGCAGAGATTTCTCTATTACCTCCATGCAGGTAATTTTGTCTGGTAATGCAGCATTCTTTATGATTACAGTTGAATATTGTAAATAGTGATGTCTCCAAGAAGAAGAAAATATGAACAGGCTTTTATACAATGCTATGATATGATATTTTTAGGTAAGTGAAAGCTCAGTTACACTTTGTTGTTTAAGTTTGCCTATAACTGATAATCTGTGAAAAATTGTATTGTATGAAGACCCATTGCTTTAGTTAGTACTCAGTCAACATAAAGAAATGAATTTATGCACTGCCAAATACCAAGATGTTTAAATTCAAATTCTTAATTTAAAAGTGTTCTGGTGTTTATTTTAATCATATTGCATTTCGATTTTGATAGTTGTGGATGAGTAATGTGTGATTTGTGTTGTGTAGTGTTTAGCTATAGAATTGGCCATAAAGATTGGAAACTGGTATAAAATTTCAAGGGAGAAAGTTCACATTCGGGACGAGTAATGATGATTCTGCAAAATTAGTTATACAGTTGGAACACTAGAATAGTTTTTACAGTAAATGAAATTCTAATTTAATAGTAAAGATTACAGCAAATAATGAGCAACTCATCCTTTTGTTGTTGGAGCAAATAATAGTTAATAGAAAATTAGTCACCCTAATCCTGCCTTAAACTACTTTGTTCATGTCATGTGACTACCAAAAACATTGCAAACTACATCTCCAGATTCCTCCTGCCTTTAAGCATGTTACTCCCTCCACTCTTCACACTCCCTCTCTCCTGTCTAATTGACTTCATGCCTGTTCATGAATAGGATCCTGGTTTCCACCTGCTCTGCCTCTATTCACAGCGTAACACCAAATTCTCCTGTGCTCTCACTCTATTAACAGGGATCATACCCAAGTTCAGTTCCCCGCTATTATTGCAGGAGATGCTAAAATCTCATTTTCAACTCAATTTAACCTGGTCCAGCTCAGGGGGAATGCAAAAGTTCTCCCTCTGCCTTAATTATGAGCATAGAGCTCAGTGGTTCTCCTTTTGAATATTTTTTGGCAGTCAGAAAACAAGCATCATTGTCCTGTTCATACACAGAATATACTGTATGTTTGCTGCCAATTTTACATGAGAAAATTAACCAAAGAAGGCTATATTCTAATATACTTTGTATCCTTATGAATGTGATAATTGGTGCTAGTGTTATAAATGGTATGCTTTTTTTTGCGACTTTCCTGGTCTTTTTCAACTAGGTGCCCCAATTAGAGTTAATAATTCAGCGATCTTTATACAGTTAGTTCAAGTGACCTAGATAGCAGATTTTTTTTAATGAAGTAGTCTCTTGTTTCAAATTCCACTTGCTTGCATTGAGATACCTATTACCTGGCTTCACTGTGTCACAGCTAGCTTTCACCCAGACTCCCTGAATTGTAAACTCCCCAATAAATTGACTCTGGAGGTTCGGTGTCTGTGCCTATCAGACAAGATTGTCAGATAATGTCATTCAGTGCTGCTGCTGCTCACTATAGATATATATATATATATATATATACGTGGGGATGAGTGTTGGCTCTGGCACCTTCACATTCTGTGTTCTCCGAAAGAATTTGGCTGCTCCTTGATTCGATCGCCCATATGGATATTCATGCGCCTTAGCGGGCGACAGGTTTAATTCACATGCAGCATCGTGAGATAGAGGGTTCCCTCTAACAAGAGTAAGAGGTGACGTTTATGTGGCATCCTTGAGGAGGTTGTCTGTAGCTGTTGCTTTGAGCTCCCCTCAAGCAGATACACAGATCCTTAGCAGAAACAGTCTGGCTCAGTGTCTAATGGTACACCAATACCAGGTTCAGCGTGATACCAAGGCTCCTGTCTGCGCTACTTCCTCCCAGCTATTGAGCACTGTTACCGGGCCATCTGTGACTAAGTGCTGTGCAGTTACCCCAGTTTTTGAGCGTTACCCCCAGCACATCTATGATCTTAATGAACCCACAAGCTTTTTACTGTCAATCAATAATTGAACAGCCACTGAAGGAGCTTTTTCCACAGCTATTTGAAGGGGCACAAGGGTGGCTGACTTTACCCAGCAATTTAAAATGCGCATCGCAAAGCTTTGGCAGACTGAATACATCTGCTGCTTCCTCTGAGGGGGATGCAAGAGCAAATGTTCCTGTTTTATTCTACAGGGTAGTATTTTTCGCTTTTGGAGGGGGGAACATATATTATATTGAGTGTAATGACAAAAATCTTTTTTTAGCAGCACATACACAAACACAAGGCGAATTCATGGTCTCAGCCGTTTTTGTCCAATCTTCATTTTCACCTAATTCGCACCTATAGGGATGCATCTGACTACTATTAACAACAGGTCATAGGCCAGCCCTGCACTCCACAAGAGGTAACACCTTCAAGCATCTGTCAAGTCAGGCATGATGTCTATTAACATCTCACTGTGATTGAAGCTAACGCTGAACTCAGTTCATTCAGTGGCATTACAGGCACACTATGCAGTGCATTTTACACAGTAATTAAACAAATACAAATATTCAAACATTAATTACCCCATTGTCAAGTCTGAACACTGAGGTTGTGGTTATGTTGAGGTCGAAGTGAGGAATACAGGGTGTGCACCCTAAAACGCATTCACAAAATACAGCAACATGTGGAAACACTTTGCAAATAAAGATACAGAACAACAACAAAGAAGGAAAAAATCAAGAAACATGCTGCAAATGTTAAAACACGGATCCAGATCTAACTAAATACTGACAACATGGGCTAATTCAGAGCTATGCTGTGCAGCAAATACAGAAAGCACAACCAAGAAGGTGCAACCAGCCAAGTACAACAGAGGCAGAGTGCGAAATTTGCAAGTATAAGAATTTTTATAAATTGCTACTAGAGGGAAAAATAGCTTATTCCATAAAGTGAAACTAAAATCTCCATTCATTTATTTATGATTATTTTAGCTAAAGCATATGTAATAAAAGCTTTCTGAATTATCTGCATCCCACTATAATAAAGACTGTGTAATGCAGGCTGGCGTAACACTAACATAGACATACAGGGACTCTGTTTTCCCAGTTTTCTCTCTCCCGATTCTTCATTTCTTATTACTGGTCTCTTAATTCTTTGATTTGGAAGCTGAAAGACTTAGTTACAGTTTGTTTACCCTGTAAGGCTACCACACTGCAGCTTTTAGACATTTTTCACTTTTCTTAGTAGCAGACTGAATTCACAAGGAGGCACCTTCACCCAAATCAAAGACAATTTAGAGCCATGGATTGTTCTCCCTTCCAGCGTGGGTGGATCTTAGAGCTGCTCTGTCTCTATACTAGAAACACAAAAAATATAGCAACAGAGCAACATGTACAAAAAAAACAGCGCTAAATACACTTGGGAGTTGTTGCTAAGTTCATGAAGGTTGTTCTTGCATCATGATGTAACACATGTTAGCTGCTACTAGGCTGTATACACTTGCCGTGCACCCGGTGTGTAATGAACATCACGAACAATATATAAATTATACAATTGAGATGTTAATAATGAAAATCCCAAATGTGAACTTGCTCGCTTACAACCGCTGACCGGTGACTAGCAGACAACTGCACCACAAGCGCTTGTGTTTTCGGTATTGATTCATTTTGTACTTACTGTCTTTGCAGCACTTGCTTTTCTTCTAAATCCAATTCGTTGTGGAATTACTGAAAATGCTACGAGGTCTTTTCGGCCATCGTACACACAAGATACCCAGGCTCCTGTTTGTGCTGTCTTGCAGCATCGCACTGAAATGATCTGCTTTTAAATACTTTAGGGAGATAACATGACTTCCAGCCACCTATTTATTCATATTTATTTGACTGAAATGAGGCATGAATCCAACAGCACCAGTGAGTGCTTGTGAAACTCTTACTATCAGCTGGCAGTTTTCTTGGGTTGCTTTTAGTTGGAAGGTTAAGCAGCTGAGCGCAGAGTTTTTCTTCCTGTAGTGTTCCCCACATGGGCGGCAGGGGAATACCAGAGGAAGTATGTCCCTTGGTTCTCTTAGCCCTCTTTATCCTGAGACTTCCACAAAATAGACCTTAAACCACTTTAGCTCTGCTTTATGGTATCATCATTGAGTCACTTGTGACATGTAGATGCACAGGGTGCTGGAGATCTACAGATTCATCCATTATTTATGAATTGTGTCGCAAGGATATAAATGCTGCTATCTCATTGTGGGGTACTTGGCCTTTCGAACCCTCGCTTGCAGACTGCGTCATCTATTCACAGACAGTGATGCTGAGCTTTTCATTCTACTAGTGCTCATGTGGAGAGTATTGCATCTGGCAGGGGAGCTGGTCCAGACTGGACCTGAGTTGTTTGTTATGTGAATTTCCATTTTTGCATTATTTTATGAAGACTTGAAGAGTGCAAGCAAACAACTTTCAGATCCGCCTGAGGCCAGCCCTAAGAAGTGAAAAAAGCCATGTCCTGCATTCCTCTGGGAACCACAAATCCTTCTCCACACAAACTTCCCCTTAATTAGTTGGACTGTGCGTAATGGGAAAACATTAGTATTATTATGAGGGGAAAGGGAGTTTGAGTGACAAGGTCCTGCTCTTGACTTTTGTTGAATTAAAAGAGGATGGCTATCGGAGGTTTGGTATATTAAAACGGCCATTTGCATATTTGCAGCTATATTAAAAGGGATTAGCTGCAGCCAGTGAAGCACAACAAACAGAGGGAAGAGGACGGCATGGTTTAATATCACAAATGACACCCAGGGAGTTACCCCCTAGCTCCAAGCCTGATTACAGCTTCTTAATTAGGACAGCTTCTCAACTCTCACACATTTTCTTCCCCTGCTCCACCATGTACAGCACGAGTTTAGTCCCAGATTCAATATTTACCCTGCACTCCTCTACTTGTACCAGGAGTTTTTACCAGGGATAGAGGGGTGAGTTGGGGGTAATATTAATCATGAAATCTGCTTCTCGTATGCAGGTGCAAACCAATTAGCAGGCTGGCATTTAAAGGACTTTGACTGATATTTCGTCACAGATGAAATCAGTCATGTCTAAATGCCTCTCGCGCAAGTTTTCATATACTCATCTCAAGTGTTGCGTTATCGGCAGCTGCGTGTCAGCAGGTTCGGTTGCTGGCTTCCTCTGACACCATACACTTGCACACGTGTGCTGTACACATTCTGTGGCACAGTAACAAATTCATTAATGTTTCCTGGCTGGGTCGACTGTAAATCACTCTGCAGATAGGCTCGGCTAATACATGTGACTATGAATACGTACCACATGTGTTTTTATGTTATTGTATTTTTTACTAGTTAAGTAGAGACACTGATAGAATATAATCAGTAGATTCAGTTATGGATTGTTTGGATTATTTTTATATTTAAGCAAATATAATTATTTAGCTACACTGGGGTTTTTTTTTTTCAGTTTAAGATTTACATGCAAAATCTAAAAGATCAATAAAACTAGTAAAAGTTATATTATAAAATTAGTCGTTTAATACAAAATGCAAAGAAAACATAGGGTGTCTGTTCATCAGTTGGATCAGTTCTTCTAGGCAGGGCCGTGCAGAGACGTTTAAAGGGGCGGGTGCTCAAAGTTAAAAAGGGGCACATTGAACCAGGCTGAATAACAACAACACACATTCATCAAGAGTCTAATATGGGAAGGGCAGGGCTGTGTTGATCTGAGA
>NW_024582374.1:1031092-1046363 GCF_018398535.1 Haplochromis burtoni
CTGCACGTGCCTGCTTCTAGGTGTTCAACAACATCAGCATCCAGTTATTCATGAAAAAAAGACTTACAAAGTTAAGCAGAGTTAGCAATAAGCTAGCTAGCTAGCTAGCTGACGTCAAAAGATCACATTTATCTGCAGGTTGTGGTATTTCTGTTTAAAAAAATTAGAGTATGGCTAAAACCAAATACCAGTCAGATATTCAGAAACTGGGGGTTTAGCTGAATTGAGAAGTTATTTTGAATATAATAAAGAGCCACGTCAAGGCTAGCTAGGTATGGTTAAGCTAATTTAAATGGTTAAGCTAATTTTAAAAACAGAAACAACAATGGCTGTTGTATTTGAAAAGATTATGGTGAACTTTAAATTGATTTCAATAAAAGTACACATCGAAGATTAATAAGTAAAATACAGGCCTAGAGGATGTGTGAGTGCCTGATTGAGAAAAGTGCCATTTCAAGAAAATGGACAAATCTGCCATCTTTACTGCATTTGAGATGACGTCAAAGATGGCATCCAAAACTGGAGGTTAGTGATTAATATATTTCTGAGTGTTTTGAATTATTTGCTACCAAAAGTTATTTTCTTAAGCTTAAAGTGATTCATGTTAGCTGTCCTAGCTGTGATTAATTTCTGAAGCATTAAACTGCTGGTGTCAGGGCACCACAAGCCAGAGTGTGGAAGATTTCTAAAACAAAGAGTGCCAGAAAAATTAAAAGATAATATAAGATGTATATTATATAATAAAAGACAGACAGGGCAACAGTCTCAAGTAGCTACAAGGTTGGACCAAGAAAACAGCCATCATTTAACATTAACATGGATCAGCAATAACAGTAATACCATATCTCTGTGAAAGTGCCTGTTCATAGTGAGTATTTTCACCTCTGTTTCATTTAAGTGCATTACAAATTTGCATTTAGATAAATAAAGTTAAACTTTTTCCACTTGTGGTTGCAAATTATGGTTACAAGACAACAAAAACCTGATACTGAGATGAAATTTAACCTCAGTAGTAAGAATAGAACCTCTTTAGAATTACCTGGGTAATGTTCATATAGAAATGTTGTCCTTAGGTTCTTCAATGTCACCTGAGATACATGCAATGCTTTTTGTTTTCAGGAAGTTATTAAACTTGGCTGTGTATTTAACTGTAGCTAATGCCCCACATAGATCTATAACATCACACTTACACTTCAACCTGTTTTGTGAAGCCTTTTAATGCATTCCTAATTTTCCTGTATCTCAGTGTAGAAACACTCAAAACTAACACTTGCGGACAGCATTATATATCTCAGACTTCAATGTTAAACATTTTGTTATCCTCACTTTCTGTTGAGCCATTGGAATCACAGAGGGGCCGCTGACCTGCAAAGAATCAACTTGAACCACTTTTTTTTTTTCTTCAGTCACCATGGAAGCCTAGGGGGGGTTAAAGGTCAACTGTCACAGAAGCCACAGAGGATCCTCTTGGGTGAAGATCCTTGAGACTTTTCCCTTAAACCAGGACACCATGGCCAGGTTTCACAGGTCTGCCCTGCAGCTGCCCCGGGGCTTGAATACATCTGTGTGTTTATAGGATGGTGCTGTACCACTAGCCACAACCCCCCTGCACCCCCGGACCATTTCCCAAGTCAATGTTACCCTTGATGTTAATGTTTAAGTGGGCTTACTACTTTTCAACCACTACATATGGTGAGTTGAAACTCATACTACAGGCAGTGTGTCTGCTCGCAAGTTTTGTTGACACTAACTTTACTGAAGAAAGTCATAAAAAATACTTTTTGTCAGGATCTGATGCACTTCATAATGCAAGGCAACAGACTAACTGTTTGACTTGATACAGTAATAGTAGGCCACACATCAAGAGATAAATGAGATTTTGCTCATTTGCATGTCATTCAGTGTCGGTAAAGCGTATAGTAAGCACTGATTGGGAATCCACTCAGCCAGAACTAAACTGTGTTTGCTCTATCCACAGTGGAAGGGAAAAAAATCATATTAGCAAAAATAAATGTTGGTGGGTTGTTAGAGAGTCTGATTATGTGTGTCTCAGGCAAATTGGCGGTAATGAGTCAAGAGACTGCACTCGTTCACATACATTAAAACAGCGATCATTAGGAAATTAGGGCCTAGATTAATCCTGTTAATGACACACTGGTGCTCATGGGAAAAAAGACGGCCCCAGATGTCGAGATGCGGCGCCGTGATGAAGCATCAACTGCGTGCGATGGCTCCGGCTCTAGCTCCCCCCTCCCCATTTCTCTCTGCCTGACGGTAACGTGGGGCTGCTCCTGCACAGTGCCGCCACTTGAAATGCAAACGAGGGGGGGGGGTGTAGCCGACTGCTAATGAGAGCAGATCCCAGCGATAAGGAGCGAGAGAGAGAGAGAAAGAGAGAAGGAAAAGAAAAGGGGGAGAAGGGAAAGTGAATAAATTAAAAAAAAAAAAAAGAAGCGATCTGAACTGAGGATAAGACGCAGCAGCAGGAACTCTGATGTCCCCAATTAGGAGGGATGTCACCCCCTGTCTGGGCCGCAGTAATAAAGCCCTCACTCTGTATTCTGAATCACATGGCTCCAACACTGTTAACATTCTAATATCTTGGGCGTGCGTGGTAACATTAATTACTTGGCCATTTGGATGGCTCCTGAATCTCCTTAATGTTTGCTTCCAAATGGAAATCTGAGCTCAGGCTTAGGAGTGTTACATTAGAAAATAATAAGTAATATTTACCCACCCAGCAAGCAGTCATGCCTGCTCCGCAACTGGTTCAATTTCTCCTATTGACTGTTTGGATATACTGTTCTCCTATACAAAGACAATTATTCTGTGAATTTTAACAAGAAAGTGATCCCTGGAAATGGTGTCTTTTCCCCCCAGTTTTGGGTCCTCTTGGATGTAAAGCCTGCTGTTTGAGAGAGGCCATACCACATTTAGATTTAATTACAGGTGTTTGAAATCTATGCAAATCTCCCCAATCTATTCCTATCAGGCAAGTCCAATAATTGAAGAGAATCTTCCCAAACAAGTGCTGCTACCATTAAAATTCATGGTCACCTTGAAAGGCATGTCTGCGGCTGAGAATCCCATCAGTCGGCGCTTCTCTCTCACTGACAAACAAACACTTTTGTTCTTCAGTTGCTTCAATATATATAGGCCTACCACACAAGATAAGGAACCGGGGAGGAATGAACATCCTTCAGACTCCAAATGGTCAACTTTCATCTGGCGGAAGCCGTGCCTACTGTATTGTTTTCAAAGTGTAGTGAACCCGAAAGAGAAAGGGTAAAGCCATTTTGGTGTGTGTATACAGCAGAAATGTGTTCTTTTGGGGTGGCAATACAAGAGAAGCCCCGGATAGAGGAGAAAAAGATTACAATTTTCCCCCCATGTTGTGGTGGCAGAGCTGCCAGTGAGAGGCTGAGAAGAGCAGCGAATGTAATGGTTGTATTACTGCACTCGGCGATGCATTATTAATGCAAACGTGATCAAGGCAGGTGGACAAGCCCAGGAGAGATAGCGCTGCTTAATGAACAGCCCCCTCTCTCTCGGCAGAACAAGGCCTGGCAGCTGTTAGTGTTGCACTGTGAGGTGTGAGCTGCTGTACCTATGTGGTTAAGGTAGCCCCTATTTAATTAACAAATAATCTGCAGCCGCTCCTAATTGACTCTCTTCATAGACCGGTGCGCGTGTCAGCGCCGTGGTCATGCCCACCTGCATTTTAAATGGAAACGGATGTTTAGTGCCGTTCATCATTTGTTTTTTCTCTTAAATCATTCATGCGGCACAAAGTGTGTGTGAGAGCGTACGGAGTAAATTGGCTGAATATGTATATTTAAATATAAACGCCCTTAAAAAGCATCTTGTGTCATACTTTAAGCGTACAATGTGACGTTAAAGGTATTTCTTGGATGCACCGGTTAGGCCCCCGCAGCCGTATATTTTATAATATAAAAGCTGTAGATTAAATGTGTGTGCATATATATATATATATATATATATCATTAATTGCACATTTATCTGCATCTATGTGGGGTCCATATGTTCTAAAAACTGGCTTCTTACTTACAGTAGAGCCTGAAACAGAACAATATCTATGAGTATGATTATCTGTACAACTGCTCTGTGAAAACTGCAGCCACTAATCCTGCTGAGATGCTACGCTTCATTTGAAAGGAGTGCATGTATGGAGCCTCATTGAGAGCCGTATGATTATTTAGAGGCTGTTAAATTCACACGCAGTATACACGGCTTGTGGAAGCGTTGCTCATATGTGCTGTAAGGACTGCTTTTATAGAGAATAACATCGATTTGACTTTAAATTTTCATTTAATTTTTTTGGAGCGCGCACGCGGCCCTGTCAAAGCGCCGGCTTCCTTAGCGGATGTTTTCAAGTCACATACTGCCCCCTGCTGCGTGCGCAGAGTATTGCTGCACATCAGTTCCTGGCGGTCTGATCCTCTGGGAGAATCTGCTGGATTTAGAGATGCATTGTGGCAAACATGCAGTGAATAGGGTTAGGGAAATGCATGATTGTCCAAAAGTGTTTTTGTTGTTGTTTGTGTGTGTTTGTGTGCTTCTGAAAAATACCACAATAGCAGCCTTTTTAAGAGGGGAAAGCTTGTCAAACTGAAGATTTTTTTTCTCCCCCAAATCTACTTTTATTGCAGTTAAACTCTGTTGAATATGTGCTGTGTCTTAATAAAAGGTAAAAGTCAGGGTTAGGATTGTGTAAATATTACGTTTAGGATGCGCTAAAAGTTCACAGAGTAAATGGAATGCAAAACCATTTTTTAATAATTATGCTCTACTGTATTTAGTAGCATGTACATATTTAATACACATTTAATACACTGTGGTGTTTGTAATAAATTCCTTTGACCCCTAAGGTAATGATGGTTCCAAGTAGGTGAACACCCCCCACCCAGAGCATCATAACCTGTGTTGTTTTGCAAGAAACTGCAGCTTGCAAAGGGCCTACATGGCCCTGCAGTAAAGAAGGAAAGATGTAAGGGCGTACATCCACAGCCAGTGAACACTTTAATAGGGATCTCAGTTCTTGTTTACAACAGGCTTATGAGGACCTGGCAGCAATAATGTAAAAACTAAAAAGCTGGTTGTACAGGTAGATTTCGGTCCCATTTGTCCAGGTATGATAAATTAACAGATCAAAGACACAAACAGACACACGGATTTATCCGTGTTCAGCTCTTCAGACCGGGGTTAATGGAATACTTATGGATGTAGTGCGTCTGAGGCTGTGGGAAAGATTGAGGTGGAGGTGGGATTTGGGGTCGCAGTGCAGATCACCGCCTCAGTGAAGCCCTCGCTAACCGTCAGAGCGCATCCCTTCGTCAGGCTGGATTAAGAGCATGTCAGGCTAGATGGAGCAGATAGCCGGGTTTATATATCACGAAGGACGGACATACCACAGCGACACTGACACACACATCCTGCCCTTTTACAGAGGATTTTGTCACGTAACAGTTATTTATGACTGTGGATATGAACAGACATATGGGCAAATTATTCTAGGATTACATAGATGATGCTTGAAAGCCATCATTGTTATGAATTTGAATTAGGCGATAATATATTTGGATGTGATGGGGTATTATTTTATAGAGGTGGGGATAGAGCAGTAATATGTTACAGCTGTTAGCTCAGACGTGCGGGATTTGCAGTCTGGAGTGATTTGAATGGTTCAAATTGGGAGTGCGATGTGTATGTTCAGTTCTACAATAGGCTAAAGAAACCATGAGAATCCTCCACATTCCTCCATTTGTAATGAACAGCGAAGACTCAAAGTGTCAGTGTTTAGAACTTGTTTAGATTTGATCAGCTCTGAACTCATCCCAAACCAAGGTAAACCTAACTGCAGCGTCTGTAGCACCAACGCGAGCCAAGGGTACAATTGTATCTCAGAACGACTTGTCATTATACTTGGGCTGTGCAAAAATAAACATTTGGATACCGTGAAGCCAAGAATTGATTGTGGCTTTGGGGAGGGTAACATTGTAGCCCATGTAGCTTTGCCTGAGGCTGAAGCTTACCAGTGCTTTTATACATAGTTTATTCCTACCTGTTCTCTCTCCATGTCTTGGACCTGTATGATAGTATCTGCTTCAATTCCCCAGTCTGAGCAATCTGTTTGAATCCACAAGGTTGTGAATAAAACAAACCTGCTCTCCTGCTCAGCTTAGTGTATAATGCAGGACCTCGCCATTGGTCATGAATTGACAAAGTCCACGTAGAGCTATATCCCGCACCCTTACCTGCTGGAAATAGCCATACAGCAGATATGCTAGTATCAAGCAATGAGGTGGGAGGTATTGCATGACGGCAGAGCAAATTCCCATTGAGTAGGGAAGGGAAAACCGAGAAGATGAGCAGAAAAAGGGACATTCTTTTTGGAGGGAGTAGACTCCTGAATTCACCCCCTGAGGACCTCGGTTCAAGGTGCAGAGTGGACACTGGACAGGAGTGCGGGGTGAGGCATGCTAACAAAGCCACAGCCACCAGCCTGGTCTCAGGGAGGCACTAAGCCTGAATATTTCATGGCTCCTCCAAGCACAAAAAGACTGCAAAACTGACCCAGCTCATTTGGAGCCGTGTGCTTGCTGAAGGTCAGGACCTGAAAACAGAAAGGCAGAGGCAAAAGACTTGTTTGAGAAAAAGGCCAACTATCAACCATACTGCTCAATGATATAATTTTGTTTTTGCATTTTGGTTGTTTCTCTATCAGTGTAGATTTACAGCTGAGAACATCAAGTGCATGTATCATTGTCGAGCACTTGAGACTCGCGTTCTCTCCAGAATAAATCGAGTTGGTTCATTAGATTGATGTATTTTTCTTCTAGTTGTAAATGCATAAAGTTGCTTTTTTATTATAGCGAGCCTTGACAAGGTGGGCGTAAAATTCACATTCACTCACTTCTCCTAACAACACAAAAGAGAAAACAATGGGGTGGTTTATACCCCGCAGACCCTAAAGGGAGGCGTTTAGCTCCTTGTGACTTTGTGTGCAAAGCAACCCAAACTCCCCGCGCTGGTGCATGGCAGAGAACAACAGCAAGAACTCAAGGGCTGTCTCTGACAAAAGGGAGCAGGATAGCGGTGTCTGAAACCCTCGTGTACCTCTTCTCCTATTCCCTCCCTAATCAATATCAAAAGCAACAAAAACGCAGGCGCGAGGAAGACACAAAAAAACACACGCAAAAGCAAACAAATGCCTGTTCAGTGGGGGGAGAGAATTAGAGCATGGCGCCATCTCCTCGTCTTACCTGTCATTATCTGCTTTAGCTCTTAATGAGTGCTCCTCAACACTTGGTCACATCACATTTGTTTTATACAAGTCCCTTTGAACAGCTGAGAGATATTGAGCCTCCTTTGATCATAGAATCCGTCTGAATTTCAAATCAGAAATGAACTTCCCCCCATATCTCGAGCTAGGTCGTCTCCACATTTTCAGTCACTATTTTGTTTGTTTATACTCCAGCAAAGGAAAAAACAGCGAGTGAAATAAAAAGAAAGAAAGAAAATGTGATAAAGAAAAACTGAAGATGTGGGAGCCGGCAGCATGTGGGCTGTATACATTTTGTTATTATTAATTAATGTTTATGAATTTAACAATGAAATCTTAAAAGAATGAAACAGAAGCGCTGCCACAAGATGCTGCCTATTTATAAATATATATATATATATATATTTTTTTTTTTTTGCTTTTTGCTTTTTTTGAAGGCAGCCGTCCTCTAATGATGACCCTTGGCATGCTGTGGCACCTGGGACCTCCCCTAGCACAAGGGAGGCTGATGAAAATTAGCCCATTCACATTTCAAACAGAATTCGGCCTGGCCCCTGATCACAGTGCTGGGGCCCCCCTCACGGTCCTGCAGAGAGAACACGCACCACCAAAAAAGATCTCCACCCGGCCAGAGCCTCTCCCCTGGCGATCATTGCGGGAACACATGGTGACATGACTGTGGGACGCGAGGGGTCTGGATGTACTCCGGCTGTTATTCCCTGTTAAAAGATTTAAACCATTGGGGTATGATAGGTCCCTTTGATGTTTGCTAAGCATAGAGCTAGGGAACAAGGAAGAAGGAGAAAGGGGGAGAGAGGTGGGGTGAGGTACAGTGGTGATGGTAGCGGTGATGCGGGGCAGAGGCTTGTTACTAGAAGGCAATCATCTTTGTGGAGTCACACCAGAGGAGGGAGGAGACGCGCAGAATCTCTGTTTCAACGCTGCTACGCCGACAAAGGGAAGATAAAAGACAGAGGTTGAAGCCGAGGCCAAGACCCACTGTGAAGCCAAGATTACTGCCAGCACAAAGTTTTGGCACTTCTACCACTACAGCAACTTTTACGTTCCTAATTGCCCCAATTTGGCTCTTGTATAGAAGTGGGAAAGGGTAGCAGACATCACAGTCATAGTGATATTTTTTTAAACTACAGGAAGAGTTCTCATTGGCTCTTCAGATCAGTATCAATTTCAGGTATGTACGTTTATGGTAAACCGTTACAACTTGTTGTTCTTGATTGTGTTGGGGGAAAAAAACAAGTTCAGTGGGACTAATTATTCAACAGGTTGTAAACAAACATTTCGATTCATCTGGTTTATTTGGAAAAGTGGAAAAAATGGTAAAAAAGCAGAGTTATTAGTAAAGTTTTTGTGCACCTCACAATTGAAAGCAAAATGTATTGCCATAAGTAAATGTTTCAGGGTTTTTTTTTTTCTATTTGTGAACTTTTGTTGGCAGTAGAACTCTAGCTTTGCAGCTATGCTGTCATTTTAATTTTTACTCAATAAGTTAAAAGTCTGCAGGTTTCGGGTATATGTCTTATCACAGTGTGCCATAAAAAATGAATCATTATATATAAATTTTTAAATAAATGTAGTTTTCATAATTTGTGTGGTTTAAATAACATTTTAGATCTCAGCAGTCAGTTAATGTAATATAACCATAACCCATAACCCAATCAGAAGCCTGGTTTCAGCACAAAAATGACTAAAATTAGTGCACTACTGCAGGCATCTGAAAGTGATTGTTGAAAAAGCTGAGTGTATAAGCATGTACAGCTGAGTTCAGCTTTTCTATAAGTAAGAGCTAGAATCAGAATGTGCTTCAGGTTTAGGAGAGGGTGGGTTTAAAAAAAAATCTCACCCACCAACACATCTAAGGCTGAATAATTCACACGGTGCATCTTGTTTAACTTGTGTATGAACAGAAATGTCAAAACATTCATCTGTGGTGTGTTCATGGTCAGGCTAGCGCTGTAGTTAGGCTAAGAATGTCGCGACTTCAAAATGTAGAAAATACCCATATGTTCAGAACTGTTCGAACATAGTGTCAAAACTGGGTATCTGTGTTAATCTGTGTGCTAATTATGCAGCAAATCATGAATAAAGGATTTTACAGTGTTATCGTCTTCTTCATTTGAAGTTCAGGTTCGTCAAAATTTATTCCAAGTATAGAACTTTTTTTTAAATGCTGGTAAAAAAAAAAAATCTAAATATAATGCCAGTTTGCATCCATTAGAAGTTGGTTTGTCAAGGTAGCGAGCTTTTAGTGCTTAAAATGGTTAAGAAGAATAGGATATAGGAAGACAGTCATTAGAAGAGCAGTAATTTTACAAAGAATGTAAATGTGATGGAAATGTTGGATTTGTGATGGTTTCTTGTTTCAGTCTGCTGCTGTATTTTGTCTTCCAGGTGAAACAGATTACAAGAAATCCATATATCCACGAATTTACAAAAACACATATGTATACATATATACATGCCCATATTTATGCTGCAGACCCTACCATATCTATCAGCTAAGGTCCTTAAATGCAACACGAACCCTGGTTACAGGTAATTGATTCATATTTGGAATTTGTTCTTAATGATGCTCCTGTGCTAATGTGACGAGAATTAATCAAAGACGATGTGTTTGTCATCTGATCTTTAGCTTAACAGCCAATTAATAGTCGATATATTTATATCAGTAGGAGAACTTTACTCTCTGATGAATGAGTAGATCATAATTATTGGAGCCTTACATTTGTCCTGTGTGTATGCCAGCATGTGGTTGCATCCCCCTTCCCTTCATGGTGCAACGTTTGGGAGACAGATGGAAGACGGTCTCAGCAAAGGGAATACTAAAGATCTGAAAGCGTTTTAGGAACAATTAAAATCTTTGATGGTTTAATCTGTTCACATCAAAAGCACCAATCCCTCTGTTTGATTTTCTTTTGATGACACAGTATAAAACTGATTAAGCCAACGGTTAGCAAACACTTTTGTCAACCACAGACTGAAAAGAGAAATGCTATACAGTATACAACCATGGCGCAAACTAAACCATGTTGTAATCTGAAAAAAAAAGATCATTTAATAGACAATAGATGCTTAAAACTAGAATTCCTTTAGCAATTTTCAAGTAGAAAGTCAACTTAAAGTACAGCACCATGGACTTAAAGTGATGTAAGTGTTTTCTTTTTTTTATTATGGATGCGTGGATGATCTTTTGGTTAAATGTTTGGCTTCACTGGACGGGTGGAAGAATTTTGAATGTTCACAACATCAGAGGATAAGGATCAGGAGCCTTATCAAACTGCCTAAGAAGCATTATTCTGACCTATTTCATTGCTGTCTTTGTGCATGTTCATTAGACAGTTAATCACATGAGGGAGTACTTCATAGGCAAAGGGATTAGTTGAGTCAGGGAGGCTTTTTGACTTTCTGACAGAGCTCCACCAGGTCACACCTCCTCACTTTCCTCCAGAAACTTAGCCTCATTTGTTCCCGTGATACCCCCCCAGTTAACATTCTCCAGAAAAAGAATTCATTTACTCATTTCTAAATGAACAAGGCAGTCATTCTATACAGATATGAATGTGTCATTTTCTCCATGCGTGGATGCCGGTTTCAATGCAATCACATCGCTGTCATCAAATTACAGTCCAGTAAGAACTGTCAAACCAAAAGTGTTTTCACAGCTATTGTTTTGCGAATTTACTTTTCATAAAACATGTCTTTTCCTTTGTAATTTACACGTTCTTTAGTTGAAGTCAAATCAGATTCCTGCTTGTCTGCGTCAGATGACCTCAGACCACTGAGATTTGCACTTGTGCATTGCATGCGGTATGTTTACATTTGTCTAAAAGCAGTGTAAATTGAATTCTGCTGTATGTTCCCGACACTGACTACAAGTGTAAAGTGGTGTGTACAGAGATGTACATACCACTCCTCTGGGGCCCAACCCTCCCTCATTGTTCCATCAAGGCTCAGGATGATGGCTCTGAGAGCGGGAGGAAAATAATCAATAACTCACATGGCATCCTGCATCCAGGAAGACTCTGCTGTAAATTAACTTGACAACGGGGATGAAAAAGGAGAGAAAGCTCCTCTGGATATCTGTTTGTCTGCTCTCTTCCTCACAAGCGGCGGGGAAAGAACTACCAAACGGGGAGCAATTGAATGCAAAGTGCTCGTTTTCTCGCCGACTTTTCTGCAAGCGCAGCCTACCCCCCGACCCCTTGAGGCGAGACCAGCAGAAACCCGCATCAGATCAGAAGGTGACATATCAAAAACCATGTCACAAAAAAAGTCAGTAATGGTTGCCAAAGATGTGGCAGCAGTTCTAGTTTTCCACTGGGCTCTTTCTATTGCTCCCCTGTCTATTGGGGTTGTATGGTATCAGAGGGAAACGCACTCTCAGGCCTGCCATGTAGAAGCGGGATTTGATCTTGATGGCTTTGTGACAGTTTGGGATGAGGGATAGCGGTTAGTGCTGAACAAGAGACTCTGAGCTGATCAATGGGACTTTTCAGACAGGCCTATGTGCAGAGAAGTTATGGGATGGTACCTCTGTGCTGCTAGAAAGCTCCCTTTTCCACTTTCTCACTTGTTAATAACCACTCTATCTCTCTTCCTTCAGTTTTTAAGAGCACAAGAAGGCAACATACACAGGCAGCAAGTGACCTACTGTCCGCTTCTATTAAAAATTAAAAATAGGAAGCTTATGTTAATGATAGATGTAAAATAAAAGATCCTATCATTTAAAGAAGTAACATAGAGATATTAGTTGCATTATTATAAGAACAAAGGCTGTCACAGAAAGCATAGTTGGTCACGTTCAGTGGCTGGTGGTAGCTAGTAGCTAGCTGTAGTTTGGTTTAATTAGCTAACAGAAATTCAAACTGCTATGCTTCACAGTAGCATTTACCTGAAGCTTATTCCGACAGTTGATAAATGATAACTTGATAAATATTTCCTGTTTTTAAGATTTCTTCCTAAATTTCATCAACACTTTACTGAAACAAACTGGTGCTTGGACACGTCTTTCACCCTCTGCTGGCAGTGGACAGATACAGTAGTGACCCTGTTTCATCCTCAACTGTGACTCATGAATAAATTACAATAGGAAGATGTTCTGTGACCAATAAATAAATGCATAAAAGTTCATATTTTCCATTTTTTTAATAAGATTGTGCCATCTTAGGAAATATTTGAAATAAAAAATGGGATATTCTTATTTTTAAGTCTACAACCAATTCTCTTGATATTAATTTTGCCACAAGGCAAAAAAAAAAGAAAAAGAAAAAAGAAAAAAATCAATTCTGCTAATATTTCTTTTTTGCCTGTAAGACAAAAAAAATGGTGTGACCAATGAAGTGCCATAGATAGATGACATATCAAATATGACACAATAAATCATGCTCATAAATTATTCAAATTTTCTATTTTCTCATAAACAGAAAAAAAAGAGTGTTCTGCCCTGTATGTGTCAGAGCACATACAGCGCTCTGTAAGTACCTGCATCATTTTACATTTTTTCATGAATTCTTTCATGCAACAGACAGAATAACACAAATACCAATCTGCAGTTATGGAATTATAATCCTAAAAAATGACTGTTAGTACAAAAAATTATTTATTTCCATTGAAATGATGGCACCACCAGCAGGTGAAATTTCTGTATTCTGTTTACATGGGAGAAGGTACTCTTTGAATTACGGCAAGGTTAGTCTTCCACATTAAGGTCACAGGCTTGCTCCTCAGAGATGAGGTGGTCTTAAAGGTCCCTCCTACCTGTTCACAACACCTAATCAAAGAGCCACAGACAAAGCCACAGATGAATGAACCATGTAGGGCACCCAACTCCAGCGCCATGAAAGCAGGTCAAAGAGGTGAATGGTCACCAAAAGAGGAAATGCGTTAAGGATCAAATGCCAGTGACCACATGAAATCAAAGACAAAGACATACAGGAAGGCACCTTTTACCATTTAGAAGCATCTGCAGAGGAAGTGCAGGTTTCATTATGGATGTAATGGAGAGCGGGCCAAGGTCAGAAAGCAATCATCATTCTGACACCTCACCCAGCAGGCAGTGCTACTCCTCAGAGCACTGCCATGCAGCGCCGGGAGAGCCATCTTACACATAACAACAACAGACGATGGAGGCCAAAGGCAATGTCACAGGCCACCCTTCCATCGATAGCACTGCAAAGGACCCGTAAGAGAGCTTTCTCTTAGCAGAAAATAGAGTCTGTCAGCGTGCAAAATTCTGGGGCTTCGTGTCAGAGATCTCAGTCCAGTAAGTTATTTTAGGTGCGGATATTTGTTGGCTTGACATACTATACATCTGAACTAGCTGAAGAAGCAGCGAGTCAAGAATAAGTGCCTCTTTTATATAACCACATCAGAGCTCGGCATATGGCAGGGCCTGTGGTGGTGTAAAGTGAAGACAGGAGGCAGAAGAGTGCAAGCCTTGTCCCAGGCATGAGCTGACATCCCTGTAGAGGAGCCCTGTAATTAGCAAGGCTAATGAAGAATAGGGCCGAGACTAATGTCCCCGCTGACCTCTGAGCCCTGTTGGCAGGGCGAGAGGGTGGACTTCAACAGAGAAGAACATGATACTATGCTATAGCCATTAACCCTGACCCAGCACTCCCCTCAGGCTTACATCTGGTGCAGGACTGGATCGGTACCAAGTCTCAGTGGGCAACAAGACTGAATACTTGGGTCCACAGGTAATGAATTGCCAGATAGGTCCTATTATATCTCATCTGCTCCAGTTCACTAACTGTAAATTCAACCTTTAGAAGACAGTGTGTTATTACCAGGTTGTGCTTTTCATGCCGCTGCTGTTGACTTAAAAACGCAATTCAAAAGTCCATCCGAGGCATCCTCAAGAGTGCTTGTTTAAAGTCTGCACACTGTGGGTATTCCATCATTATAAAAACTGCTGTTGTCTGTTTTGCACAGCATGGGTCCTCACACTGTGATTACATACCGGAGGAAGACACCTGTCACATGGAGCTGTTACTAGCTGTTACTAGCTGTCATGGCTTCTTACAGATTGGTTGCTGCTCATATGAATGCGTGGAGAAAAAAATACGACAACGTGATTCTTGAAAAGTATTATTTTGTCTTTGTGAATCAGAAACAAAATGACAAATTCTAAAGAGGCAAAGCAATTACGGGGGTTTCACATCATCCCAAGTTTTTGGTTGAGGCTGTAATGTTGCGTGATTGATGATGAGATACAGAAGCTATACAATGCTGAATGAAAGGGCTGTCCTATATTATACATTCCCATTACATTAGTTGTGGTGATGCATTTAAACAACAGCAAAGCAACATGACTGACACTAGACACCATTACAAACAAAAGTCCCAGCTGATGTGTTTCAAGCTTTCCATCTAAAAGAAGAAAGATAAACTTTAAACAGTGTAAAATAATTCTAGTAGGAAGCAGTATAAAGTCGTGATAGTTATTATGAGAACACCTACCATCGAAAAACATATGAAAAAGTTAATATTTTAATCTTACATAATGTTGCAATAGTCCATTTACTCCATGGAAAAACCTCTCATTTTGACCCCATCTTTAAAAATTTCGTTTTTTTTCAAAGAAGAAGGTGATATTCGCTCATTCCATGTTTTATTTTGGACTTCCCTTATACACATAGGACCTAAACATATTGGAGTTTTAATTTATCAATAATGCAGTAATAATCGTTTCTTATTGTGTAATAATGTCTGCACAGGCGATTGGCTGTGTGCTCTGCCCATGTCTGTATAGATTCACTGCTAATTGGGTAACAGCAACAGAAAGCAAAGTACTTTAAAACCTGTTACCCACTTTTTCACACCATTGCACACAGTTTCAAAGAAACCGTCTAAAAAGTTGCACAACATTTTCAGGTTTTAACATTCTCCAGATGTGTGCACATCCAGTTTTGTGTGTGTGTGTGTGTGTGTGTGTGTGTGTGTGTGTAT
>NW_024582374.1:1046383-1058772 GCF_018398535.1 Haplochromis burtoni
GGAAAGAGAGAGAGTAAACAAACAGTAAGAGAATTAAAAGAAAATGGTATTATTAAAATTGAGTTTAAAAGTGTGCACACTTTTCCCATTTGTAACCTTTTGCTATTGAATATAATGAATTTAAAGAGGTTTTTTGTGGTTATTGTTATAATTACAGCTACACTTTAAAGTCTTTAAACAGCGGCATTATGGGAAAGAAAAAATATTGGAGGATAATGAAGTTTGAAATAGAAATACATATAATGTGAAATAAGGCTAAAAAAACACACTAGCTTTGTCTGTATGTCTGATTGATTAGACCAAGTTGAAGAAAAGGACGGATAAATATTGTATAAACGAATTTATTGTGTAATGTGAGCAATCAAATTAATTAAGGGGTCCACAGCTGTTGGAGGCGAATAAGGCCATAAATTTTTCAGTGCTACCACTTCTCCCTAAGATTTTACAATAAATATTTCTGGAGGTCTTGGATGAATTTTTCATGGCTGAGTGGGGGAGATGAAAGGCGAATGAGGGATCCAGGGGACGGGAGCTCTCTGCTGCTGACACACCACAGAGAGGTGCATCGGCTCCAATCTTTATCAATGAAACCCAACCGGCAGTATTGCTTTAATTACCCTCCTTTGTCAAGCATTCCACTATCAATAAAGAAAGGCTGGGCCGTGCGGACGGCTAAAGGAGGAGCAGGAGGGGGAGGAAGAGGATGAGAGGGGGTGATATCATGAGTTCCTCTTGTTTTCTTGCCCTCCCACTTTAAGAGAGGAAATGATGTAACTGAGCAGTGACTGAACAGACAAACCTAGACCACCTCGTCATGCCACTGCAATACAACTGCAACCTTTTTGTTTTGGTGAGATTTCCTTGCGGTCATTTAAATCCCAGCAGTGTGGTGTCAAAAACAGCAGCAACAACTTTAATTCAAGTCACAATCATTTATTTATCTATGATATCTTTACAGGAGACAAATCAATAAAGCATGCAATTGCCATATATAGTATACTGCTGTATACTCACTGTATACTTTATACCATAAATGAGTAACAGATGCCATTGATTTTCATGCTGTTGTCTAGGCATGAGGTATAGCCCGGATGAATAAATCAGAACTGGGCACAACTTGTATCTTCCCCCTCATTTGGTATTCAGCGAGGCTCCAGAGGTAACTAATTCAGGGGAGACATCTGTTTGGTGGGCAATACACCAGCAATATTCCACCTGGAATCGCATCCATAAACAGCATCCTCATTTTCCCCCTGAACTAAAATACGCAGAGCAGCATGTGGCGGTAGTGGCAACAGTGTAGATTATATCCATGTATGCCCAGGGTATGACACTTATACCAGTTTTTTTTAAAAAACAACAAAAAAAACATAGATTTTGAACATCTTTATGTGGAAGTAAAGGGGATGTCTGGTAGCCAAGAACAGCAATTGGTGTTATTTATTATCATAAGTAACTACATTACAAATAGTACAGTACCTGCTGGAAATATGTTAAATCTTGTAGACTTTAGGTCATGAATATTTTTTCATAGTTTGCGCTTGGTGTCTTAGTCCCTGTTATGGGAAACTGCATTATTTGCTTACTTGGGGCTAAGTACATGTTAGCAAACAATAGCCCTTTGTATGAGGCTATCAAGGAGAGAAACGTTAGCATTTTTTAGAGGCAACTTGAGGAGTGAAAGAGTCTTCAGTTATCTAGACTGCATATAAAAGATAGACAGAGCTGCCATGATAGCACCCTTTCATTTGTGGACAACCATGAGGCTTGGTTAGCAAGGTTCATCCATAAACTCTATGGTCACATCAAACAGATATAGATAAGTGCTAATTAGTGCTAACAGGGTAACATTCAGTGCTAGAATGATACAAATTCTGTAATCAGAAGTGAAGTAAATGTTGGATGGGCTATCATGGTTAACCCCCGGTGTGAGCCTTTTAAACGTAGGGCAAAAATAATACAAACAAGAGGTCCAGTTTAGTGACTCTTTTCCCAAGGTGATGCACGTCAGATAGCTAGCAGTGCCTTCCTATTATTCAAAGCAATCATACCCCTCACTAATGTATAGCTTTGAGTCTCAATAAAATTTAACTAGGTGACCCAGGATATATGCATGTTGATTTGGTAAAGTTGGACATTTTAACATGGGAGACTATGGAGATTAACTCCTTTTTGGAGCGAGCCTCAAGCGGCCATAGCAGTAAATTAATGCTCTCTGTGTGAAGTTTGGATTTTCAAATACTTTCTAACACATACCAGTGTATGGAAATTATATGCCAATAAGGTGTTCTGTGTTCTACTTGCAATGGTGTTTTCTCTCCTATTAATAGAAAAGAAAGCAGGCTTACAGGCAGCTTCTTTCAGTAGCGAGGAGGACCGATTGTTTAATTCTGTTATATTCTCACCAATCAATGCATTCACTTCAAAGCGATGGGAAACACTTGCATCCAAAGTAGATTGATCAGTTCTAATACAAGTCATTAACATACAAGTTGTTAACAAGTGAGGCCTCTGTACTGTATCTAGGAATCAAGAGAGTCATCGATAAAGCCAATTTAAGACTTTTAGCGTCTTAAAAGCGTGAGTACGCACTCCTCCACTCCACAACAGGATCAACCACTGTTAAACCGTTTTCTTCCTCTCTCGCTCTCCGTTTTTCTGTCTGTCCTTCGCTCACTCACTCAGCCTCAGCCACTTAGCTTGAAGCCTGTACTACTGCATGAGACCACTGGTATACTTTACTGATGTTAAATTTATAAGCCAAACTGAGGGGAAAGTATTAAACAACCTTGTGAATAGCCGGGGTGTGCTTTAACCGAGGCGGCGTATCTTTTTCATCAACAAAAATAACTCTTCAAAGGCAGTAAAAGCATGCTTAGAAAGTAAAAGGCCATTTTAGCAGACGAGTCCAGCAGTGGGAGGAGTGAAAACAGAAACAATTTAGTTCCTGATAGCCCCCCACACCCCCACTCCAGTCCTCCCTCCACTCCCTGCCATCCACAAACCCTGACCGCAGCACTAGCAACGCGGCACATATCCCACCCCTTAAAAAGCTAAATCAAGGCTTTGAAAAACATACAGTGTCTTTAATAATTCAAGCATTGGTGGGTTTGAATAGCCTCTTTAGCATGGAAATATACAGACTCCTGATATAAGATCAGTCCCTCAGGGGGCTCCCTCACCATCTTACTGCATTGCGCCCTTTCTTAACTGCAATATGGGCTCCTGCTTAAAATGCAACTACCTGTCTGATTACATTAAACAGAAAAATGTAAGATACGCGATTGTACGGAGTGTACCAGCAGTTTGAAAAATATATATTTTTAATGGGTGTACATAATTTTTTTTAAAGGAAAGCATTCTGAACTTGTATAACACTCTGAATGCATGAATCAAGCTCAAAGTTTTGCAGTAAGGCAATTATTGCAGTTGACTAGCATTTTTACTGGGGTTGTGGACTAACACAGGATTGTAAATATTTAACTATCTTTGCACCCAATGCACATTCATATTTCATCAGGTTTCTCTCAGTTTATTCTCAAAGCAAAGTGTTGGACTGCATAATTATTTCAGTTTAGCCATTTTTTTCAACCTATTACTTCTATAAATACAGGAATTTGAGTTAAAGCTCCTCAGAGGGCTAATTTAAGAAAAGCATGCATTAATTAATACAACCTAGATGGAAAGGAAGAAATCCCTAAGTAAGTAAGCTGTTGGCAGATATCAAGGATGAGTTTTGCCTTCAAAGGAAATGGGGATGGATTTGAGAGGATGCAGAGGTTTAATCAATACTGTTGACTCTGGAGGTTGGCAGGTGTGGTTGGTGTGTAACTCTCAACAGAAGCATTTCCATCATCCAGGAAGAAAAACTCAACGTGGCCACTGCGGAAATCTACTCCCAACTTCCTAAGCCCCTCGGATGCCATTCAAAGTGTTTAATCTTAGTGTTTAATTTTGCCATTTTGCTGTGCGAAAACACGGTAAACTTGTTTATTCATATTCATTTTTGTCTTTGTCTTTACTGCAGTCACGTCAGGGTACAGACGAGCATGTGACCTTAAACCTTTTGTTGCACGCTTCCATTTGTGTGTATGTCCATTCTCACATCCGATGTGTGGAATAATGAAATAAATATCGAACTCTTAAATATTTTAGTGCATTCTAGGAGTAAAGTGGAAGTGTTTTTCTGACAGACCTTGCCTGCATCCCCACGCCCCCTCCTCTCTATTTCTCTTCACAAATGCATTGTGTGCACCGGCCGGCCCAATCCATCACTCAGCGTCTGGCGGGAGAAAAAGCACTTTCCCAGGGTGGGTGTTTTCTAGTTCTGCCAGCGCTGCTGTTTCAGTGGGCACCCGTGAGACCTCGCTGATGGACACTCTGGTCATCACTGGCAGGGTGCTTTGGGACTCTCTTCAACCTCGCATCCCTCCCTCTGCTTTCCCCCCTAGTCCCCCTTCTCTCTCTACCTCAGCCTGTTCCACTCACCTCGTGTTTTCACCAGCACCTTCCTTTGTCCCAGCAGTGTTGTGCACTCCCTTTTTGACAATGATGACTATTGTACCTGTCTGAATTCTCTCTTGCAAAGTGGCTCGGCCTTCAGAGACCAGCCACACTTTGTTCGAGGGCTCGGGCCTCTCAGGATGAGATTTTGACCGCATGAAAACAAATAAGCTATAATAATGTTAGCGAGGAGGAAAAGAACTCCATTTCACCACGTAATTGAAGTACTGTTTAATCAATCATTGCGTTTAAGTAGATGGTTCCATTCTGGAGGGATTCTCAGTGGTACAGCCGAGGTTCTGTACTCAACATCTCTCTCTCAGTGTCTCCCGTTCAGCCTCATTTTGCATCACAACCAGGCAGAATGCATAAAAAGAAGGCTTTGTGCATGCATGTGCTCAGAACAATTATGTAGAAATAAATCTATTCAAATTGAAGTCTGCTCCAGTTTTACTCCGACAAACTGAGATTTGATTTCCAAAATGCTCACTCGTCTCTTCTACACAAAGAAGCCAGCGGGGAGAGGGTGCAATCGCTGGAGAAAAGTGGGCTGGAAGGCAAATCTAGGTGATGCGTATGTTAGAGTGCCCCTGGGTCTTCCATGGGTAGGTAGGATCTGACAAAAGAGATCTGTACAGCAAAAAAATCCTCCACTCTGCTAGAGCATGGGAAATTAAGCCCAGATAAAGATTCTCTCTTAAACATACTCCCTTCTCTCTTTTCATCCCTCTTTTTCCCCCCTCCCTCTGCAGTGGCAGAAGAAATTACCCATTGTACCATTAGATAAACCCAAACAGCCCTCTCCGTAAGACCTCCAGTTCCTTGTGCAGTCCCAGCTTGGCGTCCCTCGGGTGTTTGTTCAAAAGGAAAACTCCGCGGTGCCTCCGGGGGATGTTTAACTCATTGCAGTGGCAAGTATTTAGAGAAAACTCAACAAGTTTGAGGCTGTCAAAGCTAGAATCCAACTGTCAGGCTGAATTATGTCTCCAAGGCGTCTGATGTGAGGTAATGACCAATTGCATCATTTTGACAAACCCACCATCGATGAGAACTAGGGCAGACGGCGATTGCTTTTGCACAAGTGTTTCATTGGAATTTGAACTGCTGCTGCTAAGTGCATTAAATGATGCTGATTAACTAAGATTACGGCTGCAGCAGGGATGTGATTTCTGTTTTGATACGGAGCATAAATTGAGGCAGAGCAAACAGTTTTTTGAGTGGCTGATGAATAATTGAAAGTCAGCAGAGGGTACATCAATAAAGTGGTAATGAGGCGTATTTGTGTGAAATTTCTAATTCTCAAACTCTGTCACTCTTCTAGCAGTCTAGTACTTCCATTATTACTGCTACTGTAACTGCTGCTACAGCAAATTATGACTGCTTATTGTTAGTGTTGTTATTAATTGCTACCTGTCTCTCGTGTCCGTGAGGTATTTTTAAAAAACATTCTATGTTTTCATACCTTTTCAAGACTAACCCAAAATAAATTGTAATAATTTATTACCTCAGTGCATGATGTGTAAATATCTTATGCAAGGTAGCTGTTTCTTCCATAATTAACTATCTCACATTTTCATTATCACAAATTAATTAATTCACCGTGCCATGGATATTGCTCATCAAATGTAGGATATTTCGGACCTTAACCACTAATTCCCACTATTCCCAAACACTGTTTCATGCCCTGTGCCCATTTCTACCCCCCAAAATAATGGTGCCGACTGCGGTTGCATACCTGCAATGATGCGTATCTATTTAAATAAATCCAAAATATATCCTGAATCCTACTTTGGTATCAGTTTTTCATCATATCGGTTGTCATGTCATGTTACTATCTCATCCTAAAACAGAATATTTCCAAACCCCAGCCTACACCCTCACCCCTATTGTTACTATCATTAATTGACACATGGTTCCTGTCGTGTCATGCAGCCATTTTATCCAGTGCTGAATTATTCTTGAACCTTGTCCTAGACTCTCTAACATATCCCTAAATCTGACAAGTGATGTCTCAGTAGAGGTATTTTTTCATGCCCAGTACCTGTTTCACCCCCAAATAGAAGAAATTTTAGTTCTTAACCAGGGTTAGTATTATGATTGTAATCATGATTTTTGTCATGTCATACACCCATTTTTTTTATCATGACTTCTCCCAGTCTTCTATCCTGTTATTATTAGTAATAATATTTTTTTTAAAGCTTATAACAGAGCTGTTTTGTCATGCCGTTTAACTATCTTAATCAAAAACACAGCTGCCACATTGCTTCAGCTATTTGAGCTGAACTTGTGCCGATTCAGATGCATTTTGTCCTTTGATATTGTCCGGTATATAATTTGTGTTCATGTAATTTAAAAGCTAATCCAGGAGTGAGTATTGAAAGCTAGCCTAGGCAGTAAATGCTGCAGCATTTCTTGTTCATGCAACATAATTCTGTCAATAAAGATATTTTCTAAAATATATAAATTGCAGATATCTTATTTTCACATACACCAAAGCTATTTTGTTGTTATAGATTTCATTCAAAACAGATTCTATCCTAAACCCGACCCCTATTACCATATTTGTAGTAGCAATAATAGTAGCATCAGTACAATTAAACCTGTTTCTTTTTCAGTTTACACAACCATTTCATTCAGACTACATTTCCTTATTGTAACCCTAAGTCTGGCTTAAGGGTTAAGGAGCTATTACAAAATTAAAATAGACACTAACCTTTAGGTACACAAAGCACTTCAGATTCTCTGTGTTACGTCTGACTGGCAGGCTTTCAAAAAGTGAGCCTGTGGTGCCCTCTATCTTTGAGTGAAAGTAGAAAAGAAAGGATTACTGGTCAAATGGAAGCAATTATTTCTTGACAGTTTAATTCGGTTGCAGTCATTTGCACTTCACTTAAATTTTTATGACAAGCAGGCACTAATCTACGATTAATATTAAACCGAATAAGAGATTATTTTCCCCACAAAGAGGTTTCTATGTATAACTATGTATAACTGATGCTGAATAATTTGCTTTGAGAAAATGACAAAAGCAACACTTTGAATGTTTTTATTTACAACAGTGTCTACGGGTCACTTTCTTTGGAGTAAAACTGTTCCTTTGTTCTGCCTTTTTCTAACACAGTTGTGGCATGTTGTGTCCACCTGGAGTACTGTTGACCTTCTGCGAGGCAGCGAGCTAGTTAAAGAAGTCCATTTTCAAGGCTGTTCTTGCTCATATCAAAACTCCATTATAGATTTTACCTCCAGGGGAACCCAGGGCTCACAAGGTCCTTGGCAATTTTACCTGAGGAAGAAGCTAAAAGGATTTGAATCTCCAAGGATGGGTGAGGAGGAGGAGGGTGTGAGGACGAGAGTGAGGGTGGGATGCGCACCCCAGGACCCGAGCCCCTAATCTTTCTCTGCCAAGCAGGGAGCAAAGCAGAGCAAAAATGGAGATTTGGAGATGGTTCAGTGACACTGAACCCTGAACATCAGGGCCTCCAGAATTGGTGGAGGAGGCAGACAAACCTTGGAAAAACAAGAGGTGGAAAAGAAGAGCTGAGAGATTGTTGTCGAGGGATTGCCAGGGGAGCTGGTTTCTGCTCCCAGAAACAGAGCATCCAATACATTTAACATATATGAAAGAACAACAGCTCTCTCCTCACACCATCCTTAAGTATGTGTACTAACAAGACAGATGGAGGCCAAAGATGCAGACAGATCACATCAGGACATCTGTCACTTTATGGCAACAGCCTCCTTAATAAGTGACAAGGCTTCCTCACCCGTGGGCAGATGATGGGGGGAGGCGGGGGTTAGTGTCTGAGCAGTGGCTGTGCAAAGCAGCCGTCAAAGTCATGCAGTGCCCCCCTTTTTTTTAAACAACTTGTTCCAATTACAGCCAATCACATGCGATATGTGCCCTTGATTATCATCCTGGGCAATAGACATCAAAGCTGCCTTCTATGGGTGCTGACATGTGGCTGTGCAGTAATTAGTGGACTTCACTGGAGAGAGTTTCATCACCAAATGTTTTCAATATACTGAATGTCTTAATTTGCAGGGAGGAGGGGGGATAGAGGGGTGCATTCATGTTGGGAGAGAATAATGCCCCACAGAAATAATTAAAGCATAATTACAGCTCATCAGCTGTGCAAGTGCTCACAAAGTGCCGTCGCTGAAGATCTGCCGCTTTCCTCGGGCTATCAGACAAGGAGCAGGCCACATTCACATCCAAAACTCACAGCACAGCCCCAGTTGGACCAAATAGATCCTTGTGTCTTATTACCAGAAATACCACCAGGAAAATGACATAACAACCCAAATTCAAATTAATTTATCTTGCTGTTACACTGGTGCTTATTATCCTCAATAAACACCTGCTATTGCTGAGAATATGTTGTCTGCCAAGGACAAACCAGGCAGCATGCATCAAACCAGGAAGCCCAGAATGCATAGCAGGTCGTTAAAGCAATAACTTGTCTCCTCGGCTGACGTGTCAAACTCTATGCTCTGTGCAAGACGGAGATGCACAGATTGAGGAGCCAGTCAACCTTTTAAATTGACATCATGTTAGCTCTGTCCCCAGGATGAAGCATGGCTATGTCCCGTGATGACCACTTCATACAAATATGGCTGGCAGTGCAGTCATGTAAGGAGCAAAGTGCACGCTAAGTGTTTGTGACGAGTACTAAGGCCATTGCTTGATCCCAAGGAAGTAATGAAGGCGGGACTGTAGGCCATGTGTTTTCTCCATCCACCTGATGGCAGACTTATAACAACCCGGGTGTCAGGCCGACTTAAAGTCATGCATCCTCTCTCTGCTGCTGCGCTCAGAGTTATCGTGACATATGTTTACCCCTCCCAGCCCAGAGCTGAGGATCCAAATGGCACAATGGTTGCCTTCAAGTCTGCTCTGATGATGTTACCCGCCCTCTATGTAAATCTGTGTTCATGTGTGAGTGTGTTTGTTTGCATGTGTGCATGATCTGTACGAATGCCAGGATAAAAACAGATCGCCCTCTAGAGGTGAAATACATGCAGAATGAACCATAAAGTCACCATAATGATGCTGCTTCAAAAAAGAACATAATGGTAAACTGAAACTCTGCTGTTAAAATGAAAATTTACATATAACACATAATATGTTGTAATAACATGTTTATTATACATTATTTACATACATTTATATGTTTTTAGTATATGCATCACAACATAATAAGTAGATGAGCACACCAAGAAACAGTTAAATCACAAATCACAACAATAGTCACCCCAAGGACCTTTATATTGTAAGGAAAATGCCCTACAATAATAAAGAGAGAACCCCAACATTCAGAAAACCCAGAGTAAGACAGGACAAAAGACAAACTATGGTAGAGAGCAAGGAATGAATAATAACTAATGATTTAATGCAGAATGTGGTATAAACACAGAAGAAAAACTCATTGCGGCACACCATTAGAAGCAGCCGATGCCTTCTGTTTACTAAATCCAAATTAGGACGTGGTTCCACAGAAGTGGGGCCTGAAAGCTGAACTGAAATTATGTGTTAATTTACCTGTTATTGGTTTAGTTAAATAAATGCATTCAGCTTATATCTAATTACCTATTATGGCATCAAACATTCAGGAAAAAGAGTGTTGTATAGTACATATATGACAAATGCAAGAAAAACAAAACGCCCCTTCGTCATCATGTAATAACCCCTTAGTGATTCACTATATCTATATTATATCATTCAAGAGCATGCTGTTAAACAGTGTCACCAGTTAGTAAAGGTATTAACTGGGACAGTGACCAGCTTTCAGCAAGAACCTGTGTTGTTTTCTGTTTCAATCAGTTTTGATTAGTGATACTTGATGCTTCACATTGGTATCGATATTAATACTGATATTGGTATCAGTCCATTACATGACAAAATTACAAGTTTGGATATCAGAAGTAAAATGGTATAATCAAACAAAGATCAGGGTAATCAAAGAGAATCAAATAAACTTTGAATGCACTAATGGAAGCTGCATCTCAGGCACAGAATATAAATGATGCTTGGAGCACAGATGTCTAACTCATAAACCATAAATAAAAGCTGGAGAGATTTTCTGATTACTTGAAGCCTCAAAGACAGTATCTCTATCATTATGTTTTAAAGTCAGGTGTGATTAAATGGTAAATGGCCTGTATTTGTATAGCGCTTTACTTAGTCCCTAAGGACCCCAAAGCGCTTTACACAACATTCAGTCATCCACCCATTCACACACACAGGTGATGGCAAGCTACATTGCAGCCACAGCCGCCCTGGGATGCACTGACAGAGGCGAGACTGCCGGACACTGGCGCCACCGGGCCCTCTGACCACCACCAGCAACAGGTGAAGTGTCTTGCCCAAGGACACAACGACAGAGACTGTCGAAGCCGGGGCTCGAACCAGCAACCTTCTGATTACAAGACGAACTGCCAACTCTTTGAGGGCCCCACTGCATGGTCATAGGCCTGCACTAAACCCTACTTTACCATCTTGGGAATCATAATTTACAAATGAAAAATAATGCTGGATTGAGTAAGAGTTGAAACTAGTGACTGAGACCATGAACTCATCAGGATACTATTTACTTTACTGTACAGTCAGCCCGTGTTGGTCATTAGAAAGAACATTTGTTTAGGGCACTTTCACGTTGCTATCACTTTTCAGACCCAAACGATGCAATCATGTTTATTTCTATTTTCACAGTCTATAGTTGTGTCCACACACAACTATATCAACAGCTTAGCTCTTTAAGGGAGGGGGAAAACAGTGTATTGATCGTGTATTTGCATTTGCAGATGTTCAAGGTTGTGATATCAGTACCAACAGACATGAAAAGGGGGGTGTCGAGCCAGCTGTAGTATAAATAAACCTTCATATATCAACATATATCCACAATGGGATGCTTCCTCATCTGAAGGTTTTTTTTTAATATTTTTAGTTATATTGTAGGAGGCTATATTTTTGGATTTATATTCCATGTACTACCCTGCAGCATTGCCCTGCTTTCATGACTTTATGGAACTGACACAAGTTGCACATCTTAAGTAGAAAGCAAAATTAGGCAATTAATTTTGTATGCCTTAAACATGAGACTAGTGCCTTATTGGTGCTCTAGAAAGACAAGCTGAATGTCAGGAAAAATAAAACTTAAAAATATAACATATATAAAATAAAACTACATATTAATATAAAATAATAAAATGGGCATGGAGCATTGTCATCGTAGCGCAATGATCTGTGGCAGTGTGACATGATATAGTTGTGTTATATAAGAAGGTTTGTTTAACAGAGATGCTGAACTCATTTAGCTGGACCACCTACAATCCTATTTAATTTCAACTGGACTGGACCAGGAAAATACTGAATGATGACTTCTAAAGTTTGTTTTTAACCCTCTTAATCAGGGGCGCCACTAAGGGGGGCCCAAAACTTGCTGGCCCTACCAGTGCCTCCCAGTTACACAATTTAGAGATGATAAATGACACAGTTTTTGTTATTTATTAGTAAATTAAGTGCAAATCACTACAGTTTAATTTAACTGGTCCATGTTATTGTCTGATAAACATGTTAGAATAATAAGATAAGATGGATGTTTGAAAGGATATCCAATGTAGTAAATACTACTTAGAAAACAAAAACACACGAATTAACAAATTATTTCCACAAGGGGGCAACACTACACAAGAAATGTATTATTATGTAGTTTCAGAAAGTCTTCCACATTTACAATGTTTCTTTATAGTATGAAGTGTATCACGTTTGACACCAAATTAAATATTACAGATAGATAGATAGATAGATAGATAGATAGATAGATAGATAGATAGATAGATAGATAGATAGATAGATAGATAGATAGATAGATAGATAGATAGATAGA
>NW_024582374.1:1058792-1076178 GCF_018398535.1 Haplochromis burtoni
ATAGATAGATAGATAGATAGATAGATAGATAGATAGATAGATAGATAGATAGATAGATAGATAGATAGATAGATAGATAGATAGATAGATCTATTTCATTAATTTCATCCTGGATAGCTTTAATTGGCATGTTCTTCCTGTTATGAATCCTCTCCGCCTTAGCTTCCTCCCACAGTCCAAAACTATGTCTATTAGGTTAAATGCTCATTCTAAATGGGCTGTAGGTATGAATTTGAATGTGTGAGACTCTTTCTGTGTTGACCCTGCAATAAACTGGTGATGAATGTAGTACAGGGGTGGCCAATTCCAGGCCTCGAGGGCCGGTGTCCTGCAGGTTTTAGTTCTCACCTTGCGTCAACACACCTGAATCACATGATTAGTTCGTTACCAGGCCTCTGGAGAACTTCAGGACATGTTGAGGAGCTAAATTAGCGATTTAAATCAGCTGTGTTGGTTCAAGGACACATATAAAACTTGCAGGGACACCGGCCCTCGAGGCCTGGAGTTGCCCACCCCTGATGTAGTACATAGGCAATAATGGTTTTAACAGAAACTCTGTTAAAAAGCATAAGGTTGTCAGGTAAAATGTGACTGTTGCATTTTTTCATGTAGCCCAGGTGTGTGCAGGTGTCTGGTAAAACAACATGTCAGCAGTTTTCTTACTGGTGGATGAGGAGAAAAACCTGTTCTGGCTAAGCAAAGAACAAACAAGCAAAAAGAACAGTGAGATATGAGACATCAAGGCTTTCACAACACAAATATACAGAATAATTTCACATTTTTGTGCATAAAAGTATTGCAGTGCAATTTTATTATAATTTCTAGCATTTCATAATAGCAATAATAACTGTATAGCATTCCTTTATTATGTAACATAGCGCATTTTAGAAACAGGTTTACAAAGTGCTGTGCAGAAAAACACAGAAAACACAATGTAAGTACACAAAAAATACATGAGAAATATACTGATCAGAACAGTACAACATAACTAGACGTAACAGTTAAAGTAAAAACAATAATTAAACAAAGCATCTTTGTGATTTGGCTGAAAGGAAAATGGTGTCTATTGATTAAAAAAGAGAAAAAAAGATTAAAGACTGAAGCAGTAGCAAAAGAGGTTAATGGAAATTTCAACATATAGGTGTACATCTTCAAAATGCACGATAAGCCTAAAGAAGGTGGAATACGCTTAATGAGAATATACAGTTAATTGTGGTTTATTGGTTAGTGGTAGTACATGAGGAGGGTGAATAACAGTGAAGGTAAAGATTCAGCTTGTTGTGCATGAGAAGTGAGGTTCCTGACACTAACAGTTTTGAAATGTTTATAATAACAATATAGATGAAGTTGAGATTTTTAAAGGATTCAAATCACATCCACATTTACAGTCTCCATGATAGATTTGGTTTTGTAGTTTTAAGCACATCTCTGTAATTGTAACTGAAATGCATTGAAAAAAATCCAAAAAGCGATGCCACTTCCCATAAACGGCACCCTGTTATCGCTCGTACAGATTCGATTTGAAAGTAGAGATAAAGTGCTTGATAAAAACAGTAAAACCAGTGAGCTCTGTTTATTATCCAGGAAAATGACAACATTGCTTCTGGAAAGAGATGCTTCTGTTAACTTTAAGTATTAAATATAAAATGTTTGTTAAAAGGGAAAACAGCAAAAACAACAGAAAATAAATAAGGCACACACAAAAACAAAGAAACTAACGTTATCTGATGAAAGTGCTGCCATTTTTGAGAAATAATACTTTTTTTGTGAGAGTTACATGAAAAGATTGATAGAACGTATTCATGCTAAATATGGAGCTACAGTTAGCTGAGCTCAACATTAAAGATTAAAAATACAGAGAAACCACTTGATTTTGTTCAACAAACAAGCTGAATACTGTATTCTACTTATTTAACTTTAAATATGCATGGATTTAATTTCATGGTCAGTTCACAGATTGTAGCGGTTTCCCCATTTTTCCAATCTTTTTGCTAAGCTACGCTAAGCTAATCATCTCCAGGTTGCAGCTTTATACTTCATTGTCAGATCTGGCTGGAGATACATGCAGGCATCAATCCTTTTAATCTCACTCTTTACACAAAATACTCATAATAAAGTTAATCTTAAAAAAAACAAGCAAATTAAGTCACAGCAGTAAAAGGGGTACACTTTCAATAATATATTTTTTCCCATTAATCTACTATAGATGTTTGTGAATACTATGGTTAAGAAGTATAAGGTGTTTGAGGTGCTGCTATGCATTTACAGTAACTAAAAATAAAAGGAAAAGGGAAAAAATCAAGACAAGACACAAGCCATGACATTTCCAGTGGTACCAACCCTGTATTTGCTATGTTTACTGTGTATAACCCTAAAAGCCCAACATGTGCACTAGCTGTTTTCTAGCACTAATGCACTTAAAAAACAAAGACTTGAGAGAAAATGGCCAACATTTAATGTCATATAGGATGTAACTACCGTCCATCACTTAAACATTTACATCCATTAGCAAAAGAAACACTGGTTTCCTGATTGATGCTCTCTTTTACTTCAATTGGAAGTGAGTCAAAGAGATGATCCTCCACAATCAGGCAGCTCCTGCGAAGGAGGGAACACTGACCAAGCTGAGCTGGGAGACGATCCAGACAGTTTCCCTTCAATTCCAGATGTGTGAGCTGAGAAAGTTGGCCAATTTTCTCTGGAACAGAGGAGATACAGTTGTGGCCAAAGCATAAAGTCCTTAGTTTGGTGCATTTGAACAGTTGCTTGGGAAGTGCCTCGACTTTGTTACCGGTAATGGCAAAGTATAGGAGGTTCTGGAGAAAGCCCACCTCTGGCGGGATTACCACTATAGAATTATGGCTAACATCGAGGTGCCGCAACTTGAGAAGTGTGAATAATGGTGAAGGCAGAGATTCCAGCTTGTTGTGTGAGAGATAGAGCGACTCCAGGTTTTTAACATGGCTGATTGACAGTGGAATAGTGATGATCTTATTGTGCCAAAGTTTGAGACACGTTAGTCTTTTCAGGTGCTGAAAGCTGATGACCTCTTCAATGGTGCGAATGTTGTTGGATTTGAGATCAAGTTCCTGAAGGTTGTTCAAACTGAAGATGGCGTGAGGGATTCGTTCCAGTTCACAGTTATGCAGTTCCAGTTCTGCAAGGTTCATCATTTTCTTCAAACTGTTCAGCACTAAGAGCTTTGTACCATCATTATGAATAACCAACTTTAACAGATGTGGTGACAGATCGGTTATGTTTGTAGGGATCTTTGTCAGGTTGCTTTTGAGGTGCAGAATCTTTAGGTGCCTGAGATCTCGCAGAGACTCAAGTCCAATCAGTTTGTTGTTTTCGGAGTTCAGGTTACCCACCAAATAGAGTTCCCTTAAATTTTTCAACATGTATACCCAGCTAGGAATCTCTGCAACATCTGTGAATTTGACATGAAGGCATCGGAGGTGATCACGAAGGAAAATGAAAGCTGTCTGCTCAACTTTGGCAGGACAGTGGTAGAAGTGCAGGTCCTGAAGGTTTATCATTTGTGAGATCTTCGCTGTTATTTTGGCTTCTGGGATTAATTCTAGTTTCAGAATTTCCAAGTCAGTGAGATCAAACACAGCATCCGGAACTCCAGATAGCATGAAAAGATGAAGTTCCAACTTATCTTGAGGATTGCGCGTTACATGCTGGCGTAACTTGTCAAAGGTCCATTCATGGTTCAGGCTGATTTCGCGAAGTTTATTCTCACTCACCTCAGAGAGAAAAACCCCAAAACGCTTTGAATACAGCTGGTCGTATTGATCAACCATGTGGAGGAGGAATGCAAAGTCATTTTTAACGTCAGGAATGTCACTGAAGCTGCTCTCCTCTCTGACCTTTTCAAAGGAATACTCTTTGAGTGGTCGCCGAAAAAGCCAGAACAGTGTGTATATGCAGATCACGCCATAAACGCATATGAGAGCAATATAACTAACAAGGAGCTTGTTTAACATAAATGCCATGTTATGTGTACAATGGAACTTGGTATATCCAGTCAAATGCTTTATTTCAGGCTCACACACATGGTCAAAATCTATATAAGCAACAAACGTCATTGTGTAGCACAGTATCAGAATAAATTTCACAGTTTTGATAACTGTCTGTATGGCATAGAGTCTATAAATCAAATCACTGTCTTCCACATGAGCACGGAATTTCCGAACTTTCTCAAACAGGGCCTTCGCTTGCTCGCCATCTTTCTTGTCCAGTATAGTCATGGAGGGAATTTCACTCACAAGCTTTTCAGCAGAAAAGGTAACCCCAGATTTAGTCAGCACCGGAGCGGACTGGTTCGGACTTCCCTCCTCGCTACTTGTGGACAGATGTTTCAGGAGAGAGGAGGCCCCGGCCAGCCTCTGCTTGTTCTCTGACGAATCCTCGCACGCAGTCTCAGACAGAGCTTTGGTAGTCCAAGGTGATTCAAAACACTTTCCCAGTATGGAAACAAAATGTTCTACTTTTGAGCTTGTTTTGGGGTATTTGAACCAGAAGTTGCTACTGACCATCAACACAATAGTGTGAATTAGGGCAAGGTATGGGAAATATTTTGAATACCAAGGTAGGGCGACATGGTAGCACATCTGGTTGACAAAAACATACTGCTGAAAATCCAGCTTGGTCCTGACGCCTGTAGGATAGGGCTGTCCGATGGTAGCTGGCTGTGTGAAGTGAATGGTAGGCGTGACGCTATCGGGAGGCCTTTTAGCCATGAGAGGAGCAGCTTGCTCCCCAATGGCACTCTCTTTGTTCCAAAAGCCATTGGTTGGCTCTGGTGCTTCAGGTTCCAAGAAACCCCCGGACCGCTCTGGAGTTTGCTCCAGAATGGGAAGACAAACCACTTGGTCCTTAGTTAACTGCATCGTTCCAGAAAATATGGCCAACATCAACATGACAATACCAAGATAATCCATGAAGACATCCCACCATGGCTTCAGTATTCTGTAAGTTGGCTGGATGTCATTCAGGGAGGCTACTTCTGTGAGCGTGAACATTCCTGCAACAGAAAACAACTTTAGTAAGAAAATGTGCATAGGATTATATAACAGTTGATGTTTTTGTACTGAATTGTTTTCACATAATGTCTCGGTCCATAATAAACCCACACATGAAGGAGTCTTAGATGTACCTTGTAAGCTGTTTACAGATATCCTCATCCCAATGGTACTCTGTAAAAGCGTTCCCTGACTTAAAGAATTAAAGAAATTGGGGAGGTGACATGTTGTAGATGTCACGCTGTAATGGACAATTGCAATTTAACTGGTCCAAGTGCAACCTTCTAACCGTTAATCCTGCCTTTTGTTCACTTACATTAAATTGACTCCACTGCAATCACATTTATTCTCGTAAAGCTGGATCCATTAGGGGTTTAGTGAAAAAATGCACAGCTAGTATCCCTGTCTCAAATTTCAGCTACAGCTACATTTCTCAGGAACATTTAGAGCAGACTCAGAGAAGACAGCCTCTTGGGATTGTAGCTTTAGAGAGGAGCCAACACTTGAACTGACAGATGATATGAGATGTCAGTGTGCAAAACAAACGGTGCTGTCTGCAGAGCAGCTGTAAATCCTAAGCATCTATTGCGTCTCTTTTCTGTGCCTGGTTTTCTCTGCACTTTACTCCGTGACACTGTCATAGTGGCTCTAGAGAGGCTCAACATGCTGAATACTGTTTGAGCACTGAAAACACGTGATACACAAACAGCTGCTTCGGTGTTGCTATTTAAAGAAAAAAAAAACTAAATATAATCGTTTACCCCTGCGAATAAATCTGTTGTGGTTAAAGCATGAAGGTCACTGTTTTCCATGGGGCTGCAGAGCAGGCTGATACCGGCTCCAGCAGCAAGACGCATCCATGCACTCAAAACAAGGGGTGGGGGATGTACGTGACGCCTTTAAACGCAGCACAAAAAATCTTCGGCTGCAGAAAATCACCTTCACATTAAAACAGTACACTCCGTGCAGGTTTAATTCTCTGTCCAGCTCCACTAAATTTCATAACACCATACAGCCTGCTAACGTTATTGAGCCAACGCACTGCGGCTACATTTAAAGACCTTAGATGATTTACACTCAAAACAGCCGCATACTCACCTTCAGGGAGTCTGATCCGGTTTTGCGGATGCCAGCAGTACCGAACAACGCCTCTTCTCACTTGCCATGTTTCCCTGATGAGATGAATCCGTCCATTCTTCGCACTAGTTCAACCGTGGGCCTGCCGGCAGAGCTGTAAGCAGCTTATCTGACTACCCCTACTCGGCTTCAGATGGTACGGTCCTCTGCCTCTGACTGGGCGAAACAGCCCGGCACGGCAGCACCAGCTGCTGGAGGTGAACACCGTTTGTTTGATATGCTCGTTCACCGGGGCCGGACCACCTCAGGACTTTGCACCAGGTCCGCGAAACTGTGCATCTTTTATGCGCAGGTGAAATCTTCCCTAATATTGCGCATGTTTTCTGTTCCACATCAGGACCTGATACGACGGCACTGAGCGTTTTGAAGCCCTTGTTTCAATTGACAGCAAGTGCAGGATGACCCACTGAAGTTAGGGACCGTGGCAAAAGTGCAAACGCCACATTTAAAACTGGTTTACCAGAAAAGTGCAAGAAAACACTCAATTTTCTGATTGTCAGCCTTCACTTTCAAACGGGAACATGCGAGCCCTTTTTTATTACACCTTTTAATTAATAAAAAAATCTTTACTGACAGCTGCAACCAAGCCCCCTTTGTTTACAAAGGCACATTGCATTCACCAAAAGGAAAAAACATGTGACCACATCTTGTAATTACAGCTTACAATTTATGGGTAGAAGATTTCATGGGCTTGTAATTACTAAATACCATGTGATAACTGTGAGATAAGATTTCTTTCATTTTCCTTTTTTTGTAGATGCAAAGCATTTTCATAATTGCTGAATCAAATAACATCACTTTAAAAAATAAAAAATCTTATTGAGCTTGAATGTTTTTCCGAGATAACCATCGAAATATTTTGTAGACACTTCATACCAACTACATATTTTTTTTATCTGAGGCCCTGTGGACTTTCAATAATAATCTTCTTTACAGTTATTAATCCTCAACAGCCAGCAGGTGATGCTTCATCCAACAACACAGTTGAATACAGGACATTGTCCTTTGTGCTGTTTCCTCTTTTAGACGCTTTAGATTTTACATCACTGGTCAGTAAACCAATAGAATCAAAATTGTATTGCATTTTATTTGCAATATTCTGACATTTAAAAATTCCAAATGACATTTTTTTAAAAACTCAAATTTTATTGGTCAATGACATAAAAATACTGTTCATGAAAATGCATATTTCTTACGCTGCATATTTTTTGCTCACACTTAGAGACAAAGACAAAGACCAGTGTGACATCATCCTTCAGGCTTTTAATGCACTTTAAAATGACAGCTTCCTACAATAGAGAACTGTTTAATTCTAGTTTCATTCTAAGTTTCTAGATTCTATGTATATTTCATAAGTACTTTCCTCTTTTCCTGTGATCCATGTGAAGTAACAGTCTCTTAGATCTAAATATATACAGTACAGCCTAAGGCTACTGGCCTACACATAAATGTGTGGTCATGAATGTGAAGATTTACATTCAGTCATGATGCAGTGACTGGAAATAGGCTTTGCAGAAAGGCTTTAACAATATGGGAAATAAGCTTCTTCCTTCTCCACAGATAAAAGAGAAAAATCAATATCACTTTATGTATATAAAGCTAGAGGCAGCAGAGAGTTATTTTATCAGAGACTTCAGGGAGAAAGAGCTGACCTGGCTGTATCAGTGACTACTGATTAATAGACAGATGTGAGACTAAAATAAAACTTTTCTTAAAACTTTTAGAAAGAAAAGGAACACTTTCTCATAACGCGGAACTCTCTCTTTAAGATTGAGTAGTGGCCGTATAAAGTGTCCCTGCAGCAGCCACACTCAATGTGACAATAGATGAATATGTCATTTTCCTTCAGTTAATAAAACAAAAGAACAAAAAGATATCTCTAGCATGTTTATAATGCTTAAATATAACAATGACTTCATATTAAACAAATGCTCTGAATTGATAGACAGAACAAACAGCAGGCACTACGGCTACAATAAGGCATCTCACTCAGCCTTCATTTGATCCCTGACATCTGAAGGCAGAGTTTCAAACAGTGTCTCCTCAACTATAAGGCCACTGCGCTTCAAAGCGCGACAGAAAGCAAGCTCCTGTGGCAGGAACTCAAAGTGGTTGCCTTTGAGCTCCAGGTAGGTCAGAAGAGCTAGATAGGATATTTTTGGCGAGAGTTTGGACAGCGAGTTCTTGCCAAGCTTTAGCGTTTTCAGCTTTTTGCAAAAGAACAGTTCATCTGGTAGATTTTCAATTTTGTTGCAAGAGACAGAAAGGTACTGCAGGCTCTGAAGAACTCCGATTTCTGGAGGAATGAAACGGATGTCATTGTTGGATAGGTCCAGGTAGCGCAGCTTGTTGCACAAGAACAGGTGTGAGGGCAATATCTCAATCTTGTTGTGGCTGAAGTAGAGGTGCTCTAAGCTGCCGAGTTTTTTGATATGCTCTGGGATGTACATGATGCTGTTGTACCAGAGTTTGAGGCAAGTGAGCTTCCGCAGATGCTGGAAGCTGACAATTTCCTCTATCGAACGAAGGTTATTCTCTTTCAGGTCAAGCTTTTGCAGACTTGTTAGGCTAAAGACTGCATGCGGAATGCGCTCCAGATCACAGCGTACTAGCTCCAGCTCTATTAGATTGGTCATCTTTTTCAGGTTGTTGAGCATTACTAGCTTAGTGCCATCGTTGTGTAAATAGAGTTGCTGCAGATGGCTGGAAACATCCACAATCGACTGGGGTATCTTGGTTAAGCTGCTCTTAAGGGAGAGTATTTTGAGACACTTCATTTCCCGCAGAGACTCAAGAACTATATTCTTGGAGGCATCAGAGCTGAGGGACCCAGTAAGATAGAGCTCCTCTAAATTTCGCAGGCCATACATCCAGTTTGGAAATTCTCTGTTGTCATCAAACTTCACACGAAGCACTTTCAGGTTCTCTTTGAGGAAGGACGTAGCAGTTGTGTGCAACTTTAAAGAGCACTGGTAAAGAGACAGCTCCTGAAGATCTTGCAGCTGTGAGATTGAGGCAGGGATGGTGACATTGTTGATTAGTTCCAGCTTGAGTGACTGCAGCTCTGTCAGTTCAAAGACAGTGTCGGGTAAACCAGAGAACATGAACAGCTGTAGTTCAAGTTTGTTGTTGGAGTTGGTCTGGAGTCTCTGACGCAGTTTCTCTGCAGTCCACTCATGGTTGAGACTGAGCTGTTTCAGTTTGTTTTCACTGACTTCGGAGAGAAAAACTGCAAATCGTTTGGAATACAGTGGGTCATACTGATCAATCATGTGAAGCATGAAAGCAAAGTCATTCTTGACATCTGGGATGTCACTGATGCCCGTTTCCTGTCGCACATACTCGAATGAGTATTCTTTCAGTGAGCGGTAAAACAGCCAGTAGGAGGTGTAGAGGCTTGTTAATCCATAGACAGACACCAAGAACAGGTAACAGCAAGACAACTTAGAAAAGAGATGAGCCATGGTGTGATTGCATTCAAAGACTTTGTAGCCTGTCATGTTCTGGATCTCCTCGATACCGTTGCAACGTACTGTGTTATTTACGTTATTTACTAGAGCGCTGTTATAAGCAATGATCACAAGGAATTTAAACACCTTGAATACAGTCTGGCAAACATACATGAGGTAAAGGATATCTCCTTCCTCAACATGCAAACGGAACTTCTTCACCTTTTCGAACAGAGCTTTAGCTTGTTCACCCTCCTTTTTATCAAGAACACTTGCTGATGGCTGGTCAACAACAATCTTTTCGGCAATAGAACGCAGGGACTGCGTCTTCTCGAGGCTGCCTTCCCCCGGAGACATAGGAATGTTAGACCTAGAAGCGGTGCCCTTTTTATGATCCTGTTCTTCTTGATTTTCTCCAGACACTTCCGACAAAGCTCGTGTGGTCCAGGGAGAGTCGAAGCACTTGCCAAGCATAGAGATAAAATGCTCTATTTTAGAGCTTGAGCCAGGGAATTTGAACCAGAAGTTGCTACACACCATGAAAACTAAAGTGTGCATGAGCACCAAATAGGGAAAGTATTTGGCATACCAATGCAAGGCATTCTCATAGCACATTTGGTTGATGAAACTGTACTGTTGAAGATCTAGATTGGTCTTCAGGCCTGTTGGTACAGTTGAGGTGTTGGACTGCAGATGTAATGGTGACTTCAACCCTACTTCACTGCTGTTGTCTGAAGGCAATGATATTCTTTGAGGAAGGCATATAATTTTATCGTGCATTACCTAAAATGAAATAAAAATATATATATATATATTAGAAAGAAGAAATGCATAATAAGGCTCAGTCAGACACAGAAATGAGTGTTTTTCAGATTTCATGCAATGAAGGGTCCACAGTTAAGCTTTTGTTAACTTAAAGGTGAGCCTTTGAAGGAACTACCAATGAAAGCAAAGGACACTGCTGATTGACATGTGATAAATACCATTAGAACACTAGAATGTCCCCTAGCAATCAACCGTCAGGTACAATCAATGAGCAACAAGCCTTTGTGGCTTAAAGTGCTAAATTGTTTCTCAGTTACGTTTCAAGGGTAATTTGCTTTCCCGAAAATAATTCACAAGAACATTTATAATGAGCACATTTTGACATTTATATCCTTGCAGGTTTCAGCAAACCAGCCATAGGGCCAAAACTGGTAACCCCGGAAACGGAGGATTAATCATAGGGTGGCTACAGTTGTCAAACTGCCTATTGGGTCTGTTGTAACCTAAACCATGATCTTTTATAACCTATGCAAACCTAAACTCGGTAGTTTTAATGGCTAAGCAAGAAAACATTTCTCAAAAGTTAAAATATTTTATGCAAGAAATAAAATAGTGGTGCCAACCCTCGACTCAAGGACATATGATCCTAAGACAGCATCATGTTTGTCCTGAAGCAAGTATTACAGTATTTTTTTTGCAGGGAATATGTGTTGAATTAGAACATGCACTGCCTCAACCCAGGAGACATTACGCAATTAAGTCGTTTAGAGCATAATGGTCACTGTGATTGCTTTCCAGATCTGATAAGCCTTCAGTATCATAGATCTTTTCCTCAAACTGAATGTCCCATATCACGTGAAATAACAAAATGCTACCCTGCATCTTCCATGTTTTGCTGGCTGTTACTGGTCTGAATGTTCGCATGGATAAACACTGCTTCTCCAGAAAAAGAGAAGCAAAGTCTTTATGGCATTTCCCATCTTTGATTAGACAGGAATCGATGTCTGATCAAAACACCACACTCACTCCATTAGCTTGAATAACATAAGGAAGTCAAAACGAGTCAGTATTGACTGCTAAAGGTTGAACTATTTGTTAAAAATCAGACACATTTGCACTGTAAGGAGAGCCCTCTTCTGACTGCACCTGTGACACAGATACAAAAAATCCAGTACATCCCAGATACACTGCTGTTTTGATTTCTGTTTTTCTACCATTTAGCCTTGCTACTTTGTGCATTTTCACTAAGAGAGAGCCGTGCATGGATTTCAGTAAGCCACAAAAAGTTACCACATTATTACAGTGCATATAAAGCATTCTCTCATTAACTTTACTTGGGTGCTCTACGTAACCTGATTGCATGTAAACACACTGAGCGCTATCCACCAAATGGCATCAGTAAAAAACAAATGCCTTAGGCGTTTACTTGTAATGTAAATAATGAAAAGCAGCTGCTTGACTAAGAGATGCTAATGACAGGAAATGGGGCTCAGAGGAGGAGATGTTATGTGGACTCTGTTTACCTGTTTAAAACTCAGATTCTCGACCCATTTTAGTGAGAAGTGAGGACATAAAATTAATCGCTATAGTAAGCAATGCAGTTGCGCTGCAGATATCACAGACAGCAATGCAAAGTCAAGTCAGTGAAAGTCTCTGAAGACTGACTGATTGATCTGCAGAATTTTAAAAACTCAAACTATACAGTAAGTGACAAGATTTCTGTGTCAGGCAGCGTAATACGTTTACATAACTGACTTATAAACTAAACTTGGCTACAAAAAGAATTGTTCACTCAATTTACAACCAATCAGATCACGTCCAAACACTGTAATGGTGAGAATGGGAAACAATGGCAGCTTCCAGCCTGATAAATTTCCTGTTAACATTTTTCTTAAACTGTTTTGGTATCATTTCCAGGATTTACACTAAAGAGTTGTACAACATTCAAAAAAAAGTCCCTATTTCACACAGAGAGTGAAGTCAAGTAGCGCCTCACAGGAGTTAGGAGTCTTCTGTTTACTAAAAGTGGCTGGGCGGTTAAAGTTTCCACTGGTACACTCCTGATGGGCTGAATGCCTCCCTTGCTTTACACAGGCTGGGTTGTAAAAGCACATAATTAGTGCTTTTTTGAGCTGGTTCCAAAGCAGAAAGCAAAGCAGTAATGTTGCCATCTGGGAGAGTATAGACTTTCTCTGAGTCTAATTATTGTTAAATTTAATGAGAAAACTGTAGAAAAACTTCTCTTATCACATAAACAGAATGTTTGAATCCAAACTTGTGGGTTACTGTGTATTAGCTACACTTCCATTAGTCTCTTTCTTCAAGTAAATACATCACGGTGAGTCAGTCTTACTGACCTGAAGAGTACATCCAAAGACGCCAATCATGAGCATCATTACAGACAGATAGTCAGTGAACACATCCCACCACGGCTTCAGGACTCTGAACGCTGTCTGCTGTTCAGAAAACTGCCGGAATTCCATCACAGGAATCATGGTGCCTGTTACAAAACAATGGAAAAGAACACCACATAACTCTTAGAGAGTACAATTGGGAAATGTATTAGCCTCAGAGAAAACAATGACATTATTAAATTCACAGGGCATTCCTTTTTAAAGCCACTCACCACCAGTGTGACTTTTATGATGCATCTTACATCCCTTTTGTTGTTGTTGTTTGAACTCTGTCACATCTTTAATGTTTGGCTAACCATTTTAATTTGGCTTTTGAGTATTCTGCTTTTTGCTTATCAGTCAAAGCAGTTACTTTCCTTTCAAAGCTGCCAAAAATGTTCATTTCTTAGGTTCCATTAAAGCTCCCAAACATTTTTACCAAATATCAAGCCATTTTTCCATTGTTTTCTTTTTAGCCTTGAAATATCAAAGCTTTCAACAATATTCCAGGACCAAGCCCACAGGCCTGGGCATTCATGTCATCATAAAGTAGGGTGGAGAAACTGTTAAAGGACACAATATGTGGACTGCAGCCCAACGTTGTGGGGTAATCAAGGCAATCTACAAACTTGGTCCACATCAAGGGACTGAAACATTAAATGTCAAGGATTTGTGGTAACATAACTGGGTGTGGAGGCTTCCTTCAAAGTCATTATACTTTGACTAACATTTCAATTAACAATGTTAACACTTCACATTAGCTTAATACAAAAATACTGAAGTAAAATTACCAATTTAAACAATCTGCATTCACTAAAAGAAGATTAACCACTAAATAAAAGTATCTGGATATAGATGAGTTTCTTTTGTGCTTCCAGTGTTAACTATTGGCCATACCGGTATGGTATTGGTCCAGAATTTGACAATCAAAACCCTGTATTTTCCTACTTCCCACAATCCAGATAGACTAGTTTTGAACCCTGAACTTTCTCTCTTTGCCCAAACCTCACCTCAAGTGGAACTCTGACATTGTGCAAATGCCCATCTCAAATGTAATTTATTAAGAGCCATTCTATACATTGGACTATAAACATTACTCATTCTGACAAGTGTTTAGACATGAATTTCACAGTCCAAAAGCCCACTGGTTTTGCAGAGTCGGTTCACACCTGGCAACACGATGACTAACAAAACTGATCATAACCAATCACAGCACTTAGCTTGTATACACAACAGCAAGTTGTTGGAGCTATTAATCTCTTTACAGGCTATTTAAAGATTAATTTTGTTAAAACCAGTAGCATGAAAAAGAGCAGAGTCCCTCACACTGTCATTATGTGGTCACCTTCTTTAAAGTACTGCAGCTGCAGGATCCTGTTTCCAGTGTCTGTCTGGCAGTAGCTTGGTTACACTCTCATTTAAACTGAAGAGGCATGTGACAAACACTCTCCACACTGATTTCTGTAGTAAAACATTCCAGTGTGAACTATATAGTACATAGCATGTCTCTACAACCGGAAAATGACTGAACGATCTAAATAGTCGTCAGATTATAAAGTGCAACATTTGATCATATGCAGCTCCACAGTGGTAAATAGCTACGGTCAATAAAACCTTGTCTTGCATTATTAATAAGTTTAGCCGTAAGGTATTCTTGAACATGTTGCTAAAAGACTGAAGCTTTTAGAGACGTCATGTTTTTCATAGTTCAATTAAGTTTTTTCACCTGGAGTGTCTTTATCGATTCTTCCATTTCACAATCATAACAACAGGAAGGAGTGAGAGAAGCTCTTCAGGAGATGTTTATACGAAACCGTGGCAGACTTTAAAGGGTCGGTTAGGTCACACAGCAAAAATTATCTTTTCTCACTTAGCTCCAAATAACAATGCAAATAAGTGTAAGTTTCAGTGTTTTGAGATATCCATCTCAATGGAATTTTGTTTATTGCATTTTTTTTTATTTGTCTTTAAAGAATTCTAGCAGCTACATTTTTAACTCTGGTTTGGCCACATTTCTACTCATAAAGAAGTTTATGATGTTGACAATTTAATAGATGCTAAATTTACTCAAGTACTGCATGTAAGTAGCTTCTAGAGTCAGCGTAATATGAAACTGTCATTTATACTATGTCGCTATTTGTGGAGGAGTTTTAGAATTCCTGTTTCAGATCCATGGCGTTCTGGCTGGACTGCAAACTGGTAGAAGACTGATTCCATCTTATTGCTGTTTTATTGCCATCTTGCCACAATAAAGTCACTTTGAAGACTGCAACTTATTAAATTTCTGTTTACGTGTAAGGACTCTGGTTCCGGGATACTGAACAAGCTGAAGTCATCCTACTAACAAATGTATAATCCAGCAAACAGAGTGTTAGAATAGTCTAATGTGCTTGATACGAATGCACGGACAAGTTTCTCAGAGTCAGTTTGAGATAAGAAACTTCTGACTTTTGATCTATATTTTTAAAGTGATAGAAAGCAGTTCTAGTGACTGTCAAAACTAAGACCATTCACCAAAACAGATTCCTGACTTGCTCGCTGTATTTCAGAGCAAGGGATGATAAATATGAACACATTTTCTGTCTGACTTTTTTGGACCACCAGCAAATATTACCGTCTGCTCTGTGTTCAGTTCTAAAACGTTTCGAGACATCCAACAATTAATGTCACCAGTTCAGCTCATTAATTTGTGAAGAGAGGTTAGATCATCAAAGTAAACCATGTACAACTGTGTATCATCTGTGTAAGTATGATAGAATATATTAGGATTCTTTATGAAAGCACCAACTGGGAGTATGTAAAAGTTAAAGAGTTATCGACCAAGAACAGACCCCTGATGGACCTGCATGTGTGTGTGCAGAAACACAATGACATCATTCCCCGCAAACAACAAACTGAATGTGTGTAAAACCAGCAGCACATCCCTAATTTTATAATATGAATTTCAGGGATGAATTTCACTGCTGTCCTAAAAGAAAAAGTTTGGCCTAAACAAATGTATTTACAAGTAAAATCAACTCAGCTGATAACAAGTAATTTGATGATCATTTGAAAACATGTAATTTGATGTAACTAATTTCTTAATAAATTATTTTACATAAGCACTGAATTTTATGGTGTTCTGGGTTTTTTTTTTCTAGACCCTGAGGGCCTCCATAGTTTAATGGGGTGGGGGGAGGGTTGAAAGGGCTTCTGTGAAGCCTACACTGTGTTAGGTAAAGGAAAAATACTGTCTTGGTACTGGATGAGTCAGCCATTGAATTGAACTGACCAGGCCATATCCTTGTCCCTTCCTGACAGGAAACTTGTCTGAATCCCAGATATCCAAAAACAGACATGTTTGGAACACACCCAGCCACAGGCATACAAGTCCTGTCTCATTAAGGACATGGGGGGAAAAAACCCGCCCGCACTGCGGGACTGGATTTCTCTTTTCTAAGGAGCTACTTTCAAGTCTTTAGACTTTAATGTAAAACGGAAGCGCCGGGAAAAGTGCTCACACAGTAGGAAGAACTGTGATTCATCTTGCAGTCGCACAAATCATCCATAACTCATTCTGTTGGGAGCTACAGTTCGACCTTAAAACGTTTTTAGTGGAGATTCAGTGGTGCTCTCTTACAGAGGTGCTGTCCACTTTCCTGTACGCAGATTGCTCTGTAGCATATTCAGACCCTATTTATATAACCGGGACGTAAAGTAACGGTAATCGGGATAACTTGTAGTTTGAGAGGCGCTCCGCCGAATATAACTGCGTTATTGTAGCTCCGCTGCGCGTTTGGACAGTGAAAATCCGTCTATCGCGTCGGTTCAACATCACTGACAGTGTTAACGGTAAATATTTACCTTCTCTGAGATGCGAGCTGGACTCGAAGATCTGAGTTGTCGGGTTTCAAGCGATGAAGTCTCCGATCATGATGTGCGTGGCCGCCTTTTCTCCTCTGCCTCTGACCGCCAACCTTCCTAGATCCTCTGCCAGAGCATGCAGGCATGTATACTGTGAGCCACAGGGGCGTGGACATCTCAGGAAACCCCAGCAGATGTTTGTAATGCATGGAAACTGCAGCTGGCTGCTAATATTGATGACAATAGTACTAACATTAAGGCTTATTAAAAATGTATGCATTTATTTGACTTTCAATACAGCTGAAAAGTAAAATTCCTTTATTAAAACTCATCAGTATACTCTCAGAGGTCTCAAACAGTCAAGTTTTTTTTTTCTTTACTCAACTGATTTGATCAGTCTTTTGTTGGATGTTTGTTACATTGCAGATCACAATTAAACAAAGTGTGTTTACAGCAACAACATTAAACTGTTCACGCAAGAGCAAATACGCCAAATTTAATTGATCAAAAATGAGATATGTTTTAACATGGGCCTTTCTAATGAATGCATGGTAAGTATGTAAGTAACATAATATAAGGACTGGCAGTAAAGTTTTTTTTTTAAAACTCCATAAAGTATTAAATGAAAGGTGCTCAGTATGCAAAAAAAATAAAATAAAATCCTTAAAGATGCAAAAACTTTACTTTATGATTCTACTTTATTTCCATCTGAAATGTAAGTATAGCAACAAAACTGAGGCGACAGTGCAAATACATCAAATCCATTGTA
>NW_024582374.1:1076198-1097980 GCF_018398535.1 Haplochromis burtoni
CCCCCCCCCCCCAACTGATGAGAAAATGTTGAACGTTTAAATTAACCTTGTTGCACTAAAATCAAGCTGAACAGCAGCAGCAGTTTCATCATTTGCCTTGAGATTCACTTTAAAAGTGCAGTCTCATATTGATTCTTTTATTTTTTTTTGTTTGGGAGGTTCTTTGTAGGACATCAGATCAGGAACCAAATTGCTATTCATGCCGTAGGCTAAAAGGGACGGTAGACTTAAAGTGAGAGGAGTTAAAACAGCTCTTTTCAGGCACAGGGTGAACTGAGGAACTCTGAGTCATGCAGCCGTGTAACAGCCCGCGGTTGCTTTACTCTGTTGCCCTTGAATAATTTAACAGTATTTTTATGCTAACTAATACGTGCAGGCCCATGCTCCTGACTGGTGCTTGCATATGCCCATCATCCTGCCTTCCTCACCTGTCTGCTCCTTATGAATTATACCTGCTGCCAGTTTCATTGGTCTGGTGCCTGGTAACGTGCTGTTAATCAGGGCAGCTGTGATTTAAAATAAAAAGTCTGACCCATGCCTTTGTTGTTTACCGTTTTATTCCACTGCACTGCACCGCCTCCACCACCTCCCTACAAAACCCAAATAAAGTACTTAACTCTAACCCTTTTCATTCTGTTATTTAAAGTCACTCCTCCTCCCCTCCTCCCAGTGAGCTGAGGTCGTAACAAGAGGACTCCAAGAACAAAAACATGAATTTGAGGAAATGAGCACAACGGATCCCCATTATGTAAAAGCAGTGTAAAAATGAACCAGTTTGCATTTGAAAAGCAATTAAGTAAGACACAGATTAGTGAAAGTATTTAAAAGTTCTGTAGCTTCCACCACTGAATTCCACTTTAGGAATTAGAGACTCTTTGTGCTATACTTCTGTTATCTTGCAGGAAAGCTTTTAAGTTGTTTTGAACACTGTTAGCTTTTGTGGCTGTTGCAGACATCAACTAACAAGTATTACAAATACTGCCTCTGTTTCCTGCTGCACAGACTGATAGTGCAGTTCAAGTGAGCTGTTACTATAATGTAAAATATTAGAGTGCCATTAAGACATCGCCTCGTACTTCCCACTGCCATCAATTTTAGTCCAGCAGCACTTCCACTGCATCTTGTAGAGAACTTAAAGAGCAGATGCTACCTGATACCATCTTCTTGAAGGCTAATCTATTCACTTAGTGAATCACTTTGCAGCTTCCAAACCAGTATACACCAGTAATATTTTAATTGTTTTGTATTTTCAAGCACATACTCTTCTCAGTTTAGGTCCAGTTAATGCAGTGTAAAACAACTGGCATGATCTATGAGATAGATCATTTATCACGAGGGAATACATAGCTCAGAATAGTTTTAATTTTCATTACTTGAGGTGTTTTGTGTAGTTTATATCAGTGAGAGTACTGTTTGCATATCCACATAACCAATATGACGCTTTTTCATCATCCACTGTGAAATGTTGGTTTCTCTAAAGTGCTTGGCCTTCTTCCAGTCCTTGTGTATTGACACTAATGCTTTAGGACCTCTATAGATCTTTTTTGACAGGAGCTTTTATGGTTGGAACTTTCTGTTCTTTATTTTATAAAATTACATCTGTGATGAAGTTTCTTTTCTCTCTTTCTCTGGGAACAAAGCTTAATATAGTGATGTTGTGATGGTGTCCTAACATTTGATTTGTTTTTCAGCTCTATGCAGTGTCCCCTTAGAAACATTCAGTGTAGCCATGATTTAAAGTCGAGAAAGCCCCTCTTTGGTTAGAATAACATTACGACTTTTATCACTTTGACTTATTTCTGGTGCCACCTTTCCCACTCTCCCACTGCTACTTAGCAAGAATTGCTGTATTGGAAACTTGAAGCACAGCCATATTTGGGTGAACAAAGGCTGCAAGTTTATTTACCTGATGATTTGATCTAATCCACGTCCACATTTCATCTGAAAGCTGTTTCCATGGAAGCATACAGCTCAGACAACCTTACCCTTGTACAAAGGAGTTTGGTTGCTAAATAAAAAATATTGCAAATTTGGAATTTATTTAAATCTGGGGAAAAAAGTTACTACATTTTTAATGAGGTCATTTAGCATATTTAGTTCTACACAAACTTTTTGTATTTTGAAATTTGAATTGGCAGAATTTATTCAAAATGCAATGAAGGAATAAAAAAATGGAAATATATTTGCACATCTTTCTTTTGATAATTTGGTTATGTATTCCTGATTAAATGTAATCCATTTGAAGACAACTCAGTCTATGGGTTTATTATGAAAGAAATAGTTGGAAATAAATCCATGAAAATCAGTGGGGTTGAGATTTAAGAGTGATGTAACACAAAGTTTACTGTAACTGTAAAAATCATATAAAGCAATAAAAATCTGATCTGAAGGCAACGTGCTGTTGAAAGTGCTTTCTTGGCAGGTTTCTCAGAAAGGCGGTCAGATATTTAATGTCTTCAAATATCCCTACGGACATATGATTGAAAATTCAATAGGGATAAGCCAGAGAAAAGCTCTGGCAAGGCATCCCATATTCCTCTGTGTTTTCCTACCTTGATTTAATATAAAATATAGAAAATAATGTTGTTTTTCCAAATAATAACAGCAGTAAATAAACACTCATTTACTAAAATTTACAGAATTAAAGTATTACAGCCCTCATTTCTTTATATTTTCCTAGGAAAATGTAAAATAGGTGCACAGGTTTAGTTGAACATCTGCAAACATACAAAGAAATACAGAATGTAAGGCAAAAAACTGCATTTGTACAAATTTAATGAGCTTAAAAGTCTATATATGGTATGACCACGTTTATTCTTCATCATAGCCTGACCTCTTAGACAAGCTTTCCGGTAATTTCCTCAGGAATAGTTCTCCAGGCATCTTGCAGGACATTCAGAGCTCTTGTTTAGATGTTAGCTACATTTTGTTCCACTTTCTGTCCAGATGATCATAGACTGCTTCAATAATGTGAGGTCCTGGATCCAGGGTGGCCAACCCATGCCTGATTGTCTTCAGTTGTATGGTTTTCTATCTATGTATGCTTTTAGTGCATTGGCAGTGTGTTTGGGACCATTTTCATAAGGAACAAATTAAACTACTGCCAATCAGATGCTTTCCAGATAGTACTGCATGGTCGATGCTCAAAATGCCGACAATTTTGACAAGATCCAGAAGACCACTGGCTGACATGTAGCCCCAAATTGCATGTATTGTCCAATTCACCCAGAAATGTTCGATAACCTTGTTTCCAAATACAACCCTGCATGTCTTGTTACACATTGCCACGGTGTCAGTCTTGGCACAGACTCATAAACAATCCACCCAGGACTGTTTAGTTGGATGTGGTGGCTGTTTTGTTAAACGTGACATTAACAGCATCAGCTGGCTTATAGATGCCGACTCATTTAATAATGAACTAATGGACAGAGTAAAAAAAGTGACCGCAAAGACTACTTAGGTGAAATCATTATTTGTTACCCCACACGTGACACAAACGTCACCTCACAGGCCTGTGTGGTAGTACAGTGCTGCCTTCACGTCCGTTACGTAAACAAATAATTGAAGACGAAACGTGAACTTAGGAGTTTTAACGGTCCTCATGCTGTTAAGTGTTAAGTGACTTTCGTTGGATTTCTAAAAATTAAATAAAGTGTGTATTGCTTTTCCTCATGAGTCGAGCCATTTACTCATATCACTAAGTGTCGCTAAGAGTTAAAACTCGCAAATTTCCGGTAGCTTTAAACGCAGCAGCAGTGACGTCTCCTCCTCCTCCTGACCGCTGGACCTGTTTGTGAGTGTTAAGTAAGTTCTGATTGCAGAGCCAGTGCCTTAACGTCTACGACTGCATGGTATGTGATGTGTGAAGAAGGACTGATAGCATTGGTTGTCAGCAGAGGGTTATATAGCAAGGCGAAGCTAACGGAGCAGCTAATCCCTAAATCAGCATTTTTGCTACCGTTAGCCTCAGCTAGCTGGTGCTGTGTATTCATCTGCAGCCCACGATAGCACATGACTCAGATGTTTCACTGAGAACCTCCACGTTTATGTCAGCCAGCAGAGCTGCATAAACCGACTGAGGGAAAATCAGCAGGTGAAACCGGGTCATGGCTTTTCAGTGTCTCCCTACCGGATAATATCTCCCCGGTATTGCCCAGCAGTACCCGTGATGGGACAGTGGGCTGAAGTGAAGAACATCTGCGCCACCTACTGTTGCAGCTGTAGGCAGTTAGTTTTTTTTTTATTGCTATGTATTGACCATAGTGCAAAAAAATATCAAAGCCCTAAGTTGAAAGTTTGAAAATGAACTTTAAGAAGAATGTAAAGATCCGAGATAACCACGCAGATGTCTTGCTAAACTTAATGTGTAGGAAACAAATGCAAAAGAGCAAGTGTTTTTAAAATTGTCCTTTTATTAATTTTGTCATGAATGTATTGAATTGATTTGTTAAAGAATAATTCTCCTGTTACAAATTTAAAAAGTATTACATTGAGTGCATTAATAGTTGTTACCACATTTGAAGATTGCCCGATCCAGTTACAGATAATTAATCTTATAATCAAATCTGTGTCTTGCCACATTTTTGGCTGCACTTCTTTGCATTGAAATCCTGAGGTTATTTTTTTCTTTTTAAAGTGATCTGATGAAAGTAAATTCACCAAAAGGCACAAAGCAAAAACAGCGTTTAACAGTTAATTTGCCAGACTACATTCTTCAGTTTGGGGTGTAGGTCATAACTGATGTCTTGTTTAAAAAAGAAAAAAGCAGGACTGTGTCCTTTACTAGAACGATAAAACCACAGTTCATCCATGTGGAGGCATCTAACTCAGCACAAAGTCATAGTCACAGCAGCAAAGGTATTGCACAAAGCTACAGGTTATACTGGGAAAGCAGAAGTAAACTATCTCACTTTCTTTTAATTGCCTTTCTTTTTGTGCAGCATGAGCATTGCACGACAGGTCCTGAACTGCTCCAGGTTTACATGTCGATCAGCTCACGTAACCTGCAGAAAGACATTTACTACTTCACAGGTAACAGCACTTTAAAAAGATTTGAACTGAGCCACAGAGGGTATGTGATATGTGGTTTTTAATCGGCAGGATGCACTGATTGAACTGATTTGTTAGCGATGTTTGTAGATGTATAACTGGAGAAGCTACACAGCCACCGAGCAAAGTCCTGAAACGTTGACGTTTTCTCAAGATTCAACTAGTTAACGATTATTTTACCACCACCCCAATTTCTTCTATGTTGGGTGACTGGAAATGATTAAGTAGTGGAAGCTGTCATACTGTTTTGTATTTTGTTGCAGCACGTAATGATGTCACGGCACACACATGCCAAAAGAATTGAAGGACTGGACAAGAACGTCTGGTGAGTAAAGCATTCGTATGTCTTTGTAAGAGACGGCAGGAGTTCTGTTAACAGACCACTTTTGTACCACTTTCAAATATGAAAATATGCCCTTTGTTTGCCCGTTGGTCAGAAATATGTACTAATTTCTGTTGTTTCTAGTGAAGCTTTATTCCTGTGTTACTTTAGGGTGGCTTTCACGGCACTGGCAGCCGACCCATCTGTTGTTAACCTGGGCCAGGGCTTTCCAGACATTCCTCCACCTTCTTATGTCAAGGAGGCGCTAGCGAAGGCCGCATCAGTTGACAGGATGAACCAGTACACCAGAGGCTTTGTATGTCTTTGTGGACCACAATCTGCAGAGTTTCGTGTGTTAAAACTCCCATACCATCTTAATGAATACTGCATTATTATGGTTTTTCTGTTCTTTCACTTATGCTCTGTGTTTATTGAAAAGGGGCATCCATCATTGGTGAAGGCCCTCTCTCAGGTGTATGGGAAGGCCTATGGACGTCAGATTGATCCCTTAAAAGAAATTCTGGTCACGGTTGGTGGTTATGGTTCCTTATTTAGCGCCATCCAAGCTCTAGTGGAAGAAGGAGATGAGGTGAGGACTTCGCTCCCTTGCTTCATATTCACAAACGTTCATATTTACATCCATAAATGTTCTCCCAGCGCATTCACTGTGTAATTTCCCTTCTTCCAGGTCATCATTATTGAACCTTTCTTTGATTGTTATGTACCTATGGTTCGTATGGCCGGGGGCAAGCCTGTGTTGATACCGCTAAGAGTTGTAAGTATGGCCATGTGTTTCGTTTGCATCCCCAAATACAACTTAAAACAACCTGCAAAAAAGAATATAACCTATTCTGTACAACATATAATTAAACTATTAACATGAGAAAAGAGAAAATTCACTGTTAGAAAGATGTGCTGTGCTGTAAAGAGTTCATCTGAATTCAGTGCATGGAGCACTGTCTACCTGCTGCTCCGGCCTGAGGATGTTAGCAGATGTCAGTACCTTTAACACAAATCAACATTTCAGAAGTCTGGAAAGAAGACGATCACAAGCGCTGACTGGTTTCTGGACCCAGATGAGCTCGCAGGTAAATTCAACTCTAAGACAAAGGCCATCATCATCAACACTCCCAACAATCCCATTGGAAAGGTAAGCACACAGCTAAGTTATCTGTCACTGTGTTTGAAAAAGCCACTGAGACGATGACCGTTGCTCTGACCAGTTCGTTCCTGTCTTCTTCCTGCAGGTTTTCACCAAAGACGAGCTGCAGATGATCGCAGACCTCTGCATTAAACATGACACTCTGTGCTTCAGTGATGAGGTTTATGAGTGGCTCGTCTACAGGGGACACCAGCATGTCAAAATTGGTATGTGTATTGGTCAACAGGCATTTCTCCAACTACAAACATGAAATGTAGTTAGGAGCGACGGCCATGTCCAGCTCGGAGAATGTAATCAAGATTGTGCATCAAAATGACGTTTTTCACAAACTGGCGCCTGCTCCTATGTGTTTTTAAATTATTAATTCTACCTTTATGACTGTGAACCAAATTGTTGAAGCACATAATTACTTTTTACTTTGTATTTGACATTTCAACATTGTTTTGTCTCTGCAGCAACTCTGCCTGGAATGTGGGATAGAACTGTTACTATTGGCAGTGCAGGAAAGACGTTTAGTGTGACTGGATGGAAGGTAAGTCGTGTTAAGCCATGTTATTATTTAACGATGACTTATTTAATCACTAATCTGACCTTGTTGTGACATTTGTATCTTCTAGCTTGGTTGGTCTATTGGACCTGAGCACTTGATGAAGCATCTTCAGACAGTCATGCAGAATTCCCTGTACACCTGTCCCACACCTCTGCAGGCGAGTCCACCAAACATCCCAGTTATGCTGGCTCTTGATTGTACTTCAGTTCTAAAGTTGTTTTTCTTGTCAGGAGGCAGTGGCACAAGGTTTACTCCTAAACTATGAGCTGATGGATCAGCCTGAGTGTTATTTCACTTCACTGGCAGATGAACTTGAAGGAAAGAGGGACCGCCTGGCTGCCATTGTGGAGGAGGCTGGCATGACTCCCGTAATCCCAGAGGGAGGCTACTTCATGCTCGTGGATGTCACAGCTCTTAGTGAGTTACTGCAATTTTAAACTGACATCGCAAAACACTTAGTTATATGTGACTTGTGTTTCTTACAGTTTGGTGTTGTGTTCTAACTTCAGCTGGGTCTAGTTAACAATTTTCTGTTTTCATATTTATACTGTGTGCTTTGGGGTGGCTGTAGCTCAGGAGGTAGAGCAGTTCTTCTGCTAACTGGAAGGATGGTGCTTCAATTCCTGGCTGCGCCAGTCTGTATGCCAAACATGTGAATTTTAGATATAAAGAACCTCTATAGGAAACAGTGTCTGTATGAATAGGTGTGGATGGGTAAATGAGGCTAGTTGTATAAAGTACTTTGAGTATCCAGGCAGAGCAGAAAAGTGCCTTATAAGAACCAGTCCATTTACCATTTCCTTTAACTCAAAAAAGAAAGTAATCTCAACTGACGGTTGCTATTGATTCAAATTCAAATTTTATTTGTCACGTACACAGTCATACACAGTACGATATGTAGTGAAATCCTTGGACAACTGCTCGTGACCTAAAGAAAACAAAAAAGGAAAGGCTATGAATAAGATAGGAAATAAATATGAAAAATTAAAAAGGGTAAATTTAACTAGGAAGGAATAAAATATAAATTAAGGTTAAAAATGAAATAACTGTACAACACAAATTAGAATGAAGGGTAAATTTAACTGGGAGAATAAGATAAAATATATAAATTAAAGTTGAAAATAAAATAACTGTACAACAAAATACACAATATAGAACTATATAAGAATGTATGAAGAAATCTAAATATAAATAAATATATACACAATAACAGCAGCTGTACAAGTATTAACCAGAAATGAAGAATATAGTGACCAGTGTTGTGCAAAATGATGTAACAAAGACAGTTACATCATTAACCCTAAAAAATATCTTCCCCCAAAGGAGTTTTTAATATGCAGTGAGCTCAGTGAGTGACTCAAACGAAACTTCACACAACGAATGTCATGTACACCGTTTGTTTTTTGGTGTCCCCAAGTGACCAGAAAATCTATTAATGCAAGTTTGATAAAGTATGCATATGCAGGGTTCGACGGGTGCTTGAAACCCTGGAAAATGCTTGAATTTTAATGTTGTCTTTTCAAGGTTTGAAAAGTGCTTGAATTTCAGATGTGGTGCTTAAAAGTACTTGAAACTGTATTTCATTTACCACAAAAAACTATCTGACCGAATAGTTTTCTTATCAGATAGAGAAATAAAATAAGTCGCAAAGTCTAAAAGCAAAATTTCTCCGCCTGGGCCGCCTAGCACCTCTCCATGTCAGTCTGTTTCAATGTGTTGGGTATCTTTCTTTGCCTTTAGACAACAATTCTGATGGCAAAAGAGCCAAACGGGACAGGCGAAAAAGAAAAAAAAAAAAAAAAAAAAAAATGTGTGACCGCGCCCCTCCCCCGGACAGTCGGGGATGAGTGCGCTAACGTGCCTGGAGATTGCTGTTTAAATGAGTGTTTGATGGAAACGACAATGGCGGAGTTTGCGCTCTCGAGTCACATGATAGGTGAGTCCTAGTAAATAATTTTTGAGAATGTGTACATAACACATGCAAATTTTCAAAACTATTACTATTATTTTGCTAGCTATCAAACTTGCTGGAGAAATGATTGAAATGCACTGAGTGTGATGCAGTACGTCAGCGCTGTTATGGCAGTTAGTTATGGCATGGTGATTTATGGAATATGCTGTGAATTTAGCTAACATTACTTAGTAGTAACAGTAATGTGAGTTCACTCAAGTAAAAGGTTTAAACATTAGTCCGATACTTAATTAACCAACTTAAGGCTTAAGGAAATAATGTAATAAGAGGGACTGATCCATATGGGCACAAAGAATAGCCACTTTTTTTGTGCTACCAACTTTCCCTGGTGGTGCATTTTTCTATGTTTTAACAAACGGGAACAAAGGACATTTTTAAATAACAATTTTAGTTTTAATTTTTACATGGCCTTACTGAGGTGATGCTAAGTTAAACATGCATTCTTTTTTTGGTAATGTGCTGGAAAAGCTTGAAAATGGACATTGAAAGTGCTTAAAAATTGCTTGAATTTGACCCTGTAAAATGCGTATGAACCCTGCATATGTAGACCATCATGTGGATAACTTATGAATACTAGATCGAACAGATTCCCATGCCTGTGTGACAAAACCAGCCCAAACGCCATCCCATGAATTAGCCGGTAGGCATAGTTGGTAAGGCCAGACAGGTACAGTGGTTGGAGAGTATTACAACATGTTTTGTGTGTACTTGATCACCTGCAATCAGTTAAGTGAGACTTGAGTATAAATATATTATTCATTAAATGTAATTTTCATAAGAAATAGGCTGGAAAAACCCCCAAGCTGCAGCAACACCTCAAAAATAACCCAGTAAGGATCTGCTGACCTAACGACTGGTCAGTGAGACTGTTCCTTACCCTTAAAATGAATATCCCCCCTCTCTGTGTTCATTATAGATCAGGACCTTTCACATATGGATGAGGATGAAGCCTATGACTACAAGTTTGTGAAGTGGATGATTAAAGAAAAGGTAAATATTTCTTCATTCTACTATATTGGAAGCAACATGTTTTTAAAATGTTGTTGTTTTTTTGTTTGTTTTTTTAAATGGAAATATATATTTTACACAGAAACTAGCAGCCATTCCAGTTACTGCATTTGTTGGAGAAGAGTCTACGAAAGACTTTGAGAAATATATTCGCCTTTGCTTCATTAAGGTAAACACACAAAGTGTCAATAAACACAGTACCTCTAAAATTATCCAGTGAAGATGAATCTTGGCTGAGGTGCAGTTTTTATTTTTCCTCCGTTTCTCTTAACAGCAAGATAGTACTCTCGACGCAGCGCGGAGCATCTTGAAGAGCTGGACGAAGGTTTAACGGGAGGTGCTTCGGAAGACTTCTACACTAACTGGAAATTAGTCAAATGTATTAGAAGAGTTGAATATAGAGTACATATTTTGAACTGTACAGTGTGTTAGGAGAAAGGAAACCCAAATATTGAATAGATGGAAAAAACCCTAGTCAGTCATTCTGTTTTTGGCTGTTATTTGTAGAGGGTTAAATCATGAAACAGAACAAGAAGAAAGAATCTGCTGTAACTGTGCCTTTTCTGTGTCCTCTCTTTCCACTAAAACTATGGGACTGGTTTGTTAAAACTTTATTGTGATCAAATGTTTTGTAAAATTTTAGTGCTAATCATTGGATTAACGGCAATCTGCTGGTACCAAACATCCATAAAGGTTTAAGACTCCTTTTAAAAAGTACAGTTATTAAATGTATTGACAAGGATGCTGAAGATGTAGCTCCCAGGCAGGAGGAAATGGGAACGATATCAAAGGAAGGAGATACATGAATATAGTGAATGAGGACATGCAGAGGGGTTGATTTATTAGAAGTAGATGTTAGGGATGGAGTGAGCTGAAGGCCGATGATGCACTGTGGCGATCCCTAAAGGGAGCAGCCCAAAGAAGCTTGAGAATTAATGTATTGACAAAATTTGGTGTTATTTTGTTTTCTGTTTCTCTGCTTAAATCATTTGATTTGTTCTCATTGGTGCAGTTTGATCTGCAGCGCAGGCATGCTCACTGTGAAAAAGAACACATTAAGACATTACTAAAAAATTATAATAATAATAATAAAATACAGTTAAAAGCTTTACGGAATACATAGAATCCAGTTAACTAAAGTACAGTAAAACCACTCGGAGGGAAAACCAGTTAAATCTTTTGAACCCGTACCAACGTCAGCTTTAATGATCCAGGAACAACACCAACACAGGGATACGTTCTTACCTTTTACTCCTAGTTTTGGATGTGAGATAACATTTGAGGACTGTTTTCAACTGTTGGATTAGAAATTCTTTTTGTAATGTATGGGAACAAGTGAATCTCTAAATAATCCTGGCCAAAAACATAAGGTCTCATACAGCATTGTGATACCACTTGCCTTTGGCATCACAACCATTCAGGTGAGTTCATAACTATCTAGGAGCCAGAAAGAAAAAAGAAGTCCAATTAGGACTCCCTCTTAGTGAAGCTTTTAGTGAAGTCTTATAAGATTTTTTTTGCAGTAATTTTCTCATTTCAGCGTAATGGACTGAGATTTATTTTTGTAAAAACTGACAGAAATGAGATTGCATGCCAAACTGCTATTCATGCCACGTGACTGTAATCGTGTTGCTAGCCGTGTAGCTGTGTTACGTGGCTGCTAAGCTACAACTTCAGCCTTCAAATGACAAAAGTTCAGTGTCAGCTTGAATACTTATAAAAATGTGACGTCCTGTGTCGTTTTAAAGCTGTTAATGCAGAGACCGTGTACGCAAACTTATATAAAATGCTTAAAAAATTTTCCGGGATCCCCATGAATGCAACATTTATTGCCATGCTCCTCAGCACCAAAACGAATTGCACTCAAATGCACTTGGGGAAAACACCTGCTCAGCCACCACCTTTATCCTACTCTATAATCCGCTTTCAACATTTTTACTCACCCCTCTTTTCTTTCTCTACTTATTTCTCAACAACCAGTCCTTTCTCATCTCTGCTTCCTGCTTTTATTACATCCTCTTAGCTAGCACCAACAACAATCCCATTCCCTCATATTCTAGTTCTTCTACATTTTTTTTTGTCTACCCTTACATCATATCTTTGGCTCTAGTAGTGTCACCTTCTGCTATGACATGGAACTACATCAACTTGACAACAAATACTTCCTGGTCATTGCAACCCCAACAGGTTCACTTTTTTCCTTTCATTTACAACTGCTTTTAATTCCATTTTTCATTCATTTTAGCAGTTGAAATTACAAGTTACAGTGCGCTGGACCTGGATGTGAACCAGCAGGCTGCTTCACAAAAAGGATACCCCTGTAAGCGGGCAATACAGTTTTATACCACAACAAAAACAAGTATTCTTATGACTCTCTTCTTCTGGGTAGCGACGTGGAAGTCCTGCCATTTCCCCCTGGGGATCTTCTGCTCCACTCCATCCACGTGTAAGCTTGTCTGAATCTGTTCCTTTCCTGGAAAAAAGACAGAAAGAAAAACACCCCCTAGCCTAACCTGGATTATTAATATTATCTAGCAATTCTTAGCCTGCTATTTTCTGCTTTTTATCTTAAAAAAAAAATAAAAAAATATCAGCCTGACTCTAACTCCACATATGATATGTATGTAGGTATGTATGTTTTCAGTGGTTTCATTTATACTGACACCTCTATTTTATGTATTTAAGTTTCACCAGTTGTTACTTTAGTACCCTTGCTGTGTATGATGCACTCTTGAGTATGTTTGGTGACTCATAATGTGTAACGGTAATCTTCTGCACATGTATTGGGCTTGAGCTTCCTTATGCAGGTAATCTGGAGATGCCATTATAGCACACGTTTTTGAACAGGCTGCCCATATACTGAAATGCTACAGGGTTTGAGTCCGTACCAGATCACTCCCCCCTGCTTTCTCCCTCCTGCCCTGTCTACTCTCTACTGTCCCTGTCCATAGCTATAAACGTACAGTTAAACAAAAAGGGGAAACGAATTCTTAGAATTACCATTCAGATATTTTAACTTCTCAAAGGTGTAGTAATCATGACTTTCATGAAACAATTCCACGAAAAGATATAAGCATGTGTAAAGATAATCATGTTAGTGATACAGCAAGAAATGTCACAGCTTAATTGTTTAAATAATAAAACAAGTGCTGTACATACATTGTTGATACAGCAAAAGTAGTTAAAAATGTGAAATATCTAAAGGCTGCTTGCAACATGGAAACTGTTACCAAAAAAATTTTTTTTTAATATAATTAATAGTTAAATGACATGAATTTGATCATAGTTTAATCTACATATTTATTTATAACATTACAAGAAAATGAAGCACTGCTGTGAACCACTTGGGGGAGACAAAGTACATCAGACTGAAAGAAAAATCCACTTTTAATGTGATATTTAGTGTTTTGGATTCCCCTGTAACATGAGTGATGCAAGGAAAAAAATGGCTCAGTTAAAGAAATAAACCTGTCTTTGTTTTTAAAAACGACTTCTGCTTTTACAGGATGGAAATAACAGAGAGTTCAAAATGATTCATGATCTTTGAAGAGTGTTGGTATTTTTACTTATGTACTCTGGGATTTCCTGCTATAGTGTGAGGTTTTTGAGTGGGAGATGTTGCGTGTAAGCATGATTGGTCTGCATATAGTCATACTAATGAGTCTTTTTTAAGGGTCTTACTTAACAGAATGTTATAAGACTGGTCATTTATTTAACTAAAAGTATTTTGTATTTGTTGTTGAGTAAATGAAACCCTACTTCAAAAGTGTTTTTAATCACAGTTCTGGGCTTTTTTCTTTGGTAGAATGTGAGCTGTTCTGTAGCGAACAGGCAAAACCTTGAATGTTATAATGTGAACCATCTTGTAAGAAGTCAAAATGCAAGTAAATTACTGAGTTTACCTAAATTATTGAATCTAACTGTCTAATAATCACACAACAATGAATTTCATCATTGTGGATACTAAACATTTGATGTACTCCAAATATTAGCTGCATAACCAATACACCCGGTGAGGAGGCTGCGGTATCTTTCCTTTAAATATTTGGAGTAGCATGATGGTACCTGGACAAATGATGGCATTCCACGCTTAAAACATGTCTCTGTGTGCTCTGCAAATTGTGCACCATAAATACTGAACTTAAAGCCATTTCCAGCTGTCGTAGCCAACAGGGCTGTGCCTGCATTTAATGTGGTGGAGGAATCATTATCTGATGAAATGCTTTTAATTGTAGCCTCAGAGTTAATAGTTAACGTTCCAAGCTACTTGGCATGAAATTGTGCTGTTGGTAGGGATGAAGGTGCTCTGTTCTGCTAGGCAAACAAGAGGGCCGTGATGAGCCTCCCCCCCTTCGACCTCTAGATTAACATCAACACACCGTGACTGTGTGAACCTTTCAGTGTATGTAGCTGATGATGTTATGGAAACTAGCAGCCACTTTTTTACATAATCACACACAAAAAAATTACACCTGCCTCTTGAACAAAAGATCCCTTTCCTGTGCTTATACCCTCCTGTCACTGAGGCCTGACTCCGTGTCCACAGCCTCATGGTCATAAAATGTCAGCAGTAATTTGATCCCTGGGTCTGTGCTGCTTTACCCATGAAGAAATCATGAGGTTGTCCCTAATAACCTGCTGTGATTTGACTACAGTGAATAAAAGCTAAAAGGATTTAATGTGTTTGAAACTTGGCAACAGATGGCACATGTTTATCAGTAATATTAATTACTTAGACCACATGACTTTTCAAGTGATTTCGGGACAGTTTTTGCTAAAGTAAAGCAGGCACTACCAGCATGTTGATCATTTACTGTACAATGTGTATGTGTTGATCTATTAAATTCAGTTCTGTGTTTAGTTTGCTATGTAGCTATGTAACAGTATTTTTTGTATGTTTGTGTTACCTAAGACAAACCTAAGGCGATCCTTTGGTTCCTCTGTCACAGAAACTAGTACAAATGTACATTAGCATCGTGACACCAGTGTGTGAGGTGTAGTAAGATCAGTGCAAATAAATTAGATGGGTAACATCAGTATTCACTGCTCCACCAAATTTCTATTCTTGAATGAATTTATTAGTTACATTTTAACCAGGAATATCATCAGGTCTATAATAAAAATAAATATGAAATGGCCAGAAATAACATGAATGCACAGGCTTCTATTAAGTCAGGTAGCACAAACTCATTACCTTAGCTGTATGTGCAACACTTAAGTGCATCAATATTCACCAAAGCAGGAGAAACATTGTACTGAAGTTATGTGAACATTGCCACTAATCTCAAAATAAATCTGGTTGTTAAAAATAGTAACCATACAACTCTACCAGATCTCTTATCATGGCAAAGTCTACAGCTTTGTGTAGACCGTCACCCCCTTCGTATACTATGAAGGTACGGAAAGAGGACTGTTAATGTAAATATGTTTTATTTTTTAAAAAGAGAGAGTTGAACGTGTTTTAAAATTCTTTCAAGACTTTACAATTTTAAATAGACAGGAATATCTAATCTTACAAGACACACCTTTTGAACTTTTATGTGATTCCTGTATGATAAGATGCACTTTAATGAATAAATCAAATGATGAGCCTTTTGCACATTTCTTATAAGCTTCTGTAGGATGAAGTCCTTCCAGATCAGTTCAAAAATCAGATTATTCTTTTGAAAGGACTTTTGATTAGCATTTAAAATAACCATGAAACGTTTATTTTTTTTTTTTTAAAGAAACTAAAGAAAGCCACTGGGATTTAAAATTGCTTACTATTATTCTCTCATATCTCCTTACCATATACTCTTTATTTGACACTGGCTACCCTCTCACCAAGAGCTCAATGTCTTTAGATGTGAGCAGTCTTTTGAAACACAGTATGGTAGGCACAAGTCACATGAGGTCATGTTGATTTTGTTCCATTTACTTCACCTTAAACTTCTGTTGGTTTCATACTGTGTGCCATATCAAGGAGAATTTTCAGTGCATAAGTATATGCAGTTATATCAAAGTATTAAGCTTCACAGTGGTAATGCACTGTGAGAACTGGTGCTGGGAACGCAACAACTGCAGTTGAAAAACTGAATAGGATTATAATGCAGCCTGCTGTTGTCAGATATACTTAATGTGCAGTCACTAGATCCCTGTGGATTAGATGTCTGCTGGTATAATAACATCATAATTTATGTTAATTATGATTATTGTGTCAATAATCTAATGTCACAATCCCGTTATGGCGTAGGATTTGGGTTATTGCTGCCCTTAAAATGAGACCAGATGTTTGTGGTTTTCTGTGCTACCCCTAGGTGGCCATGTTGCTCATGTTCTGTAGTTTAAAGTTGCATTGCAATGATGAGGTCTGATTTAGCTGGTGCAGACGACGGTCTTCATGAGATAGGGGCTTGCATTTAAAATGTATGGCAAACACTTCATATGGATCAAATTAAGGGTCAAATTGTAAGTGCAGAGCAGAGATACTCTGGGTTTGAGTCTTTGGTTACAGGCTTTGGGTAAATCTCCAAAAATGCTGGATCCTACATATCCCATAATGCAACTCATAGGCATCTTTTTAGGTCCATTCCTCCCAGTCAATTCATATCCTCCATCTCTACTTTGTGATACGTAAGGGTTTTTTTTTTTTTAAGTTATTATAAATGCCTAGCCAAGGTAATCATACTGCCATCAATACGGCATCATGAAGACACACAAAAAAAGGTTCTTTTCACAAGCAGAAATGGGTGAATTTGAGTGAGTGTCCCTTTAATAATTCTTGCTGCAACAGTAGTTTGCCGAGTTCCAGGGAACAAAAGCTTTTATTTAGAGCAGCGTGCAGAAGTAATTTTCTACATAAATCCATCTCGCAGTAGAATTAAGCTTCCGACTGAAAGCAAAAAATGGCCCAAGAGATCACAGATGGATCAAAATAAAGCACCCGTCATCCAAACAACAGTCATCAAAACATTTATATTGGACTAATTCTGCAGAATTTTCCCAGCATATGTCATATAGCCATTATGGCCGAGACATAAATATCTGTGAGAATTTAAAGGGTGTACCACTGCACCCTCCAAATGATGTCCGCTCTCACACAGGCCATATGGCAGTGTGTGCCCGGCTCTTAATGCCAGCCCCTGCTCTCTGCACACGGGCTAACAGCTTGGTGGACACATAATTAATTTGCTTAGGCGTCTGCCATTTATTTTCCAACCTAGATTTTGTTAATTGGACAGAGGAGGTTAAAATCAAATGAATGTTTCTGGGTATGTTAAGGCTACTAATTGCATGGAATTTACAAGATAACGCTTGCTTGTGGGAATACCGAGCCAGAGAGTTGAGGGTGGTGGTGGGGTGGCGGTATTGAGGAGGAATGCGGTGGAAACGTCATATGTTTTTACTAATGTGCTGAGCAGGGCTCCGACGGAAGTCCGCAGAGGACATGAGATCAAAATTTGAATTATAATTTGGAAAACTGATGAAAGAAACTTAAGACAGGCATGGCCTACATGGGTTATATTATTGTAATGTGTATTTTTTTGTTGTTGTCCTGTGTTGTTTAAGCCTAACAGGACCTGACATAGCCTCCTCCCGCCTTTTTGTGTGTTGCGTCATTTTGCCCATGCTGCTTTTTTTAAATTCACTAAGCAATAACTGTCTGTGCAAGCAAAGTTGAATCAGACTTGGAATATGAATTTAATCAAGTTAATTGACTAGTAAATGCAAATGTTATTAGGAGGCGAATGTGCAGCATAAATCTCGGCGACGCCTGTTTTTTGTATTTTGTAAACATCAAAAGATGATGATGAAAGTTGTTATCTAAATGATCAGAGAGATAGAAAATGTGTATAAAGAGAAACCGTTAATTAGAAATCTTGAATATAAAATAGGTCTCTCATTGTGTTATGCTCTCATTCAATACAGTTCCTCCATACTGAATAATTAATACTGGCAGTATACTCGGATAGCAAATAATTAGCTGAGAAAGATTAGAAACATTTAGGAATGTCTCATTAAATGATATCAGGCGCAATGTATCAGCTGCTTTTTCATTTACTGCAACTTTTTAAAGTCAACATATCTTCTGCCTCAAAAGACGGGGTTTTTGAGGGTGGGTGTGGGCGCTGAATTGTGAGTTTTTAAGTGCTGAGGCATGGAGACTGTGCCGTACGGGTTAATGACGATACAAAAGCTTGAATTCATTCAGACTTTGGGGGATGATCCAGTTAGTCAGTGCCTGCAGCAGCTGTGTGGAAGGGGTGTTCGTATGGTGCCCCTGGAGCCGAGCGAAACAGGGCACGTTGTCCACGGCGGCAGTCCCTGCTGTTGTTAATCACCCAGCTACCCCCCCCCCCTCCACCCCCCCTCCTCTGATTCTTTCTCCCTCTCTTTCTCCTGCACTGATTTTCAAGCGCAGATTAATCAGAGCATGGGGGCCTTGATGAAATTTTGCTGTTATTGTTCCCAATTTTAGCAACATCTTTTATTGTCTTCATCATTCATTTACAGAGGAAAGGGGGTGGGGGTGGGGGGGTGCTGTGTCAATTATGCAAATGATGTTGCACACTTTTGCAGATTGCTTCATTCGGTTGCCGTTGTTTGTTAGATTTTAATTATTAAATATTATTATGCTCATGTTTCCTTCAATTTTCTGAAGCTTTGTTTCAGTTTGATCCCTCCTCCAGCTGCTCATCCCTCCGCTCTGAGCCAGAATCAAAGGAGCCTGGCACGCCAAAGCCAAACAAACTCTCTTCCATTTAATGATTTTGAAGTTAGTACCTCGCTCTCATCTGTGGGCTCAAAAGTATGATTGGAAAAAGGCAGACCACATCCAGTTTAATGACCAGGAATTGAATTCAAGTTTATTCAGAATTGACATTCAATTATGTAGCACCTAATGATATTTTAATCTCTTTTCTTTAATTCCCAGGAATTGGCTTTTCAAAGGCTTTGTCTGGCAGCAACACAGACGGCCTGAATAAAGAATACAGATTGGTATTAGATCCCAATGATGATAGGGAAATTAAAGCTTTTATAGTTCACACACTCGGAGAAAAGGAAGTGTTCCCTTATTAGACATTTCAACCTGCTTTTCTCGAAGGCATCGCCGCCATCTTTCCTCTGTAGTGATAAGGTGGAAATTTAAATATTGCAATAGATTCAAGAAAGCATTAATCAATTTCTGCTTGGTCTCATTTGAGACTACATGATTATTTTAGATGGTAGATGGGCTGATTGTGATTCAATCAGACTGATTGATCCCTACAAGTTCTATCACTTGTCATATTAAGTCATAGCTTAAAATATATTTTGGTATGTTCCAGAGCAGAATTTGGTCAAAAAATAAAAACATATCTTGTAGAAACTGATGGATACAAGACTAAGGGTCTGCATGGATAGTTTGGTCTGACCAACTGACCATGTGACTGAGTGACCAACACCTCTGCCTTCTACAGTGTAAGGAGTTAGATGGTTGATACACAGATATCTGTCTAATACAGCCTGAAAAGTTTCGCCTTAGTTGTTAGCAGACTGTGAGAAAAGTAAGGCACTTGCAGAGTTCTGAGTGGAAATCAATCAGAAAGATCAGTAACTCGAGGTCTGCTCGCAAAAAACAATCAGTAGCTGAACCAGGAAATGGATTGCATTAGTTAATGTTACCAGACCTAGCATTCACAGGTGGAGATACTCATTCTGTTTCCCAAAAGCAAACATGCTTCTCCACATGTTGACCTGTCTTTGGACGAGATGCTGAACCCCAGACAAAGATGCAATCCTGTTTGTTTCCAGATGGATTTTATTAGCAAGTTTGAATTATCCCAAAACACCTCAGGTCAGCTTGTTGTGGTTACTCACAAGGGTGCATTTGTTGTGGTCTTTGAGAGCTAAGGGTAAACCATCTTGCAAAAATAGTCACCTGGCATCTTTCACGCTCAGTTTTAGTTAGTACAAAGTTGTTCTTACATTTCATTCAGTTGCATTAGAAAGGTTTAAAATTTTTAGTCTGCCTTCAGATGGGGCCCTTGCTCTTATTTTGAAACTTCAGTCACTAACTAGGTAGCCTTGGGCAGCACAGCAGTTAGCACTGCTGCCTCACTATAAGAAGTTCTCTTCCCCAAAATTTCTAATTTCATTTTGAATAATTAGAATACATGCATCAGTAAATTAAGTGGGTTTGTACGTTATCCAAGTTGCCAGACAATCAACATACTAAACAGAATTTCACTGCATTTGTCAGCGCAACCTGGAAACACACAACCGGATTAAAATCTGTGCAGTTAATCTGTGAGCAGACAGATCAGTTGGATACCGAATAAATGAGCTATTATAGGGATTTACTTGGAAAAACAAAAAGGCACATACTCCCTTATGTAAGCACAACACTCCTCAGCTTATTACATCTTTGTATGACCTTTTTACATAGTATTATAGTGCAAGATGGTGCAAACATGGTTAACCACAAGAGTGGGCCACAAAGATACATTTGCTAACTTATGGGTTGTAGTGATTGTAAAAAAAACAAACAAACAAATTGGGTGCACAGGGTGACTGGGTGGGGAGTCAGCCTAGTCCTGGCAGGCTGCTGGAATTATACACTGATGAAAGTGTGGCTTTCCTGGCAGCCCTTGATGCCATTCAGCCGCTTCCCCAGAGAAGATCTTTTTCACAAAAAAACTAAACAAAACTTCTATTCTTCATTCTTCTTTAGTAATGTGAGAACTACATCTCATATGAAGAACATTGCATTGGCCGATTTACTAAATGAAGATATTTTAGCTCCGTAACATGTTTCCTGCAGCTGGAATGTACTGCTAAATAACTTGTGTGCATGTTGCAGCTAAGTTAGAGAGTAGCAGTGAAAATTACACTTTTATTCTCCACTAAAACTAAAAAATCATTTCATTTTTAACAAATGTGGACCTACAATTTACTATTTGGGTTCTGAATCTAGCTGAGAAGTCCTGAAGAATTCTTGCAGTTTGTGTGATCCACATGCCTTTTCTCACCGCAGGTTACTGGTAGAATTATATACCAGCTGCACCTTCGACTGCACCGACTTAAAGGGCAAGGACGGGATTATGAGTGCGCCCCATGAACAGTGTTATGAAGGAGATCGGCTGGTTCGCGGGGGGGTTGGAGGCTGGGTCTGGAAAAACATAAACCGAGGAGCACTTTCTCGCTGATTACTCATTGATGTTTTCCTGCCTTGTGGGATGCTTCTATTTCTGACAGTTGCTCCAGCAGTGGGTGTGTTCAGCAGCATGTCCGGCGCCACTCATCATGTTGGCCGTGGCTGTGGCTGGGAGGAACAGCTGTCTGTGTTAACGAGGCCATAGCCACGCAGACCAGTGAGGCGGTGGTGCTCGAGCACACCAGAGCACCACTTGGGCTTCAGAAGGCCCCGGGAAACGTAAACAACGACTTAATGAGAATGCGTGCCATTACTGTAATTAACACAGCTCACGTCAAGCACTGTCAGCTTTCAAGAGTTTCAGGAAGGTCTTGCATTACATTGAAACGGCTGGCATGCAATGACTAGAGGCCCTTACTGCAACGTTCACAACCCATCCTGTACAGGATATAAACACTCAGTAAAACGGTACATAAAAAGATTATGGTCCACCGTCTGTGATTTAAAGTCTTTTTTTATGAACTACAATAACTTGTAATTCCATATTTATATTTTGCTTCTCCTTCTGAAAGAAATGCAAGTTTTTTTCATTATTTCAGTACC
>NW_024582374.1:1098000-1103425 GCF_018398535.1 Haplochromis burtoni
CCCCCCCCCCCCCTTTTTTTTAAACTCATGACATGACGGAAGATGAATGAATGTTAATATGCTGATCCTTTCATCCACCATAAAGACATATTTCACAGGTTGTAGTTTGCATCTGCTAATTCAGAGAATTTAGAATCAGCAGAACAACACAAAGTGTCAGTGGACCAGTATCACCAGTGACAGCCCTAATTCCACTCTGCTTTTGCTGCACGTCACCTCTGTATTGCTTAGCCTCTTTCTCAGCTTAATAACCTTGTCTTGACTGAGGGCCAGACTTCTTGATATCATCTTGATGTTACCTCAGATAGCTGTTGTCTGGGTTTTTTTGGGTGGTGGTTGGTACAGTTTAGTGTTGCTTCTAAGACACATTAGTTAACTTAAAGGTTGTAACTTTAGTCTAAAAAAACAAATAAAGATCCCATTAGGCCTGATTTCCCTCTTTTGCATTAATCGTGACAGGTTTAGTTCAGGTCACATTAATTTCACAATTCATTTCAATAATAATTAATGTTCAAGAAACCCACTGAATTAAAAAGATGAGTGCCATTTTTTCTTTTTTCTTTTTTCAAAGTGTGTGATGAATTGTGATTTCAAATATTAATTAAAATTGCTGTTATTTTGATTTTTGCCATGAGCAGGGCTCAAATACAACTAACTGTATCTAAATGGGTCTACATACTACAGTACCCATAAGCTGGGTGCTGTTGCTATGGAGAAGAAACCAGTTGGAGGCATGAGTTGTAACAGTAGCGATGTCAAAAGGTTTTGTCACTGCAGCTAGCAACACTGTAGCAGCTGAATTTATCTAACCTGATAGGATTTAAAAATTTTGCATACTCAAACTTTTGCATTTGTCATTTTTTAACAAACACTCAGATATTTTAACATCGCTACATAGGTTTCCAAAATGCATAAATACTTCAGATGTTTCTTCACAAACATGTTCATTACGTTTTTGGAGAGTCAGATACAGATGCTGCTGTTGAGCCATCGATTATGATGACCTCTGTCGCACTTATTTATGCAAACCCTCGGTTTATCGGGGATGACAAATATAAAACAATCACAATAATGATGGCGGTTTGATATGGAAATTAAAAACATACAGTATCTGTTTGTACGGTCTAATCGTCAGCGACTGTCTGTGTGCAGTCATTTGAACTAACTCTGGATGCGGCACAGTTGCTCGAAATGGTTTTTGCAGGGAAGCGGCATTATTAACAGTTAATCACAGAGTGAAGTTGTCAGCGGGGGTGGTTGCAGTTTTCATAATGGCCTAATTTCTAGCAATCGCAGACTAATTATCTGCATTTGCAATTGTTGTGATTTTCCTTTGTGACTATGCGGCAACTTTTAATGTAGATTTTATAGTCCAGGGATGAGTTGTTGGATTACGTCTCAGGAAAGCTCCATAGGGCATAACTGCCCCATAAAGCTGTGACATAATTGCAGGATAATTAAGAAGGTAAATTCTTAATAGGTGCCTGTTTCATAACGTGTTATAATCCGCTTTGTATCATCAGGAATTTTGTAGTAGGATGAATACAACTAAACATATAGTGTTTTTAATAAAAGATCCAGATAAGTTGACTAAAAAACAATAAAAATCCGCATTAAAACAGCAACATACAGTAGTTGGTGCATGTTTTCTATATCTGAACAGACTTGCAGGAGCTCATTAGTGTGTTTCTTAATATATTCAACATTATGGGCCCTGTTACCTTGCGAATGCATAATTTAAATGTGGTATTAAGTTATATTGGTCTGACTGTTTTGAATTACTTTCTGGTTTTAATTTCAGTTTTGTTGTGCTCTAATTAATCTGATTAAACTCTGTCAGTGGGTGTATGTTAATAGTTATGTCACAGGCTTGTGTATGCTAATAAGTTTTATGTGTCCACTAGTTTTCCTGAGGTTCACAGTATAATGGTGATCTAATGACAGTTTGTAATACTTTTCTGTGGGTAAACAAATCAACTGTCAGCTCTTTTTAAAGTACACTTCCATGATAAACTGTGCCTGTCTGACGGTGCAAGACAAGGGCAGAGAGGGTAAAGAGAAAGGAGAGGCAGGAGTAAATTATATCATAAATGAAAGGTGAGCAGCAATTACAGTAATTTGAAGTCAAAAGCAGGAAGCTTATTGTATTTAGAGGCAGGGAGGAATCATCTTTATGAATCTCTATAATGGTTTCAGGTTACTGTATAGACAGAAGGTTGTTGGGGTCAACAGTTTTGACGGTGTTCCCCTGAAGGCCCTATTTTCTGTCAGAAAAGCGGATTATGTTGTGGAGGGTTTATACATTAACTGAATGAACTGTGACAGCCAGCAAATGTGTCTAAATCTGTGGTTATTTGTAGAGACTCTGAAGAATCCCTCTCCTTGTTTCACGTGACTTTTTCCATTTAAAGAATCTCAGAAACACTTATCAGACTCAAAACATGTACCTCAGATTAGAAATGCAGCGAATCAGGTGTCATGACTTGTCTTTTATCCTGTCTGCCTCAGCTCACCCCAGCTAGTTGTGGCAGGTGGCTGCCCCTCCATGACACTGGTTCTGCTGGTGGTTTCTTCCTGTGAAAAGGCAGTTTTTCCTTCCCTCTGTCACTAAGTGATTGGACGTCTAAGTGTTGGGGTTTTCTCTGTATTGTAGGGTCTGCGAATGCTGTTGTCATTTGGTGATCTATAAATAAAATTGAATTGAACTATTTTTTACAATAATTTACTGCAGATACTTTCCCTTCTTTGCTGGACTCTCTGAAATTGCCACTGACAAAGCATTTATTTTTCGTCAGTTTGATGAAGGTTATTGCTTGCCGCCTTTGAATTTGCATGATACAGTTGTCACAGACACACTATCCGAGAGACTTTAAAAGAGAGAATCAGAAATAGAAATGTAGTATGTAAAGTGTTTAGCCATCCATTATAACACGATTTAATTACTGAAATGGTTGTGTTTACATATGTGTTCATACTCCTACACATATTTCCAAGGTTGAGAATGAAACTTTCAACTTAATTTAATGAATTTTGAACCTAATTATAAAAAGTCTGTAAAACTGTAAAGAATTTGAAGGTGTGACTAACGGTTAAGACAGTATAATACATTTATTTGAAATTAGTTTTCATCAGTTAGATCTGATTCACAAGAAAAAGGTGCACAAATATCTTAAATGTATTTGTATAATACTTTTTTTATTTATTACATGCTTCATAAAAATGTACAAAACATCCTCATCTTGTGGTTTTGAATGACTTGAAGATCTTGATTTTATTTATATTATAAAAATAAATAGGACTAAGGACTTGATTATATTTGCTTTTAAAATAACTTAAGAACATGCGTACCTGTTTACCTGTTTACCTCTATTTCAGTATGGTAGATATAACACTTATTATGACTCTCTATATAGGGTCATCACAAAGTCAGTTAAGCTTCAGGGATATCAATCTGTCTAGTTAGGAAGCATTAACCATTGTGAATCTTTTACCTAGTTTGGTACAAATTAAAGTTGGATTGGAGAGGAAACAACCAGACAATCCCCAAAGAGGGTTTAGTAGATGGTGGCACGGACCATCGCTCTCTCTTTATATCTCCTGACTGATTTTCCTATAGTATTTCTGCATGAGATGGTACCTGCTGCCCATTCAGAGTGCAGAGGTTGTCCAGTTCCTCCAGGATGCTGTTACAAAGTATGCTGTGTCTCTCAGAGTGCAGATAAATAACGCCAGCTGGCTGACTGTTTTGAACCCCCTTAAATCCAGAAGCTCTCTCCATCGTATAAATACTTACCTCAGTCTTGTTTGTCCTCTCTTCTGTCACTCTCCCTCTTCATTTTCCTTGCTTTAACTATTAAAGCAGCTTGTTTTGTTTATAAAGGTTTTCATGGACGCAGCATGCCAGCTAGCTAAAGATACGAGTTGCTAGTGACCTCCAGTTTGCACTGTAGATTTAGGTTTGCGGTCGATTGTAAAGTGGTGGGATTGAGAATTACACCTCCAAGTTTGAGCCTATGGTTGTCAACTGGAGAAGGGTATAGTGGAAACTCAGCCACTTTTAGTATCTTGAAGTCTTGGTCACAAGTGAAGAGAGGGGGCAGCTCGAGATTGACAGGTGGATTGGTACAGTATCCATGTCGATCTGGACGTTGTATCTGTCTGTTGTGGTTAAAAAGGAAGCTGTGATTTACTGGTCAGTCTATGTCCCTCAGCTGTGGCCACAAGCTTTGGGTAGTGACTGAAAGAATTTGGTTGCAGATAAAAAATGGTATAAATTAGCTTCCTTTGAGATGGGTGATGAGCTCAGTCATTCAGTAGACTTACTGCTTCTCCACATCAAAAGGAACCAACTAAGGTTGTTCAAGCATTTGACTAGGATGCCTTCAGACACCACCTATGTGAGGTGTTTCAGGCATGTCCTACTGCTAGGAGGCCCTGAGGCAGACCCAGGAATCATTTTGGTTGGCTTCAGAATCACTCGGTGACCTGCTGAATGAGCTGGAAGAGGTGGCAAGAGTGAGGGATGTCTGGACTTTTCTGCTGTCCCCACGACCTGAATCTGCAGCAGTAGAGGATGGATAGGTGGATGTGTTTAGCAAAAATGCTAGAATCTTAATTCCTCTTTAATGCCCATTAATATATGGTGGGTTTCAGCATGGCTGGCAGGATCATGTTTTCTGCTGGCTCAACTGAAGATGTGCTCTGTGAACCTGAAATTGTCGAAGCCAATAAAACATCTGGTATTTGAAGGAAGAAGCCTGGAAATGTTTTAGATCGTGTGCCCTATTGAGCAGTTTTCCATCCAATGAGTGAGGCACCACCTTGTAATGTGGTATCATGTTCTCATTATCAGTTCATGGTAGAACCACAGAGCAAACGTACAGACTTGGAAATGTACACATTATGTACCCTTAAAAGGGTCAGAAAAAACCTGTAAAACTCACTGGCACCTTTTGGCAGGGGGAAAAGCAATGAATAGGGCACTGTGTGAGTATCAGTAATCCATGACTCTGCAGCATTCACTATCTTGCTTGTATATCCCAGTGTTGTTTTAATTAGTGTTTAATTATTGAGGCTTTCACAGTCAGTGTTTGCTTTAGGTTCTGAGCTGTGATTGAGCCACAGAGGGAGGCGGCCTCGATTTAGCAAGTTTTGGTCAGTAAGCGTTTGCTTAAATTTGCACTTGTCTTGTTGACTGCACATTTGTTTTAAAAAATGCTGCATCAGATATAATCAGCTTTTAGCTCAGGGTTCAGATGCAGAAATGACCAGTGTTACACAAGATGTGTTTGTTAACCAAGACTTGACTTGGTGAAAAATATGTAGCTTCTGCTACAGTAGACTCGCCTATACTTTTTACGGCACCTTTTCCTTCGTGCTCCATCTCTCGTTTGCTTTATCTCTGCCTCTCTCTCCTCTAACCCTA